>NW_005370653.1:724795-756447 GCF_000412655.1 Myotis brandtii
CAGGGGTTAGGGGCCGGGACGGCTGCCAGTGGGTCTCGGTGGGAGCGAGGCGTGTGTTGCACAGTGTTCAGTCTGCTGGGAATCGGAGGGGTAGTGAGTGCCCAGATCTTTGCCCTCCAGAGGCGTGTTTGCTTCGGGTTTCACGGTGGAATTGGGCTGCACGGCTGCCAGGTGCTGCTGTTTGCACCTGCCGCCAAGAGGCAGAACTGCCGGGAGGAGGAAGGAGGTGTCTCCGGTGGCCCGATCACCAGGGGAGATGTGTTTTGAAGCCATTTATGCTCCTTGCTAAGAAAGAGTAGAGGGAATGATGAGTATAACCGTGCACACGTATTTTTTCTGACTCTATTCAGTGTCTATTTAGACACTTTTTTCATGGCCTTACGGTGCTCTCTGCACTAAATCCCAGAATGCCTGGATAGTCTACTTGTGTCCATGTTTGAATCTTTTTTAAAAAAATATTTTTTATTGATTTCAGAGAGGAAGGGAGAGAGAGAGAGAAACCTCAATGATGAGAGAGAATCATTGATCAGCAGCCTCCTGCACACCCCATACTGGGGATGGAGCCCACAACCCAGGCTTGTGCCCTGACCAGGAATCGAACTCTGACCTCCTGGGTCATAGGTTGACACTCAAGCCACTGAGCCACACCGGCCAGGCTGGATGCTTGTTTTTGAGTGGAATTTACATTTAGATATCTTTCTAGCATGAGATTTTCTCTTTCTCTTTCTCTCTCTCTCTCTCTCTGTTTCTTCACCTACTACTAATTATGTGTATTACTGCTTCATAATTGCATCTATCCTTTCACCTTTATTATGTCCAAATGAACGTGGGTGATTTTCAATTCATTTCATTCACTCGGTGAAATGAAGGATTTGTGCATATGCAGAGTGGCATTGTGCCAGACGAGCCTCAGAAGTGAATACGTTTGTTTTTTGTTTCCGGTGGTACTTTCTGATAGTGTTTGTGCTTCAGATAGTACTTTAGTCTGTAACAGGTTCCAGTGTCCGTGCTCTCGTTTTACTGGCTGTGTCTCAGAAATGAGGCTCTTCCCGTCACTGAAGTTCAGAGAGCCCACGTGACTAATACCACACCTCGGTCAGTGAGGAAGGCAGAGCGGAGGCCCAGTGGGCCCCTCTCTTTCTTTCTTTTTTTTTTTTCCTTTAATATATTTTTATTGATTTCAGAGAGAGGAAGCGAGAGGGAGAGAGAGATAAAAACATCAATGGTGAGAGAGAATCACGGATTGGCTGCCTCTTGCACGCCCCCCACTGGGGAGCAAGCCCGAAACCTGGGCATGTGCCCTGACTGGGAATCGAACCGTGACTTCCTGGTTCATAGGTCGACGCTCAACCTGGCGGGGCAGTGGGACTCTTTGTGATCCGCACAGTGCATCCCAGGGTGCTCGCTCCTTTGTCGTATAAAAGTGAAGCGCAGGGAGCCCCGGGAACAGGAAATGGGGAAACTTAGTTCTTTCATATACTAAATCGGAAGCAAGACAGTACAGCATAAAGGAAAACGTGGATTTTTTTTTGAGAAAAATATTCTATTCACATGAAATCATTGAGATGAATATATTGAGTACATCTCATGTGACCTTTTGGTTTTGAATTCCACCTACACAATCCACTCTCCGCGTCTCCAGACCAGGAGTCTCTGCTCCGGGTCCGAATATCCAGCCACGCTTCACTGTCTCCACTCGGATGGATGCCGCCGAGGCATCTCAAACTCGGTGCACCAGGAACCAGCTTCCCGATCTTGCCCCTCGAACCCCCTCGTCCCAGTCTGCTCCCCGCTATGCCTGCTGCAGCCACCTCACCTCTCGCTGTTCCTCAGACGTGGCAAGTGCGTGCTTGCCTCGAGCCTCGATGCCCCACACCCTCTCCTGGGGTCTTCCTGTGGTTCCCTTGCTCCCTTAGGTTTCTGCTAAGGTGTCACCTTGTCAGACTTGTCCCCTTACTCAACGGCTCCCTTCTCTGATGATACAGAATGCAAGCCACACCCTCCACCTGGCTGTGGACTTCATGTCCCTCTCACTGCGTGAACCCCCCAGGGCCTTCCTGCCTCGCTCGGGTGTAAGCAGCACTGTATCAGGTCCCTGTCACCTACCTGTCCTAGCTCCGTGCCCCTGACATCCTCGGGACCTCCTGAGTGTGCGGAGTGCCTTTCAGCCCGTTAACACTGATGTTGCGACTTAGGTGGGGAGCCCCTAGGTGGGCGCAGGGTGGCCTGGACCTCCAGGAGGGGGCTCCAGAGAAGCTCTGAAAGCTACGGGGTGCGCGGTGGGCTCCCAGGTGGGCGAGAACAGAGACGAGGTGGTCCGTCGGGTGGCTCGGAGGCGAGGAAGGTCCGCCTCGCCCCTCCCAGTGCCGTGCCCTGCGAACCTCTCCCATCTGGCTGTTCCCGAGCTGTCACCGTTACGAGAACCCAGTAAACATGAGTGGAGTGTTTTCCTGAGTTCTGCAGGGCGTTCTAGCCAATTACCCCACCTGAGAAGGGGGTCCTGGGAAACCCCGGCGAGTAGCCCTCAAGTGCAGGGGCCCGGGGTCTGGGGCTGGCCTGTGTGGCCAGGGAAGCCCTGTGAGGCTGAGCCCTTAATCTGCGGGCTCTGCTCCAACTCCATCCAGGTAATACCAGAGCAGAACTGGGCCCAGTTAGTGCTGGAGAGCTGGTTGGTGTTAGGAAACACTGGATTAAATCTATGTTTAGGCCTGGAAAGAGCATGCAATGTCTTTCTTTTTTACTGCTAAATAAAAATGTGTAGCTCTTCAGAATGGGTCTATCTAATCCTTCCGTTGTTTTTTATTGAACTGACCATAGTAAAAAGGGGCTACTTTGTTATGTATCTTTTTTTTAAAGTATATTTTTATTGATTTTTTACAGAGAGGAAGGGAGAGGGATAGAGAGTTAGAAACATCAATGAGAGAGAAATGAGAGCATCGATAACTTTAACACCTACAAAATCTTCCCCAAAATAAAAAAGTTGCAAGAGCGAGACTACTTCCGTTATTACAAGGTATGGGTATAATTTTTCATTCTGTTATTTCCAAAGGTTTTCATATCACTGTCTACAGGTGTGACTCTTATCACCCATTTAAAGACTCAGGTTTGACTCTCCTCAGCACCTTATGTGTATCTTTTATCACTGGAATGTATTAAGTATTACACTGAAGACCTGTTAGCCTTTTTTTTTTAATGTATCTTAATGAGCAAATATTGGCTAATTTGAATGTACAAATTATCTTTTTATGTTACTAGCACAGGTTTTTTAAGGTTCAAACATCATTTACATATTTTGAATTTTATAGATTTTTTAAAGACGGGGGTAGAGAGAGAAGCATCAATCGGCTGCCTCCTGCACACCCCCAAGCGGGAATCGAGTCGCAACCTGAGCATGTGCTCTGACCTGGAATCAAACCGGCCACCTTTCGGTGCAGGGGACGATGCCCGTTGAGCCGCCCTGGCCAGGGCTGAAACCTGTTCGCCTTTTTAAACTCTAAGCATCTGCACCCTCTTCCTCTGCTTGGAGAATTCTTCATCTTTCACTTTCGCTTTTGAGGCAGAGACTCTTCCTTCACAGAAGCTGAAAGGGCCTCGGACCTTAGGTTCTGCCACCCACACACCTGCCCAGGCGCTGAGCCGAGCGGGCTGAGGGCAGTGTCCTGTGCCAGGTTGCTCCCCATGTCAGATTCCACATTAGCCGTTCACCTGGGAGCCCCGGCCAGGCTGGGGGTGCAGGCCAGCGCCACCCCCAGTCACCCTGCAGGGTCGGTTCTTAGCTCTAACCGTGGTCACCTCCAGGCCCTGACAGAGCAGCCAGAGCAGGTTAAAGGCCGCAGCAATAAGGCAGGACGCAAGGAATCGCGTCTTAAGTTTTGGCCTGGGTTGGGGCAGCGGCTGGGAGGAGGGGGGCTAAGGGATGGGGGAAACTGGGGGACATCTGTAATGCTGGGAACAATAAGAAAGAGAGAAAGAGAAGAAAAATAAAGACAGAAAGAGAGAAAGACAAAGACTAAGCAGAAAGGAAGGCGGGCGGGCCGGCCGGCCTGGATTCTCCCCGGTAGCACTCACCACACTTCGTTATTAAAGAAACACAAATATGGGCTGTCCCCCAAAATGTCTACACACTCTGAGTAATTACAAAGGCAGTGATATTAACATGCATCTCATGTTCAAAAGTGAGCTCTCAGCGGTTACAGTGTGTGGACATCTTTTTTGGGGGGGGACACCCTGAGTATAATTTCTGTTCCTCCCGGTAGATGGTGAGTTGGGGGGGGGTGCTTTACCTTCATCTTCCCTGAGAGCCCACCCAGCGCTGACAGGTCGTGGGTGCTCAGACGCACCTGTTAGGTGAGGGGGCTTGGGAGGCCCTGGGAGAAGTTGGGGTGTGGAGCCCGAAAATGCTTTCCGCTTCTCCAGATGCGCCGTGCGCTCGGTTTCATTCCTTTTCTGAAGTGTCAGAGGACAAAGCGCATCATTCATTCATTTATTCATTCATTCATTTATTTTTACGTTTTAATCCTCACCTGAGGATATTTTTCCATTGATTTTTAGAGAGAGTTGAAGAGAGAGGGAAAGACAGAGAGAAACATTGATGTGAGGGAAACACATCGACTGGTTGCCTTCTGCACCAGTCTTGACCAGGGCCCGGGCCAGGGAGGAGCCTGCCACTGAGGTACGTGCCCTTGACCAGAATCGAACCCGGGACCCTTCGGTCCTCAGGCCGACGCTCTATCCGCTGAGCCACACCGGGTAGGCGAGCATCGTTTACTTTTAAAAATGAACATTACATCTGGGAGCCTGGAGCACGGCAGGCGTTTAAGTTCTGAGCCACGCAGGCGCCTTGGGACAGGAGGCTCCTCCCTCACCCTGTCCCCCGCCCCAGCACGGGGACCCCGAGGACAGCCCTGCAGAGCCGGCACCGCGCGTGCTCACGGGGACGCGTTCTTTCTCTCCAGGTCAACCTGAAGCGGCCGTGCCCGTTCTGGGCGGAAGACGGCCATTGCTCCATAAAGGACTGCCACGTGGAGCCGTGTCCAGAGGTAACTCGTGCAGAGCCAGCGGCTGCGGGGACGGGGCCGACACCTGGCTGACCCACTCCATGCTCTCTTGAGTCTGCTTCTTGTTTCAGAGGCAAAGAAAATGCTACTGGACCTTAAATCTCAAGTTTAGAGTGGGAATTAAAGCGCATAAAATAGGGAAATTTCAGGCTTGGCATTAGGTCTCCAACTGGTCTTCTTACAATAGAAAAAAAAGGTTACCCTTATTTGTAATGAAATGTTACATTTTAGATTTTGTTTTCTGACATCTAGCATAATTGGCTATATTCTTTTTCCTTAGTAATTTGTTATGAGCCATATTTTCATTTGACTTTTTGCTTTTCTTACCTAACCAGTTAGTGTAGTTTCTTGTCCTTAAAAGTATGACAAAACTATCCGAACAGATGTCCTTCCTAATGGGAAACATTTAAAAAATATATTATCTTCATTTTCCTTTAAGAATATAGTGTATTTTTAAAGTTTTTAGTTTGTAATAATTTCAGGCCTAGGGAAAAGTTGCAATAGTACAGTTTCCATATACTACTTATTCAGATTCCCTAAATGTTAATGTTTGTCACATTTGCTTTATTATTCTCTCTCTGTATATATTAATTAATATCATTATATTCTGAACCACTTAGGTATAAGTTACAAACATGATCCTTTATCCCTGAATATTTCAGTATGTATTTTCTTAAAAACAAGATTATTCTCTTATCTAACCACAACATAATTAGGAAGTTAGTATTGACTTGGTAAGAAAAAGGCTGCACCTACATGCAGTTCTTCTATTGGTAAACTCTAGGTAATCGTATGGGCCAGAGAACTTACTCTTGCCATCTACATTAACCCAAAATTGCCTAAACTGTAAGTGTCAATTTAGAGCAGAAATAAAAATTGAGCATAACTATTTCAAAAACTTTGAAATTTTTAAAACTTCTGTTTTTGGGGTAAGACCGTTTATGGAAAAAGAGATCTAGTCATTTTATAAACCTAAAAATTGTACAAACTATTAAATACTGCATTGAGAGTGTACGTTAGAGTTGTTTTGCTGCTCGGATTTTGTGTGTGTCATTCAGTTTTCTATCCTATAACTTATAGTCTACATTGGTGTAACTCCTCACCTTTCACCTCAAAGAGGTAGTATAGTTACAGCATTTGAATGACAGTGCATTTTCTCCTATGGAATAAAATAGCCCTTCTAGTAGAGCAGTAGCATTACTAGTTTGTGAAGAAATCTCAAAAAAATGAAATTTTAAAATTTTTGTTGTTGTTCTTTTAAGAGTAAAATTCCCGTCGGAATTAAAGCTGGGATTTCGAACAAGGTGAGTCATCTTCTTCGCTGCCTATTTCTTCTTTACGTGGGGCAACATGCTTACTGCTGGCGGGGTGCAGAAGAGCGCACGATGTATATTGATTTCAGAGAGGAAGGGAGAGGGAGAGAGAGAGAGAGAGAAACATCAATGATGAGAGAGACTCATGGATTGGCTGCCTTCTGCACATCCCATACTGGGGATGGAGCCCACAACCTGCGCATGTGCCCTGACCAGGAATCAAACCATGACCTCCCGGTTCATAGGTCAACCACTGTGCCATGCTGGCTGGGCAGGGAATGGATACTTCTTTATTAAAATGCCTCTTTATTAAAGATCACCCTTTCCTCTTCTGAGCATGCCTGATTTACCGTGTCACTCACATGTGTCTAGACACAGTACACCTGTCGTTTTCCACGATGGCACGGACACGTGAAGGTCCTCAGGCCCTCCCCTCTGCTTCCTTGTGATGCGTCATTTCTCCACTTTCTTCCGGCTCGCTCCCTCACCAGGTCTTTTGTTCACGTTCACACTCTTTTATTTATTATTTTTGTTTCAGATTTCAAGTAAACAAACAAACAGTATAAAGACAGTCCTTCTGGACTCCTTCCCACCCCCATTCCGGGTCCTCCCTCCCCAGAGCTGGACACTTTTCTGAAGTTGATTTGTATCCTTCTGTGATACTTTTTATTTTCATACTTTATTGTACATGTGTCCACAGCATGTATCGAGCTTTTTTATGACATCTTAAAAGATTTAAATACCATATTTTTATATTTCTTCAGGTTAATACATTGTTTCAGTATATTTGTCTTTGTGTGTGTGTTTTGTTAATCCTCACCCAAGGATATTTTCCCATTGATTTTTAGAGAGAGTGGAAGGGAGGGACAGAGACAGAGAGAAACATCGATGTGAGGGAGACACATTGATTTGTTGCCTCCTGCACGTGCCCCAACCAGGGCCAGGTAGCCGAGGTACGTGCCCTTGACCGGAATTGAACCCAGGGATCCGTCAGTCCTCGGGCCAAGGCTTTATCCACTGAGCCAGACCGGCTAGGGCTTCAGTCTGTGTTTTTACTGAGCATTATGCTTTTTTAAATGTTGTCTCTGTTGATATGTCGTCTTAGTTCACTTTTAACAGCTGCATGATATTCAGTTGTATGACTGTCTCATGTTCTGTATTGATGGTCATTTCAACTGTCTTTGTTTTTTGCTGTTACACACAGCGATGCGATGCCCTCGCATCTCTGTCTTCTGTCTCATTGTGTACCGCGTAGGTTTTCCTGGATCTGTAGTAGAAATAAGACTGCGGCCCTGGGGTTGCTATCTCAGCACCCAAGATGGTGCCGATAACTCGGAAAGTGGCTGTGCATCGTTCTTGTTTCTGTTTGTCACTGTTGCTCTGGATGGGTGTCCGCGGAGGGACTCCTGGTCCAGGGTCATGCTGTCCTGCAGCTCCTGATCTGTGTGGTCGGACACGTTCCCCCGAGGGCTTCTCAGTGACATCCTCGCCAGCTTGCTGACTGTTTTCCATGTCTTTGCTTACTAATTAGGTAGAAATCTGTGACTCGTTTTCATTTGTGTTTCTTACTTCTTTGAATAATAGGATGTAGCTATAGTTAGTGTTATCTCGTCATTGGGAGACTGACTGTTCTGCCAGCTGAGCCAGAAATAAAGAAAGAGGAAGGGAATGATTTTTCACTAAAACTTGTTTATGGTGAACTTCCTTTCAGTACTTGAAAGTGGCCAACAATACCAAAGAATTTGAAGACTGTGAGCAAGCTAGCAAACTGGGAGCAATTAACAGCACATTGAGGTAAGTTTTGTTTTAGTATTAAAATTATTATGTTTATATCAACAATCTCCTGTTTTTCTTGTGATGTAAAAACATCAACGTCTCAACTAATTATTTTATTTTTGTTAATCCTCACCCAGAGGATGCTTTTCCATTGATTTTTAGAGAGAGTGGAAGGGAGAGGGAGAGACAGAGAGAAACATCGATGTGAGAGAGACACATCTGATTGGTTGCCTCCTGCACACACCCCAACCAGGGCCAGGGAACCTGCAATCGAGGTTGGTGCCCTTGACTGGAATTGAACCCGGGACCCTTCAGTCCTCGGGCCAACACTCTGTCCACTGAGCCAAACCGGCCAGGACTCAACTAACTTTTAAAGGAAGAAGGTATTCTTTATCCTAAATTCCATTACAGGCTTTGCTTCCTCTTCTTGGCTGATTTGCCCTGAAATCTCTAAATCATCAATAGTCCCCCCCTTCAAAGTAAAAATCTAAGATTGCTAGTGGCGTGATGAGTCTGTTCTTCCTGATTATTATGGGAAAAGAACTGGAACCTCTCAGTCTTCTGTAAATAGCACCTCCATTTATCTATTACATTTTGAATGATAAAGGTTACTATTAACCATTAAATTCCATAGATGTTTTTTCTGTTGCGTTTTCCGTATTTGCTGTAAGTATAAACCTGCTTTTTGAGGGCCAACATAAATAATTTGTACATAGTCTCAGGTTATGCAATGTAAAGTGACTGAACATATGTAGTGAGTGGGGAAGGGAATGTTACAGAAATTCTTTTTAATTTTCCTGTTTGTTTAGAGTTAATATTATAATTGTTTACAATAAAGTTAGCAATTTCATTTATAGTATTTATTTAAAGAGAAACTTTAATATAGAAAAGTAGAAAGGATAATATAATAAATACCTATATATCCTCCACTCCAAATGAATAAATATTAACATTTTCTACCTCTTGCAACTATTTTTAAGAAAAGAGAAATAGCCAAGATATTAAAATCCCCCATTGCTAGCCCACAATCCTGCTTTCTTTCCTTCTTTCTTAGCGGTAACTACGTCATGCATTTGGTGTCCACCCAGGCCATGTTTTTATCACATATATGTATGGTTCTGTGCAGACGATTTTATTTTTCCTTTTTGTAAATGACACGATATTATATTTCACATTCTGCAAGTTTTCTTTTCACACCACACATTTTGCTTTCTAGATCTATCCATGTTAAACATGGAGATTTATCTCATTTTTTTGACTGATGAATAGTTTTCATGATATAAATATACCTCATTTTACTTCCTTATCCCCCTCCTGATGGGCATTTAGATTGTTTCACATTTTTAAAAAAATATATATATTTTATTGATTTTTTACAGAGAGGAAGGGAGAGGAATAGAGAGTTAGAAACATCGATGAGAGAGAAACATCCATCAGCTGCCTCCTGCACACCCCCTACTGGGGATGTGCCCACAACCAAGGTACATACCCTTGACCGGAATCGAACCTGGGACCCTTGAGTCCGCAGGCCGACGCTCTATCCACTGAGGCAAACCAGTTAGGGCTTTTTTCACATTTTTTACTTAGATAAACTGCTACCATGAGCTTCCGTGGGCATGTTTTTTTGATGCACACTAGCAGTTAATATCTGTGGAAGTTCATATTGATATCTGTTTTTCATGTAACTCCCATCATCCTGCATGTGACCACTAACTGAATTTGTGACACCATCTAACTAATAGAGCAGTGGCCTCAGGTTATCTGTTTTTAATTACACTAGAAAACAGTGTTGTAATTTTCAACTCCAAGTTTAATCCTTTTCTCTTTTATCCCTCCTTCCCGTAGCAATCAGAGCAAAGAGGCTTTCATTGACTGGGCGAGATACGATGACTCACAGGATCACTTTTGTGAACTTGACGGTAATAAAATCAACTCCTGTATTTAAATTATTCTTGAACCTTTTTCCAAGATATTGAAATCAATCAGAATGTCAGCAGTTGTAGGTCTCTTATGCTGCATGTTGCTCTGTGGACCTTTTATCCATAATGGCTGTTGTTGTGAGCCTGTGTTCCAACCCCGTGCCCTCTGTGTATGACCCTGGCCTTCACAGCTGTCTTATCTTAGGACGTGTGGTCACTTCCTGTCTGAGGAGACCATCTCAGAGAGACCGAGTGACTTGCCCAAGGTCACACGGGAGCAAGAGGCTGGGACGGGGTTTCCCCCCGGATCTGACTGAACCCAAAGTCTGTATTCAGTCACTGCCACTCCTTTTATAGAAGGCAATTGAGGTGACTCTGAACTTTTTATCTATTGGAGACTATTCCCAAGAATTGTGGGAAGTAGGCCTAAGTCCTTCATTAGGCCTTTATCTTTACTCTTACGAGTCGCTTGGAGTGCTGTGTCACTTATCTAAATCACTGGGTTAAAACAGAAATTCTAAAGATCCACCCGGGTTCCCGGAACACACCCACAGCCCTCTCTGCCTTCGTGTCCTGTCGTTACCTGACAGGAAGGTGATCCCTGCAGATCAAATAGTAGCTTTTTAAATAATTCAGCAGTTTACGGCCAGCTGCTGTCCCTCCCTCTCTGTTTTATTGTTTTGTAATTGTCTGTATGCATGGCTTGCTTCTCCCTTTACTTAAGGTTTCTGCTCAACTGTCACCTCGCCAAAGCCTGTGCCACCCCCTGTAAGGCAGCAGCCACTGCCGCTGTCCCAGTGCACCTGCTCCCCCGGGAGCTGGCAGGAGCGCCCGGCCCGTGGCCGAGTTCACCTGCTGAGATCTGTCCGCCCCACCAGACTGCACCCCCGAGGGCAGGCCCAGCCTCTCTGTTCGCTCCCGTAGCCCCAGTGCCCAGGGCAGCAGCTGGACATGGGCCGTGTGCGATGAGTGTTCGCTGGATGAAGCAGTTGGCTCATAAATAACCTGCATAACGGGATAGATGTTTCTACTTTTATATTTTCCCTCAAAACATGTTCATTAATAAGTTAACAACATTGTTTAGCACAGTAGATTTTAAGTCAGGCTGTGCTTTGAAGCTACATGGGCGCTTCATATACTGTCGGTTCTCCTGAGTAAGTTACGTTTCAGCAGGGATAGAGTTGGTGATGGAGGGCTGTAGGCTCAATCCTGAGGATGGAAGGGAGGGAGGGAGGGAGGGAGGGAGAGAGGGAGGGGAGGAGAGAGAGAAAGATCAATGTGAGAGAGACACATGGATTGGTTGCCTCCTGCATACACCCCCGATGGGGCCAGGGACAAACCTGCAACCCAGGTACGTTCCCTTGACCAAGAATCAAACCCCTGGTGCACGTGGGCTAACGCTCTAACCACTGAGAAACACGGACCAGGGCAAATTGTGACTTTTTAAAAAACGAGACTATTGTGCAAGTCTAGGAATGATGAAATTTAAATCACAAAGTTATTGAGCCATTTACTTCATAAGTCAGAAGTAGAGAGTAGCAGGATCTCTATTTTTAATACAACATATGCTAACAAAATAGATGTTTTTAAGCATGTGTCTAGACAGGTATAGACTTAGGGAAGAAATAAAAGAAAATCTTAAAACAAGTGATGATTCGGCTAGGTCTCTCCGCCCGGGCGGTGACGCTGAGAGCACCCGAGCGCCTCTGAGGAGGCGAGGGCCCTGCTGGCTGCCCAGAGGAGAGGGAGGCGGGCTCCTCTCAAGTCCAAGTTCCACAGGTCCCCGGTCAAGTGCAGTCACAAGTGCGCTCTCCCCTCCCGGTGAGGCCGGAGGTACTTGAAGCGGGTGGCCATCCTCGACGCGCCTGGAGCCCTGTTTGCTCTGTGATGCTGAGTCCGAGATAGTGAACCAGGGGTGGCTCATGCGTTGTCTCTCGTTCAGACGAAAGGTCCCCAGCTGCCCAGTACGTGGACCTGCTGCTGAACCCCGAGCGCTACACGGGCTACAAAGGGCCGTCCGCCTGGAGGGTGTGGAACAGCATCTATGAAGAGAACTGCTTCAAGTAACTGCGGGGAGGGGGACGGAAGGGGGGTGGACGGAGGGCGGGGAGGACGGACAGGGTTTCTCTTGGGAAAAACTACATGACAAACGCAAACCGTCTCACGTCTGAGTTTTGTGTGTGTGTTTTTCAGGCCTCGATCTGTTTATCGTCCTTTAAACCCGCTGGCACCCAGCCGAGGTGGGTTTTTAAAGTACATTTTCATGCTTTTAGAGATTGTTTATAAAATGTCTTTATAACTAAACTTAACTTGAGAACGTTTTCAACTGTTTTATGTTTTGCTTAATTTGAATGATCAAAAGTGTATGAAACGCTCGGAGTTAAGGCTCAAGGTTTCGACATGCCCCCCCCCACACACATGCTTTTATTGAGCACCTGCTATGGGCCAGGCCCTAAGCCAGGGGCTTTATGGGAAATGCGTTAGAACATGTGAGTCATCATCTATCGGCAGTTTCCTGAGGAGCCAAATAGAGTCGTGGAACTGCTGGAGCGAGGAGGAGGGAAGGAGCCTGCTCTACAGAAAAGAAAGAGGGAGGAGAGGAGAGAAGCAGGAACAGGAAAGGGAGGCAAGGCTGGGCGAGGGAGAAGGCAGCTCCATGAAGAATGAAGTTGCTCTTTTTTTTTTTATTAAATATATATTTGTATTGACTTCAGAGAGGAAGGGGGGGCGGGAGAAGCATCGATGTGAGAGAAACATCGATAGCCGCCTCCTGTACACCCACCACCGGGAACCAAGCCCGCAACCTGGGCACGTGCCCCGACCAGGAATCAAACCTGTGACCGCTGAGCCACACCGGCCGGGCGGGAGCAGCCATTTAAGACGGAAGCATTCCTTTATGGAAACCACAGTGTGCAGGGACCGTCCTGGACGTGGTGACTGAAGCAGTGACTTTGTCTAGTTGTTGGCTTATTATCGAAACGAGTGATCTTTCTGATTATTTTTAGTTGCTTTCTGATATTATCTATTGTATGAAACGTGAAAATCTTGTGCTTTTTGTCCTGTATTCTTATTAAGAAGTTTCATTTGCAGGATAACTCACACTGACCAAGGTTCATGTATAATGGATAGTTTAACACAGTGAAGTTCCATCCCATATTAAGATTAATAGGATTAGAATTGGAACTTTGTAAGACATTTTCTAAAACTTTGTCTATTATTTTCTCTTTCAGGAGAAGATGATGGTGAGTTAAACTCTCGTGGTTTTGTTTCAAGGAGAGGAAATGTTTTTAATGATCAAAAACACTGTTTTTCCTCTAGTTCAAAAGAAAGTGTTTATCTTCCTTTTTTTTTTCAGAAAATAGCTACCAATGGTTGGTGACAAAATTGAGTATTTTTAATAATAGAAAGTTATCCTATGTTAAAAAAAAATGGTAGAAAGATCATTTCCCCTGTGAGCGCTAGGAAAGTTAGGGTCTCCCTGACACCCTTTCTGGGGGAATTAGGGAGATGATAGAAGCCAGATTACTGAGGACCTGGGGCTAGACTTTCCTATTAGCACTTGGGGTTTTTTGAATAAAAAAGGGAGATAATGAATGATTCTTAGTACGAGGATGTTGAATGAGTGACTGTAGGAAGATGGAGATTTGCAAAGTGAGTAGACCTCAGGAGGCCCGGTAATTTCCCACCATCTACTGGTAATTTATCCCCTGGATTCCTGCTCAGCTCGTGTGTGGTGAGGTTTGCTTTTCTTACGTAAAGTAAAATCAGGATTGGTAACTCCGGAAGAGCATTAACTGTTTCCATTTTATTCACTGCCATTTCGTTCTTCAGTAAACAACAGTGTTGGTCTAGAAATAGTCCTTTCGCGTTGGTGCTCAGATAGGTCACAGCCCTCTGTGTTTTAGTCATTCACTTTTCTGAAGAATGTCTTGAAAATGAAGGGAATTAAAAACTATAAAAGTGTAATAGTCTTAAATAATTGAGGAAATATACCTAGCTTTACTGAATCAGGAAAAATAGAATAATAATGAGATTTTTGTATTAATTATAACTCACTCTTTTTTCTGGACTTTTAAAAGAGTGCTATAGTTATCAAAAGCAAATTTAAAATTGTTAAACTCTCTCTCCATACTTATGAATGTTTAAGTTTTCTAGTGAATAAGATTCATAAAACATTTTGACTGGAATGTTTTCTCAAAACTTTTACTAGTCAAAATATCACTTATAAGAACATTCTCCCAATACTTACATTACCTTTGGGCTTTATTTTCTAGACCCATGTCTCTATTTTTCTACTTCACATGAAGTAGTGGCCATTTCTAGAAATAGTCCTTAATCTGCCATAAAATATTTTATAGACTTAATTTATTCAAATATATAAATGATTATTTAAAATATGTTAACCCAGTTCTGTATGTGTGTGTGTGTTCTTTTTTAAAGGAGAATCATTCTACACGTGGCTAGAAGGTAAATACGTCTGCGTTTTAAATGTATTGGGTTCTTGTAAGAAATGTAGTGATTTATTGAATCTATTTTTGTAAGTTTTGGGATTCATTGCCTAGACAACTAATTTTGAGTGTTGAAAAGAAAAGCACATGTTTTAGGTTATTATGTTCTGGGAGGCAATTACTTGAAAATGTTGAGGCCCAACCCAGCATCATGGAAATGCACCGGCGCTGTCACTGGTCCCCAGTCCGGCCGCTCTGCTTGGATGCTCATCCCGACTCGGTCCGTGACCGTCCTGAGGCCTGAGTCCACGCAGACCTTCCTATGGAAGGAAGTACTTTTTCTCCACGAAACAGAGGGAAGGTCCATTTGAATTCACATGTTAATATAATCTGAACTTGTCTAGTTAAAGGATAAAGCAGTATAGATCCTGCCCTGGAGGGCGAAAGGCCTGGAGGGAGGA
Source organism: Myotis brandtii (assembly GCF_000412655.1). Classification (NCBI taxonomy): domain Eukaryota; kingdom Metazoa; phylum Chordata; class Mammalia; order Chiroptera; family Vespertilionidae; genus Myotis; species Myotis brandtii. The sequence goes on from NW_005370653.1 coordinate 739,770, forward strand.
GAGAAACCAAACTAGTCTCTTCCTCCTCATCACTACGAGGGCTTTTCTCCACGAAACAGAGGGAAGGTCAATTTGAATTCACATGTTAATATAACCTGAACTTGTCTAGTTAAAGGATAAAGCAGTATAAATCCTGCCCTGGCCGGTGTGGCTCAATGGATAGAGTGTTGGCCTACAGACCAAAGGGTCCTGGGTTCGATCCCAGTCAAGGGCCGTGGGGGCTGCCACGGGCATCCTCGGTGTTTGGGCCTCCACAGCCCAGCATTTTCTGCTTGTTCTGCCTCTAGGCATCATCCAGTGCACTCTGTTCGGAAGTCGGAACCTTATTTTCTCTTGAGAGAATCTGCACCCAATCGATGTGTTTCTCTCACATCGATTTTTCTCTCTCTTCCTCCACTCTCCCTAAAAATCAATGGAAAAATATCCTCAGGTGAACATTAACAAAAAAACGAAAACAAAAGCAGTATAGATTCCAATATACTAGATGCTTTTGCATGCTTATATTTTCTAATATTGAAAATACTAGAAATATAGAATATTAGTGGAAAGCTGACACATTCTAGTGGGACAGATGGTGAAGGAGAACTAGAGAATGCAAGGCAGAGGGACTCAGAAGGTTTTTAACCTGAGTTCACATGTTAATATAATCTGAACTTGTCTAGTTAAAGGATAAAGCAGTATAGATCCTGCCCTGGAGGGCGAAAGGCCTGGAGGGAGGAGAGAAACCAAACTAGTCTCTTCCTCCTCATCACTACGAGGGTGAAAGAACCTCTCCAGGGCGGGGGAGGAGCAGGCTGCCCTGAAGCCAAAGCAGGACTTGGTCTAACCGTGAAGCAGCTGCGCTGTTGCCTTCTGGGTAATGTGGGGGCTGCCACGGGCATCCTCGGTGTTTGGGCCTTCGCAGCCCAGCATTTTCTGCTTGTTCTGCCTCCAGGCATCATCCAGTGCACTCTGTTCGGAAGTCGGAACCTTATTTTCTCTTGAGAGAATCTTGGCCTCATTATTTCATACCATTTTTTGATTTATTCTTCGTGTTCTTGAATCTTAACTTTAAAAATAAGCCTCTGTACGGAGTCCTCCGTACTTCTGTTACCTAAATGGATGTGGTGTCTTTTTCACTATTTTCCTGAACAGGTTTATGTTTGGAGAAAAGAGTCTTCTATAAGCTCATATCGGGACTTCATGCCAGCATCAATTTACATCTGTGCGCGAATTATCTTTTGGAAGGTGATCAGATTTTTATGTAGAAATTTGCCTTCTTTCCGTGTGAAAACTGTTGGGGGAAAAATACACATTCTCTATTTTTAAAAACTCTATTAGCCCTAGCTGGTTTGCTCAGTGGATAGAGCGTCAGTCTGCGGACTAAAGGGTCCCGGGTTTGATTCTAGTCAAGGGCACATGCCCGGGTTGTGGGCTCGATCCCCAGTAGGGGGCATGGTTCTCTCTCATCATTGATGTTTCTCTCTCTCCCTCTCCCTTCCTCTTTGAAATCAATAAAAATATATTTTAAAAAATCTGTCTATTAAAAGTATATCGTGTTTTGCTCTTTCTCTTTAGAAACCTGGGGTAAGCCCAGCTGGGGACCTAACATCAAAGAATTCAAACGCCGCTTTGACCCCGTGGAAACCAAGGGAGAAGGCCCGAGGCGGCTGAAGAACCTGTACTTCCTGTACCTCATTGAGCTGCGGGCCTTGTCCAAGGTGGCCCCGTACTTCGAGCGCTCGGTGGTCGATCTGTACACTGGCAACGTGGACGATGACGCCGACACCAAGACCCTCCTCCTGAACATCTTCCAAGACACAAAGTGAGACTCGCGTCAGGGCTGGGAGGCCCGCCCCGTGTCTCACGAGGCGGCACCTGAAGGACACACACACACACACACACACACACACACACACACACACGGGCCTCGGGAGGTTCTTTAGCAAAAGGGAGAGTCAAAGCCCTGGCTGGTGTGGCTCAGTGGATAGAGCCTTGGCCTGCGGACTGAAGGGTCCCAGGTTCGATTCCAAGGGGGTGTGCAGGAGGCAGCCGATCAATGATTCTCTCTCATCGTTGATGTTTCTATCTCTTGTTCTCTCTCCCTTCCGCTCTGAGATCAATAAAAATATATTTTAAGAAAGGGGAGAGTCGGAAGATAGACGAGGATGGCCAGGACAACAGCAGTCTTTGACGTGTTTTCTAAAAATGTTATCTGAAAATCGTCTAATAAAGCGTCATTGCACTTTTATACTTGAGAATAGGCTATCTTCTTAAATATAACTTTAAATTTTATGTAGCAACATTTAATGCTACTTTAATGTTCTTTCTACCCATTTTGTATTCCAGTCGCTATTGAAGTTCAGGTGATCTCATGTTAGATACCTGTGTATGTTAGATATCAATCGATACTTAAGGGAACATGATTAGCCTTACCTTCTAAGAATGTAACCTTTAAAAAAAAATGCTGGATCTAAAACTTGAGTTTACCAGTGAAGATGAGCATGGAGCAGTGTTGGATTAAGAAGTGCTGAACATAAATTATGATTAACTTTTAAAAGATGCTGTAAAATATTAAGAGAGTGATATACATTGTTCACATAAATTGTTTTAGTTCATTTTTTAGATTATTTTTATCATATAATTTCTTTAAAACATTACAAACTTATACATTCTAAAGCTATCTTTGTACATTATAAAGCTTGCTTTAGTCTTATTGAATAGTGTCTATGTGAACTTTCCTAAGCCTTACATGTGAGTAAATTATGATTGATTTTAAGTACCCGTCAAAGTTCTCCCAGGGCTCTAGGACCCAGCACTGGAATATTTCGCCTGCCACTTACAGTCCTGTATTTCCTCAGGTCCTTTCCCATGCACTTTGACGAGAAATCCATGTTCTCCGGTGACAAGAAGGGGGCCAAGTCGCTAAAGGTAAAGGTTGCTGACTTAGGGACCGGGCGGGAGCGGTTCGCTGGTTGAGCTTTAGTCCTGGTCCCCCCACTCGCCTGTTCGCTCTCCTCGCTGGTGAGCGATTTGCTGTGAGGGATGCAGTCCCCCCGCCCACACTTCCTTTCTCTCTCATCGATGTTTCTAACTCTCTATCTCTCTCCCTTCCTCTCTGTAAAAAATCAATAAAATATATTTTTAAAAAAATGCTGGATCTAAAACTTGAGTTTACCAGTGAAGATGAGCATGGAGCAGTGTTGGATTAAGAAGTGCTGAACATAAATTATGATTAACTTTTAAAAGATGCTGTAAAATATTAAGAGAGTGATATACATTGTTCACATAAATTGTTTTAATTCATTTTTTAGATTACTTTTATCATATAATTTCTTTAAACATTACAAACTTACACATTTTAAAGCTGTCTTTATACATTATAAAGCTTGCTTTAGTCTTATTGAATAGTGTCTATGTGAACTTTCCTAAGCCTTACATGTGAGTAAATTATGATTGATTTTAAGTACCCGTCAAAGTTCTCCCAGGGCTCTAGGACCCAGCACTGGAATATTTTGCCTGCCACTTACAGTCCTGTATTTCCTCAGGTCCTTTCCCATGCACTTTGACGAGAAATCCATGTTCTCCGGTGACAAGAAGGGGGCCAAGTCGCTAAAGGTAAAGGTTGCTGACTTAGGGACCGGGCGGGAGCGGTTCGCTGGTTGAGCTTTAGTCCTGGTCCCCCCACTCGCCTGTTCGCTCTCCTCGCTGGTGAGCGATTTGCTGTGAGGGATGCAGTCCCCCCGCCCACACTTCCTCCCCAGTCCTTCCTCGCAGACCCTGCTGGGCGGGTCCCAGCCATCACCATGACTGTGACCGAGGGCAGCACCTTGTAATTTCTTTGAAGGGCAGTGTTCTGAGGGTTCTCTCACTTTACAATCACAGTGTGTGTGTTGTTTTGATGCATCTTTGAAAAAAGCATGAGCTGTAATCCACGTTGAAGGCAAGAAATAGTTTCTGTTTCTAAAGTTTATTTTATGGACTGTCACAGTTTATGAAACTTGTGTTTTGCCCTTAGAGAGCAGCATAGGAGGCAGAGAGTGCCTTTTAACCTGTGAGGCCAGCAGGAGACTGTATTTTAGGGACATTATGAAACCTCACGTGCAGAGGGAGGTCTTCGCTTCCTTTGCTTACAGGATGTACATTAAGGAACACACGGTGCCCCTCACAGTATAAAGGTGTTTGACTGGCTGGCAAATAGTAGCATGTGCAGTGCCCAAGTTCAGAAAGCTCCAAAACTGAAACATGCTTCTTGTGTTTGGTGCAAATTAGTTAGCAAAACCTGACCTGATGTAAGACTATTTATAGTTTTTTTTTTTTCAATTCTGCTCTGTGTAAATATTCTTGCCTGTTTGTGTAACTGTTCTTACAGACACATGAATGGGTTTGATTACAGGGTGTTGCGCCACACTCTGGTGGAGTGTTTCGTAATAAATAGTGGATGCACTGTGTTTCTAAAGTCTGAAAATTTTGAAACACCTTTGGCCCCAAGCTATTTCAGATGTGGCTATACATGAACTAATAAATTAGCATTGAGTGGCTCTCCATTGTAAGAGTTTCTTGGTGTTTCTGAAATGAAATGATTTAGCCACAACTCTATTTTAGTTTTGGAAATTTGGTTTTTTTTCTGCTATACAGTTTGCCCTTCCCTCTGCCCCATCACCCCACTGGTTGCCCCACAGATTGGCCCTGATCGCAGGCCAGGCCTCGGGACCCTACCCATGCACGAATTTTGTGCATCGGGCCTCTACTTTACTAATAAACTTCAAAACTTTTATTTCTTATAATTCAGACTAACACAGTTTCCTGTTAAATGTCTGATTAGAACACAAATGTTTTCTGCCCGTTAGGAGGAATTCCGGCTGCATTTCAAGAACATCTCTCGCATAATGGACTGCGTTGGGTGTGACAAGTGCAGGCTGTGGGGGAAGCTGCAGGTTTGTGTGTTGCCTTCTGTTTGAAACTATTGCTAACCTTACACTTTCCCACGAGGAGTTGAAACTTTTTATTAAAATGCCCTCCTTCATTGGATTAGAGACTTGAAGTGTGGTTTTTCTGTGTTAGAGATGAAAAAGTTAGTATTAAACGCTGTGGCTTTTATGTGTATGTGTAAGGATGTCTTTCCTATCACTCTCTGTTAATGGTTTGGTTTTAGTGCGTCTGTTTCTATTGGTAGAATCTCAGATTCATTTCTGAAGTTGGGGGTTATAAATTGAGAACATTAGTATTTCATATACCCATATCAAAGGTAAATACAATTATACAAAAAGACTTAATCATGAAGTTTTGGTCACTGAATCTGTTTCAGTGATAAAAAGAAGGTCACCTCGTCACAAAATAGGAAAGTTCTGCTCATTTCCCTCCACATTCTGCCTAAAAAGGATTGATATTTTGTGGTTTTTTTTTTTTTTTTACAAAGATGACAAGTCAGAAAATCAGTAGACAGAATTATTCTAATGGTGGCTACCCAGAAATCACAATCTTTCTTCTTTTTCTCTAGTGTTTATAATTAAGAAATTACTAAGTCTAGGTCTCGCTAATAATTTTTAAGTTTAGAGTTGCTAGGGCCTGTAAAGAAGGCTTTCAAGATTACTTACTGAACATCGTAATCCTACTGTGATACTTTTAGGTTAAAAAAAGGCATTTTAGTAATTTGGAATCGAATGGTATGTGTGAAGTTGTTCAGCACATAAACTGACATGTGCACATCTGCCAGGAAGTAGAAACTGCTTTGCTTAAGTTTGATAAGATGGGGAAGTGAATGAAGTTCATGTGCATTTCCTGACTCACACCAGCAACTGAGTTTTCCTTTAAACCTCACAGTGGTTAGGATATGAATTGATCGTCTGTTTCTCTCTTTTCTTTAGACTCAGGGTTTAGGAACTGCCCTGAAGATACTGTTCTCTGAGAAAGAAATCCAGAAGCTTCCGGAGAACAGCCCATCGAAAGGCTTCCAGCTCACTCGGCAGGAAATAGTTGCTCTTCTCAATGCCTTTGGGAGGTAAGGACCGACTGGGGCTCTGCTGCCGCCAGCCACAGCTCTCATCTCTGCTCAGCTGGTTGGTTTTTCTTTGTTGCACGGACAGAGAGAAAACTTTTACAATCATACCTGTACCAGCCAGCTCTCCCCAGCTCTCAGCATCTGTGTTTGCCAGGGGTCCCCAGTTTGCCTTCTCAAGTTGGGGGGGAGGACGCTCTCCCCTAGAAGCACCCTCGTTAGCTGGGCGTCACTTGTTCAAGAACAAGAATGGGGACCGAGAGCTTGGTTGAGAGGTGAGGAAAGACAGAGAGATGAAACCTTTCATTGCTCTTCTTTCTTTTGTTTTTAATCCTCACCTGAGGATATGCTTATTGATTTTTAGAGAGAAGGGAAGGGGGGGAGAGAGAGAGAAACATCAATTGGTTGTCTTCTGTACATGCCCCAACCAGGGATTGAACCCCCACCTCAGTATATGGGACGACACTCCAACCAACCGAGCCACACCGGCCAGGGCTGGTCCTATTTCTTAAACCGAGGAGGCATTTCTCTCTTGCTCGTTCTTAGCCCGCTACTTCTGCATACAGATAGATATTTTGCTTTTTGTTGGCATCACAGATGGTTTCCAAATTAATTTGAATTTGCCTACAGAATTACGTGCAACACCAGCCTCCTGAGGAATACAGAGCAGGGAGAACTGAGTCAGAGAAAATAATACTAAGCTGCCCTGGGAAAAAAATGCAAAAAAGTCAAGAATTTAAAAAAAAAATAGGGAACCAAGTGATACGGGGATTATTTCTTATGTTTTCTTAACATGCATTTTTAAGTTAAAAAGAGGCAGTTAAATTAAAAATAAGTTATTTGCCCCTTCCCCATCTTAGTGGCAAAGTTTTCACCATGTTGCCTCCTTGTGTTTAAAGATGATGTGTAAGCAGAGGTTTCAAACAAGGTAGACATAGAATGTCCATCGGTAATTGGCATTTCATGAAAAATTCAGTCCACCCACTTATGGGGCCTGTAGTAAGATAAAACAGGAGAAACTGAGTTACATTTAAATTATTCAAAGTTAAATGAAAAATATTTTAAATAATTTAAGCATTTTCAATCCAAATAAAGTAACCTGAGAAAGAACATTAAACGGCCACCGACCCACTGTGGTTCCACCTGATTGCCTGCTATTACCTCTGTTGTCCTCTAGAGGGCGCCAGACTCAGAGCCAGGGCTGCTAGCGGCCTGGAGCCTGGCCCTGTCCCACTGTGGTTCCACCTGATTGCCTGCTGTTACCTCTGTTGTCCTCCAGAGGGCGCCAGACAGAGCCAGGGCTGCTAGCGGCCTGGAGCCTGGCCCTGCTCTGGCAAATCTAAAGAAAGAAAACATTCGATTTTATTGCATCCACCTTGAATTGTACAGAAGGATAACTGAGCTTATAGGTTTATTTTGTGATTCCCATTCCAGAGTCTCACTGCCTTCATTCATTGTTGATTAGGCACCATGGACATGGCTTCAGTGCTAGACAATATACACAGAATCTTTACCCTGAAAGACTGTGGAGCTGACAGTATAAAGCAAACTGGTGTGTTTGGGGAGCAGTAAGAAAAGAGCGGATTCCAGTGCTACAGCAGTCCCAGTGAACCATGATTGACTGACTGGTGGCTCTCAGTTTCAGGTCTTAGAGACAAGCAAAAAAAAAAAAAAAAAAAAAAATGAAAGAAAAGAGCGGGTATTTGGAGAGAAATGTACAAAATGAACTTATAGACTAAATATAAATGTCTTAAGGTTCTTTATTGTAATGAGTTAATCATATCACTGTTCCCATCATGAATCTATTGATAAGAAGTAACTGTCTTCCTTGGCCCCTTCTAAGCCAAGACCGAAGGACCATAGCTCTGTGTTTTATTAATATTTAATAAGGAATCACAATGTACTTATTTTAAAATAGAAGCTTCAATGTTCAGTGTTGAATACATCCTTTTATTTTGGATTTTGCTTTAATAATAGCCCATATACCATGTCAACCATTTGAACTATGTACACGTCATATTAGCGGTGCTAAAAGGCTTTCTTTTCCCTCCTATAGGCTTTCTACAAGCATCAGAGAATTACAGAATTTTAAAGTCTTATTGCAACACAGTAGGTAATAAAGGCTTTTCTATGTCTGGTTAGACATAAAGTGACTGTGAGGACTTTTCCTCTTGGACATTCAGCAGAAGGAGACTAACCTTCCGGGACTTCAAGAACTGAGCTCTTAAGGAGAAATGCAAATGTTCACTTGAATATTTATGATTCTGAATAGACTGTCAATTAGAGGTATTTATAAAGGAAGTATATACTTTTAAAACATGTAAGTTATGCTAATTCCGTGTTTAATTTCGTTGCCATCTGTTGACTGTTCTGCTATGCTGTTCGGTTGGAATCGGTTCTGTTCTTACTCTGTTATGCTTCATTTCCAGTTGTCAGACCTGAACGACTGTTTCCTTCCTGGTAGCACTGTGAACTGTCTGTGATGGGAAGGCGAGGCCGGGAGCGTTAGGGCTGGTCTCGGGTGGGGCTGGCCGGGGACCGCAGTGCCTGGCCGGCCTCGCTCTGTGTCACCTTCTAGCCTGCGGGAGTGCTCGTGTGATGGGTGGCCTTGTACGTGTCTAGTTTCAGAAGTCCCTGAAGAGTCCCCAGGACTTCAACTCCCACTTCATTGGTTTGTGTCTAAGTTTGTAGTTGCTGTTGTAGGTTTGCTTGGTCTGAAGGCCCTGCTTCGGTGAAGGTAAGTACCGCCGCCCGCACCGCCAGGCCAGGTCCTGAGTAAGGGCGGGCCCGGGCGTCTGTACTCAGAACCTGGACACCAGTTTCTTTGATTTTATGTTTCTTTGTTTCTTCTCCAATTTTAGAAATTTTCATTTACTCAAAACAAAACAAAACACAAAAATTGCATAAATATTTAGCAGTTCCCATCTTGATAAAATTTGAGTGGGAGTTCATGGATTTATAATGCCAATTTAAAACAGGATGTGCACAAAACTTACTATTTTCCATACAGGGAAGCATTTTTAGGGGTTTTACTTTGGAGCACAATCTATGCAATCCTCAGTCTGGTTTCCTCAGCGGGAGGTTTAAGCAGGTGGGTCAGTCAGCTCAAGCCTCTGGGCTGCCTCTCCCCTCTCCTCTCTCGTTCATGGCATGTAAGCCGCCCTTCGGGGGATCTGTGCCAACAGGTGACTCATTGGCCCTAAGCAGTCACTTCTAAACCCGGGATCCAAATGCCCTTAACATTGGAAATGCTGATCCTTTTAAAAGGTGTTAGGAGATAGAATGTGGGAAGGTGGCGCCTGTGTGGAGGGACTGAGGGCACAAGTAGGTTTCCTTGGCCTCTTCAGTCTTGTGTGAAGTCATAAGGCCCTAAACGCCCATGGCTGCTGGGCCCGAGTCGGAGCCGTGGCCACTGGGCTAGTGGCACGTTTTACAGTCAATGAGTTGGCTCCCCGTCTTTTAAAAAGACTTAGTCACCCTTGCAGGGAGGGGTGTGGTTGGAGGGAGGCAGGGCTCACTGGCTAATTCTCTCCTGACCTGATTTCTAACCGCTGTGGAGCTGGGCTTTGTTGGTGATGGTGATGTTTTTGTTCAGTCGAATGAACAGGCTGGCTGGATGGGAGCTGCCTCCACTTTTTCTTCATTTTAGGGGTGCAAGTGTCGTGTGGGGGCGAGGGGACCTTGGGGTAAACAGGTTGAAAAGTGATAATATTGCAGGTAAATTGTATCGCGGAGAATTACTCTTTGTGCTCATTCGGAGCTTAAGAAAATGTGAAAGTTTGCACTTGGTTTATTTTTCCTGTAAGCTTAAAAATCGTTTTGGTGGTGTGACTTCCTTGTTCCCTCAGCTGAAGACAAAGCCTATTATTTAAACTCGATTTCCTGCAGAATCCTTGGTCATTTCCATATATTGCTTTTTCTCTGTACTTTGATTTGCTTCAAACTTAGGCAACAACAATTGTACATTAGAGTGAGTTCTAGGCGATTCAGGTCTGGTTGGGGTAAAAGCTCTTTTCAAAGTTTAAACCGATGTTTTTTCACTGCCGAGAAAAATAAACAAATGAAGTCTATTTAAGCTGAAATTCATTTGCTTCACTTATTTTACCGTAAATCAGATGTGGGGGCAGCCTGCATCTTTGTGTCTGTGTTTCTTAAGTGGTTTATGTGCTCTAAGAATCTCTGTGTTGTGAGCCTGGTGGTTGGTGGTCATGTGATATAAGCTGCTTTTCCAGGTCACGTGCCTTTGCTGGGAAGTGATATAGGACACTGACTGCTTTGTAAACACTTGGCTGGTAGCACCTCTTGGCGTTGTGTCTTTATCTCGTCACCTGGTTGGAAACCTCGCACTGGGTAATATAACAACAGACACGATGGTCCAGCTGATGAAGCCAGAAGATGCAGACGAGGCAGCGACCCCTCCTCCAGTGGCACGAGCCTGTGTTCTCTTAGTGGCATTGATGTGAGTTAGAAACGCTCTCTATTGAAATGGGTCACGTTTGCCTGTTGCTCCTGTGGCGATTCCCAGCCTCCGAGGAGGATCAGACAGACTAGGAGTGGTTTTCAGGTTTGACACCTGATGACTAGCACCTCTTGACGTGTTAACATGAGAATGCCTGGCCCTCCGTGGTCTCTGCGTGTGTTGAAACTGTGCCGTGTTTTCCAGCTGCCCTCGGTGCCCGTGCACGTGAGCAAGAACAGCTCCTGGCCCTCAGCGCTGCCTCCCGCTGGACACCGGGATTGGCTCGCAGTAAACCTCTTGGCGGTTTGTGAGCACAAGTACCCACAGAAACCATAGCTTTTCACCCCATAGCCTGGGTGCCGGGGTCATGGAAAGCGTTTGTAAAACAGCACAGCACACACGCAGATGCGAGTGCGCTCTATTCTAGGGAATATCTGCAGGAACAGAATTGCAAATCCTGTGCTGTTGTACCCACTGTGTAGTAGGCATGCAAATTAAAGCAAATGTTTCTGCCATCTTTCCTTCTTGTTTCCCCTTTTATTTATTTACTAGTGGCCCAGTGCACAGATTCGTGCACATTGAAAGGAAATTAATTAGAAGAAATATTTTAATATCGCTGTTCGCCCTTTCTCTATAATAGAAGTGTCAACCAAATTCACGATCGACAATGACAGATCGATTGACAATGACAGATCGAAACACGTGCGATGGGTGCCAGCAAGCGCTTCATATGTATCGCACATGCGCCAGTCAGCGTTTATTTTTAAATGGCCAGTGCGCGTCACATGTTCCAGCCAGTCAGTTGGTTGGACATATATACATACGGTCGGTCACTTAGCCTTTTATATATATAGATTTATTTATTTACTAGAGGCCCGGTGCACGACATTCGTGCACTTGTGGGGAGGTGTCCCTCAGCCCAGCCTGCGCCCTTTCACAGTCCAGGAGCCCTGGACAGCTAAGGCCCGTTGACAGCTAAGGCCCGTTGCCTGCAGGGAGCAGGCCTAAGCTGGCAGTCGACATCCTTAGCACTACCACTGTGCTCGCCAGCCATCAGCCTGGCTTCTGCCATTCGGTCGTTCTGCTGTTCGGTCAATTTGCATATTAGCCTTTTATTATATAGGATTTATTTAGTGTAAATCCTCACCCGAGGATATTTTTCCATTGATTTTTAGGAAGAGTGGAAGAGAGGGAAGAAAGAAACATCGATGTGAGAGAAACACATCGATTAGTTGTCTCCTGCACAAGCCCCGACCAGGGCCTGGGCTGGGGAGGAGCCTGCAACCGAGGTACCTGCACTTGACCGGAATCAAACCCGGGACCCTTCAGTCGCAGGCTGGCACTCTGTCCACTGAGCCACACCAGCCAGGGCGTTTTCCCCCTTTTAAACACTTCCTCTTTTGAGAGGAGGGTTTGATTATAATTTGTGGAGAAGGGAGAAAACCCTGAGCAGTTGGATGGTTCTTTTGGATTGGACGGGGCCCTGCCTTAGGGATTTGCCCAGGCCGTCACCTGGGTCCTAAGGAAGGACCAAGGGGAAGGGAGGCTAAGACACTCGCCTGCAGTCCAGGCGGAGGGACGAGGACTTGAAACCAGGAAGTCTGCCTGGAGCCTCCTCCCAGGACGTGCGGCATCCGTGACCTTACACGTGGGTTCAGTGCCATTCCACTAAGAACTGGGGACTCGCAGCATCTTTTGAATTGTACCTCGTCACAGGTTTTTTAAATAGACATATTTTATTTAATTTTTTGAACAGGTAATACATTCACATGGTTCAAAAACCAAAACAGAAACGCTCTACAGTGGAATGTGGCGTCTGTGTCCCCCCTCCCCGCCCCCACGGAGGCCTCTGGCCTTGCTCAGGGTCCCAGCCACACGGCGGGAGGCACAGACACGTTTTACACCGAGTGGCGGCCCAGACGTGCTGTTTGCTTTTCTCAATTTTTCTTGGCAGCTCCCTGATATCACTAGATAGCTTTCTCTTCGTCTTTTTGTTTTGTTTGTTTTTTAGTGACTGCTTGGTATTCCATTATAGGAACGTGCAATCACTTAACCAACCCCCTATTAGTAATCATGTGGATCGTTACCAGACCTCACGTCAGTGTCATTTCACACGCATGTAATGATGCAGTTGTAGAATTCTGGGGCGAAAGACCGTATGCGTTTGTATGTGTGGAAGGTTTTAGAACGTTGCCCTTCCTAAGGGTCAGTCACCCATTCCCATTCCCACCTGTCATTCAGACCATGCCCGCTTACCCACAACCTCACAACATAGGCGTCATCAGAATCTCCGTTTTGCCGTTTTGACAGATGCAAAATTACAGGTGTGTGCTTGTAGTTTTATTATAAGTAAGGTCGACTGCTTTTGACGTTTGAGCCGCCTGCATTTCCTCTTGTTTCTACCTCTGGCCCATTTTTAGCCTGTCCTGGAATTCCTAGGAGTCATTTATTGGGACTTTGCTTATGGTGGCTTTGCCATGTGGTTTTATAGGGGTTTCTGGACTTGGAGTCACGCTAAGATTCCAAGTGGAATCTTCATTCCACAGCAGTAATGTCCCTGTATTTTCTTCTAGAACTTTTATGGCTTAGTGTGTGTGTGTGTTTAACCTAAATTTTTATTCCTTTCGAATATATTCTGGCCTAAGGTATAAGTTATGGATGCAACCGAGTTCTTCCCAGATGACTACCCGGTCATTCTGCATCGTTTATTGAAGTTTGTCTTTCCCTCACTTTAGTGCCCAATTTTGTATTGGCAGGTTTGTTTGTTTTTCTAAAGATCTCTAACACTGAAGCGTCAGGATCCACAGGAACTGGCTGTGGCCCGGCCAGCGTGGCTCAGTGGTTGAGCGTTGACCTATGAACCAGGAGGTCACGGTTTAATTCCCAGTCAGGGCACATGCCCAGGTATTGGGCTCCGTCCCCAGTGTGGGGCGTGCAGGAGGCAGCCGATCCATGATTCTCTCTCACCATTGATGTTTCTGTCTCTCTCCCTCTCCCTTCCTCTCTGGAATCCATAAAAATGTATTAATAATTTAAAAAAAAGACATTGGGGTACTTGAGAATAGTAATCGCCATTCCTCGCCTTCTCTGAGCCTTTAGTATCTGAGTCGCTCTGTTGCTGGACTTAGCAGCATGTAAATTAGGAAACTAAGGAAACTTAATCTTCCTTTCCATCCCAATCTGCAACACATCACGGGGTAAACATGACCATTTACTACAGGAGAAAACTAGCTTGACAGTTCTTAACATCCTGTCTGTGCTTATAATACATGTGCTTCAGCGTCACCTTTTTAAAGGGGGAAGACAAGAAAATTAGGCACTTTTTATCCTTTCCAATAAAAAAATAATAGTTCACATAAATACCATCAGCCTTATCACCAAAAGAGATTATGGCTTTTACCAAATAATGTTGGGCATTTCCATTTTCCTGCCAGTAATAACAGAATAACCAAGTGTTTATATATCATAGGCTGAGTATAATCATTATAGGATCTTAGTGATATTTTTATCACTGTGTTTTTATTTAGTTTTTTGGTGGTCAGACATGGGTGGTTTACTTATTTGGGGTTAAATCTCACTGTTTTTAAAAAACACATCTACCATTGCCCAGGCCAGTAGCTCGTTTGGAGCATCGTCTCAGTGCGCCAGGGTTGCGGGTTCGATCCCAGGAATCACCCAGTGAATGCATGAATGGGGCCATTTCCCGGAAGGGGGCTGTTTTACAGCTGCAGGATATACAATTATCATATATATTACATGTCACATATATAAATCTATCTTGGAGTGCTGGAATGGCACTTGTGGTTGGAGAACCAGTATTTCACACCGTGTTTCACTTACACGAGAGACGATGTAGAAGCAGTTGTCTGCAGCGTGTCCCTTGCGTGACCGAGAGGCGTCATGAGAGGCAGTATCGAGGGCTTCTCCTACCGGGAGCTTCTCCTTCCAGAGGCCCTTTCAGAGCGACTTAAAGGGCACTGCCTGGCCGGCGTGGCTCAGCGGTTGAGCATCAACCTATGAACCAGGAGGTTGCGGGTTTGATTCCCGGTCAGGGCACATGCCCGGGGTTGAGGGCTCCATCCCCACTGGGGGGCGTTGCAGGAGGCAGCTGATTGGTGATTCTCTCTCATCATTGATGTTTCTCTCTCTCCGTCTCCCGTCCTCTCTGAAACCAATACAAATATATTTAACATAAAATAAAGGGCATTTTTAAATACGGTTGGAAATGGAAGGAACCCTGTTGGGGTTCCAGTCTTGTGGCCCCAGGGCCGGGGTGTTTATTACTGACCCCCTCTGGGACCCTCTCCTTGTTCCTTCAATGTCATGGGCGGTCAGTGGGCTGGGAAAGGTGCCTTCTCGCTGCCGTCCGAGGTGATGAGTGGATGTCACACGTCTTTGGGCTGAAAAACAAGGCCACATCTCTGACCCCAGCAGAGGAGTCAACTCTGTCCACCTTCTTCCCATGATCCTTTGGGTGCAGACATTAGTACCCTCCTGAGACGGAATCCCAAACCCGGGGCAACACTGAGATTCTTGGAATCCACTCCCTGGGCCTTAACGACCTCTAAGGAGCCCGTGACCTCTAGGTGGTCAGTTGATACTCTGCTACCTTCTACCTTTCACCCCGGGCGCTGTCAGGAGGGTCGCCCAGCGCGGAGCTCAGAACCCAAGGGACCTGGAAAGGTAGGGATCTGAGAAACCCTTTCGTCCAAAAGCCTTCAAGAACCCTCAGACCATACACTGTGTACTTTTCTTATTTTTCCTCCCATTGATTTTTAGAGAGAGTGGAAGAGAGAGGGAAAGACAGAGAGAAACATCGATGTGAGAGAAACACATCGATTGGTTGCCTCCTGCACACGCCTTGACCAGGGCCCCGGGCCAGGGAGGAGCCTGCAACCGAGGTACGTGCCCTTGACCGGATTCGAACCCGGGACCCTTTGGTCCGCAGGCCGACGCTCTATCCCTGGAGCCAAACCGGCTGGGGCGTCTATACTTTTTAAAGTGAATTATGCATCAATGTCTGTGCAAACTAGAACCTGTATTACAGTAACCTTCTCCAAACCCCCTAGTATAGTTTAGCATTATTACTTAAGTTATATAAAATACATTTTTATAAAAGTACAGAATTTTTAAAGTTTAAATTATACCCCTGGAAACAGGCGGCCAGGGCTCCCTTCTTAGTACTAAAAATCAGGTTGTGTTGATCTACATTATTGCTTAGCCCTAGGGAGCCAGGAGAAACCTGTAACCGATAAAAAATCAAGTCCTATTTCGTGAGGAAAAGTGCCCTAAAGATTCAGCTTTCGTGGCGTCCGTTTTTCTCAAGCTTCTCAACCGAGGAATGGTCCGTAAAGCTGTTAGCTGGTGCTACCCACGGCGTGGCTTGCCAGGATCCACTACCAGGTCCGGAGGTCAAGTCCCCGCATGTGCCAGGAAGCTGTTCGCCTGCTGTCCCCAGTCATAGTAGTCGGGAGCGAAACTTCAAGAGAAAAAGGGGTATTTCAGCGACGTGCAACACTGACCTTACTATCGATGACTCTGTGTAAACTACCGACAATTCCGAGGATTCTTAAGGCGGCTTCTTTTTTTTAAAATACATTTTTATTGATTTCAGAGAGGAAGGGAGAGGGAGAGAGAGAGAGAAACATCCATGATGGAAGAGAATCATGGATCGGCTGCCTCCTGCACGCCCCACACTGGGGATCGAGCCCGAAACCCAGGCATGTGCCCTTGATCGGAATCGAACCTGGGACCTTCTATTCCGCAGGCCAAGGCTCTACCCACTGAGCCAAACCGGCTAGGGCTAAGGCGGCTTCTTGAAGCCCATTGTTCCACAAGCCAGTGCTCTGGGCAGTGGCGAGAGGTCCACGCACAGCCTACTCAACTCTAGAGCCACAAACCCATCACGGGGGGTAACACAATGTCCTAGCAACAAGAGACCTGAATCCTATCGCAGAGTGCGTATCCTTCGCTACCTGCGTGTCTGTGCCTGTTTTATCATCTGTGACTACCTCATGGGGCTTTTTTGAGTTCCTACCTACAAACTGCTTAGTCCTTAATCGGCGTGGCTCAGTGGTTGAGCATCGACCTATGAACCAGGAGGTCACGGTTTGATTCCGTGTCAGGGCACATGCCCGGGTTGCAGGCTCCATCCCCAGTGGGGGGCGTGCAGGAGGCAGCCGATCCATGATTCTCTTCCATCATGGATGTTTTTCTCTCTCTCTCCCTCTCCCTTCCTCTCT
>NW_005370653.1:756625-767245 GCF_000412655.1 Myotis brandtii
CCAACAGACTCTTTCCCCAGCCTGAGCGAGGCTCACCTTCCGTGAAGTCCCTGAGGGGCGACGTTCCAGGCGAGGTCGTCGTCGCTGTCGTATCTGCGAGGGTTGTCGAAGAAGTAGGACCTGGGGCTGAACCCGTGGCTGGGGACCATGCCCGGACTGGTCTGGAAAGACAGTGACTGGTCAGCACGCCTCGGACACGAGGCCCGCGGGCAAAGGAAGGGGAAGCAGGCCTCCTGCGGGAGACAGGAGGGTTCTTCTCTTCCGGGCAGAGGCCCCCCTAATTCTGCTGCAGAGCGTGTCTCCTGCTTTTATTTTGAAGAGGTTCTCTTCCTTTTACCACATGGACATCTTGCAGAGTTCTGCTTACAACCGTGACGTATCGCAGTCTGAACCCCGAGACAAAAAACCAGACAACGCCCAGATGAGCCAAGCGAGATGGTCCCAAATTGGATATAAACCTGTATAATAATAATGTGGGCATTCCCAGCAATTTAAAAGAATGACATTAGCCCGGCCAGCATGGCTCAGCGGTTGAGTGTCAATCTATAAACCAGGAGGTCACAGTTCCGATTCCCGGTCAGGGCACGTGCCCGGGTTGCAGGCTCGATCCCCAGTGTGGGGCGTGCAGGAGGCAGCCGATCCATGGTTCTCTCTCATCACTGATGTTTCTCTCTCTCTCTCCCTCTCCTTCCTTTCTAAAATCAGTAAAAAAACATATTTTTAAAAAAATTAAAACATAAAAGTCAACCAACAGAGTCTGAAACAAAGTTGTTATGGGATGGTCTCTTTCTGGCGTTTCTTTGTCTGGTTTCGGTATGAGGGCAACACTGGCCTCACAAAACGCGCGTGGGAGCCTTCCCTTCAGGGGCCTTGGGAATCAAGGGTCCAAAAGGCTCCGTGAAACACGGCGACGTTCCACATCACAACAGGCTGAAGGCGGCTTTCGATGGACAAGCTGAGAAAAAAGGCTCACGGTCCGCCTGTGCTTAGAACGGGGCGCTATTTCCTGCCAATACCAAGCGGTTTCCTCTACTCCAGTGGTTCTCGACCTTCTGGCCCTTTAAATACAGCTCCTCATGTTGTGACCCAACCATAAAATTATTTTCGTTGCTACTTCATCACTGCAATGTTGCTACTGTTATGAATCGTAATGTAAATATCTGATATGCAGGATGGTCTTAGGCGACCCCTGTGAAAGCCTTAAAGAACCAAAAGCCTTAAAGAACCCTCAGACCATACACTGTATACTTTTCTTATTTTTTCCCCCCATTGATTTTTAGAGATAGTAGAAGAGAGAAGGAAAGAGAGAGAGAAACATCGATGTGAGAGAAACACATCGATTGGTTGCCTCCTGCAGGAGCCTGGACCAGGGCCCGGGGCCAGGGAGGAGCCTGCAACCGAGGTTCGACCGCCAAAGGGGTCTCGACCCACAGGTTGAGAACCGCTGCTCTACTCACCAGGTCCTTGGCAGGGTTTCGGACTCGGAAGAAGTAAACGACCAGGGAGGTGGGCAAGAGCTCCCACACGAAGAGGACCACCCCGAACACCACGTACCCCGCGTCTCCCAGCTGGTTCTTCAGATCCGCCTGTGGAGGGAGGGAGGAGTGCAGCCAGGGGCCGAGGAAATAGGCAAGACAGACAGTGCACCCAAATCAGCTGCAAAAGGCCCATCCTGTTCCTTCTCTCTCCCGTCGCATCGAAGCGCGGCAGCCAAACCTAACCGCCCGCTCGCTCTTCAGAAACTGTGCATCTCGCATTCCATCTATAGCATGTCTCAACGGCACCGTGTTCTTTTTCCGTCCACACGAATGACATGTGCACACGTGGCCACATGTTTTGTTCCTAGATTCTACGGGCTGCAACACACAGTATCTATAAATAAATATCCTCTAAAAGCTGCAGAATGTAAAGAATTGTGGTCATATTTTATATCTCTTATGTAAGCTCGCCTGGCTGTGGTGACTCAGTGGTTCAGCATCGTCCCATGGACCAAGAGGTCCTGGGTTCGATTCCCAGTCGGGGCACATGCCCAGGATGTGGCCTCAATCCCCACCAGTGTGGGTGCAGGAGGCAGCTGATCAATGATTCTCTCTCATCACTGATGTTTCTCTCTCTCTCCCCCTTCCTCTCTGAAATCAATAATAAAGTATATATATTTCTTTACTGCGATGGCTTCTCTGTGTGTTTCTCTTCCTCAGAGGCCGACAACTCCTGGAGGCAGGGAGGGAGGGAGGGAGTCTGTTCTCTCATATCCCCAGCTCTGTCTGGGGCCGGAGAAGCAATATGTGTCAGGTGAGAAAATGCAAACTCATTCTCGCTTTTTCTGAGCTTTTGTGAACAAGGATGCCAGATGACATCTCACAACCTTTGTTCATCTGCTTTATAATTTATGCATTTCCAGAATAGATTACACAGAGAGAGAGAGAAAAACACAGTGAGACCACTGGTAATGAGCTTTCTCGAACACCTGAATGTCCTCAGTCCCCTTCGTCTTGATTTCCTCAAACGCTATTGGTACTCGTGCGCCATTAAAAAAAAGTCTAGCCCTAACCGGTTTGGCTCAGTGGATAGAGCGTCGGCCTGCGGACTGAAGGGTTCCAGGTTCGATTCCGGTCAAGGGCATGTACCTTGGTTGCGGGGACATCCCCAGTAGGGAATGTGCAGGAAGCAGCTGATCGATGTTTCTCTCTGATCGATGTTTCTAACTCTCTATCCCTCTCCCTTCTTCTCTGTAAAAAAAATCAGTAAATATATATATATTTTTAAAAGTCTAACTTTGTAATTTCATGTATTTTCAAAACCTAAATATAACTGGTTTTACCTGTGCAAATTTCACCCTGCAGTAAGACCATTTCCATTTCTACGGAAGCACTTGAACTGTAAGGAGAAAGGGCGTGTGTGTGTGTGTGTGTGTGTGTGTGTGCGCGCGCGTGTGCTGGTTTTCCAGGTACTACAATCCCGTTTTACAGATGAGGATGCGGTTCCCACACAGGCGACTCTCAAGGTCACCCAGATGTTTAAGCAGCAAAAGCAAAGAACTTCACAATCTGCTACGTGGGATGCCGCCGGGGACGCCCCGTCGCGCCCACTGACCTGGTCGGACACGTTGTACCAGTCGTAATCGAAGGAATGCATGTTCTTGCTCTGAGAAAAGGATAAGATGAACAGGTTGTAGCAGGCGCGGGAGGCGTACAGCAGGACGACGGTCACGCCGACGGCGGTCACCTGGCACACGGAGGAGCCCTGCAAAGCGGGAGCCGTGAGGGGCGCGCCCACTCCAGGTGCAGACACCAGCCTCCTCCCCGACCCCTCCACCCTCAGGCCGCAGACCCTGCCCCGACCTCGCGTCCCACAGCCCTTCCTAAAAGCTCCGGTGAGCTGCACACAGACGCTGCGAAGCCTGGGAGTGGATGTGCAGGTGCCTTCAGCAGGTTAAAACCTGGGCCATTTGCCAGAACAAGAAAGGCAGGCGGCTGGTTGACCGTCTCTTTGTGCTTCCATGTCTCTGGGTCTGTTTTTGTTCATCAGTTTATTTTGTTCCTTAGATTCCACATGGGAGTGAGATCATGTGGTGCTTGTCTTTCTCTGACTGGCTTATTTCGCTTAGCATAATAGCTCAGAGGGAAGGCAGGGTGGGTGGTTGGGAAGAGACCAACCAATGAACTTCTATGCATATATGCATAACCCGTGGACACAGACAATGGGGTGGTGAAGGCCTGGGGGAGGGTGGGAATGGGCTGGAAGAGGTCAGTGGGGGGAAAAGGAGGATCCATGTAAAACTTTCAACAATAAATATGAAAAAAAAAAAAAGGCCCGGCTGGCATGGTTCAGTGGTTGAGCGTCGACCTATGAACCAGGAGGTCACGGTTCGATTCCCGGTCAGGGAACATGCCGGGTTGCAGGCTCGATCCCCAGTGAGGGGCGTGCAGGAGGCAGCCCACCCATGATTCTCTCTCATCATTGATGTTTCTCTCCCTCTCCCTCTCTCTCTAAAATCAATAAAAAGGTATTTTTAAAAATAAATAAATGAAGTAAAACGGTAGTTACAACCAGGGCACCTCCAGGCCAGGAGTTCATCCTGCACGCCCCGCTGCCCCGAGCCCCCCACACGGAACGCGTCTCGCACACCAAGTTCAGCGGCCTCCGTCCCTCCCGTCTGGG
The DNA here is from genome assembly GCF_000412655.1 of Myotis brandtii. Lineage (NCBI taxonomy): Eukaryota > Metazoa > Chordata > Mammalia > Chiroptera > Vespertilionidae > Myotis > Myotis brandtii. Next base: position 760,787 of record NW_005370653.1, read on the forward strand.
CCGCGGCGGCGCGTGGCTAATCATTGGCAGGTCAGGTGTGAAGAGCACCGACCGGGCTGCTATTTTTAGACCCGGAAGAAGGACAGCTCTTGGGCCCGTCTGCACCCTCACCTTGGACTCCAAGTAGATGTTGGCCAAGGACATCTTAGAGATCTTGTAGAGGCAGACGGAGAGGGAGACGGCGCACAGCACGAAGAGGGTGTCGTTGATGGCCACGCGCACGGAGACGATGGCCTTCCTCTCCCAGGTCCCCGTCTTCACCAGCACCGCGCAGGTGAGGTTCACCAGCAGGAACACCAGGCTGATGAGCAGCGAGGCCAGGTACAGGGGCAGCCTGGGAGGGGGAGAGGTTAGGGCACCACAGCTGCCCAGTCTGGGCCAATCTGGAAGAACACTGGTATTTTTATGGTGGAGCAGGACGTGCCAACGTTAACCAACACTTCCGTCTGTTTGTGTTTTAATCCTCCCCCGAGGATATTTTCCCACTGATATTTAGAGAGGAAGGGAGAGGGAGAGACAAGAGTGAAACATCAATGTAAGAGAAACACATCGATTGGTTGCCTCCTGCACATGCCCCCGACCAGGGCCCGGGCAGGGGGGGAGCCTGCAACCGAGGTCCCTTCCCTTTTTTTTTTAAAATATATTTTTTTTATTTTTTTTTTTTTTTTACAGAGAGGAAGGGAGAGGGATAGAGAGTTAGAAACATCCATGAGAGAGAAACACATTGATTGGTTGCCTCCTGCACATGCCCCCGACCAGGGCCCGGGCAGGGGGGGAGCCTGCAACCGAGGTCCCTTCCCTTTTTTTTTTAAAATATATTTTTTTTATTTTTTTTTTTTTTTTACAGAGAGGAAGGGAGAGGGATAGAGAGTTAGAAACATCCATGAGAGAGAAACACATTGATTGGTTGCCTCCTGCACATGCCCCCGACCAGGGCCCGGGCAGGGGAGGAGCCTGCAACCGAGGTACGTGCCCTTGACTGGACTCGACCCCTTTGGTCCGCAGGTTGATGTTCTATCCACTGAGCCAAACCAACTAGGGCTTTTTTGTTAGTTTGTTTATTTTAATATATTTTTATTGATTTCAGAGAAGAAAGGAGAGGGAGAGAGAGAGAGAAACATCAACGATGAGAGAAAAATCACTGACTGGCTGCCTCCTGCACGCCCCACACTGGGGATGGAGCTTGCAACCCGGGCATGTGCCCTGACCAGGAATCGAACTGTGACCTCCTGCTTCATAGGTCAATGCTCAACCACTGAGCCGGGCGACAAACACTTCGGTGGTGGGCTCTGGAGGCGGGCGGTCCAGGACTCGAATCACAGGCTGTGCCCTTAGGAAGGTGCCCGAGCTCTGGAGCCCCACGCCCGGCCCCGGGTAGCCTGAGGACCGAATGCCACGGACATCGCCGTGAACGAGGACTCGCCCAGAGCCTCGGTGTCATCAACTGGAAACACCAAATAACAGCGACTCCCGTCGGCTGTGGCCTCTCTCCTCACCCAGAGCCTCTCCTTTCACCAACAGCAAATTCTAGAAAACGGCTTCCTCCATGGGGTCCACGGTCCCCTGCCAACCCCAACCTCTCAGGCCCCACGACCGACTCGCCAGCTCAAGGGTGTAACCCTCGCGGCACCATCTCCCCAACCTGAGCTCCCGCCGCCTCCTGCTCCGAGCCGTCCCTGGGGAGCCCCTGCTTCCTCTTCCTCTTCTTGCCACAAAGTGACGAAGGCACCGAGCTCCCCCGCACCCCCTCTTCCTGTGGCCATGGCTCCTGTATGACCAGGTCATCTCTGTCCTGGTCCAGACCATGTGCCAACTAGCAGGCCATCGCGGTGGCCACGGCCAAGCTTAGCTCCTAATGCTCCTCCTCCAGTTCCCAATGACCACACTTCCACTGTCATTTCCAACGTAAGATTTCAGACTCTTGACTGGAGATTTCTATCACACACATACACTCACATATACACACTCCTACCCACATACATACTCACACACTCACATTCACATATGCACTCACATGTACATTCACACATACATTCACACACATACACACACACTCACACACATACATTCACACACACACACATACACACTCATGCACACTTGCACATACACGCACACTTTCACACTCATACACTCACATACTCATGCACACTTATGCATACTCATGCACACTCATACACACCCACATACACACTCAGACACACTTGTGCACACTCACCCCAGGGACCTGCCACCTGTCCGGGCGGCCCCCGCGGAGCCGCTCACCTGCTCCCCCGGGAGCCCCCGGCACTTACCGGTACTTGAGTAACTCTGGAGAGTACTTCGACTTGGCCTTGAAGATCACCTGCAACGACAGGACACATGGCAGGCTGGGGACACATCAGCTGACACCACGGAGATGACACCGCCGCTCGGGACTCCCTCCCCCTCTGCACAGGCCCTGAATGTGGCGTTATTACACAGGCGGCGGGCGCACACTCCTCCTCTCATTCACAAACAACACCCGGCCCCATCTTGCCTGGTCTCCATACCCTTCTGCAACCGGTTTGCTAACCCATCGTGACATGCCTGCCACGTGTGGACGCCGAAACACAGCTCTAGGTCATGGTCCTCCCTGAGGCGTGGCGGCCCACCGTATACGGGCCACAGCTGTGTCCACCCACGGCACGGGGGCATCTAGAGGTGCCAAGAGTGTGGACGCTGGGGCTGCTCCCCTGGCTTCGCATCCTGGCCCCACCAATGCGCAGCTGTGTGGCTCTGGCACCATTACCTAACCTCTCTGTGCCTCTAGTCCCTCATCCATTGTTTGTTTTTGTTAATCTTCACCCGAGGATATTTTCTCATTGATTTTCAGAGAGAGTGGAATCTGTTTTTTTTTTCTCTTTCCTTTTTTTTGGGTTAATTTTCACCCGAGGATATTTTTCCATTGATTTTCAGAGAGAGTGGAAGGAAGGGGGAGAGCCAGAGAGAAACATCGATGTGAGAGAGACACATCGATTGGCTGCCTCCGACACCCGCCCTGACCAGGGCCAGGGATCAAGCCTGCAACCGAGGCACCTGCCCTTGACTGGGAATCGAACCCAGGACCCTTCAGTCTGCAGGTCGATGCTCTATCCACGGAGCCAAACCAGCTGTAAAAGGGGATGAGTAACAGTCCGGGTGGGATTTTGTGAGGATGAGGTGGACCGGCACCTGGGGACAGTGCGTGCCGCCCCTGCTGCTGCCAGTCATCGCGTGTGTGTTCTCAAACCACGATTCCCAGGGCACACACTGCTCAGCTGTGACACAGGCGCTTTCTCGAGCATAAAGGGAACCTCCAGAGCCCAAGGGTTAGGCACGCCTGACACATCTGCTCTTTTCTCCCGCGGTTCCTCTGTGCGCACTTCCTCCTGACAGATTGCAGAAGTTACGCAAACCTGCGGGCCTGGGGGCCTGTCACAGCCCACGGTGAGCAAGCACGGCTCTGGCCGGCTCAGTGTGACTCAGGGGTTGAGTGTCGACCTATGAATCAGGAGGTCACAGGTTTAATTCCTAGTCAGGGCACATGCCTGGGTTGCGGGCTCGATCCCAGTAGGGGGCGTGCAGGAGGCAGCCGATCCATGATTCTCTCTCATCATGGATGTTTCTCTCTCTCTCCCTCTCCCTTCCTTTCCTCTTCCTCTTCTTGCCCCAAAGTGATGAAGGCACCCGGGCTCCCCTGCACTCCCTCTTCCTGATGGCTCCTGTACAACCAGGTCATCTCTGTCCTCGTCCAGGCCACACGCCAACCAGCCGGCCATCGCTGTCACCACGGCCACGGCCACACTTAGCTCCTAATGCTCCTCCTCCAGTTCCCAACCCTATATAATAAAAGGCTAATACGCAAATCGACCAAACGGTGGAACGACCAGTCGCTATGACGCGCACTGACCACCAGGGGGCAGACACTCAACGCAGGAGCTGCCCCCTGATGGTCAGTGTGCTCCCACAGGGGGAGTGCTGCTCAGCCAGAAGCTGGGCTCACCACTGACAAGTGCAGCAGTGGTGGTGGGAGCCTCTCCCACCTCCGCAGCAGTCGGACATCCCCCGAAGGCTCCTGGACTGCGAGAGGGTGCAGGCTGGGCTGAGGGACGCCCCCCCCACCCCAAGTGCATGAATTTCGTGCACCAGGCCTCTAGTAAAAATATATCTTTTTAAAAAGTAATATTTGGAGAGATCATACACATTTATTCAAGGACTGGAAAATACACTGATACGCAGGACTAATAAGGCTTTGGTGTAGATCCATTCTGATATAATAGCTACTAAAAACAGTACAGATGCTATTTCCTCCAATTTTTAGTCAGGGACTTTCACTGCACCAGTGAAATCTATCCTTTTTCTTTCTTTTCTTTTTAATTAAAAAAATATTTTTACTCATTTCAGAGAGGAAGGGAGAGGGAGAGAGAGAGAGAGAAACATCAATGATGAGAGAGAATCATTGATCAGCTGCCTCCTGTGTACACCCTACTGGAGTGAGTACCTTGCCTTCCATAAAGAGGGCCTCTGAGCATCGTATCTCTTTCCTGTGGTCAATGGTGTGAGGTTCAACAACCCATCCCTCGGGACCCCAGGCACCTGGTGGAGCAGCTCAGCCACTTGCTGCAGACCCTCAGGGACCGTCTGGAGAGCCTCGAGCACCAGCTCCGAGGGAACGTGTCTACCGCCGCGTCTCTCTCCACACCAGCCTCCCAAAACAGAACAAATCCTCATCTGTAACAGGGTGGCTTCCTCCGGGAAGCCTTCCCAGACCACGCCACCCATCACCCACTCGGGCTGAGGCTGGGTGCACCACCTGTGTCCTCACAGAGCATCTCTGCACAACTGTCAGTCTCTCCACTTAGAAGCTTCCTTAGGACAGAAGCCACCAATGTCTTTCCAGGACTTGCCTGGACATCCCAAACTACCTTTCTGTTTTCTCATCCTGAAGGAATGTCGTTTGTCACCAGAGGCCTGGGCTGTGACGAATGTTGCTTCCATAAAGAGGGCCTCTGAGCATCGTCTCTCTCTTTCCTGTGGTCAATGGTGTGAGGTTCAACAACCCATCCCTCCCTTTGGAGGTCATCTCTCTCTCAATCTATTTTTTTATTGATTTCAGAGGGGGAGGGAAAGAGACAGAAATATCGACAATGAGAGAGAATTGATGACTGGCTGCCTCCTGCACGCCCTGTCATCCCCCTCTCAGCGCCCTGGTTCTGCGATGGCCCCTCACCCCACCCCCCCAGCCCCCCTTGTGGATCGAGACCACAGCCTGGGCATGTGCCCCGACCGGGAATTGAACCGTGACCTCCTGGTTCATAGGTCGACGCTCAGCCACTGAGCCACGCCGGCTGTCCCGTGAGACAGCTCTCAAATTACCCTCGGCAGGGGGCATGCTGGGTGCCCTGCCCTGGGGCAGAGTCCTGGTGAAAACGGACATTTTCGTGCCTGGAAATCACCTGAGAAGCAGAGGCGGCGAGGATGTGGCCGTGGCCATGTTATTAAACTTTATGCAACGCTAAACACAAGTGTTTGCAAAGTACTTTACAAAGACTCCACTTTCGTTAACTCCACGGCGACAGCGGCCAAGCCCATCCGCATTAGCTTATTATTATTATTATTATTATTAGCATCCCCCATTAGCTCATTAACAACGCTCCCCATAAAATGACTCCTGTAAAAGCACCCCAGTCCATGTCCGGGCGCACGCGTGGGCCTGACCCCGGCTGCAGCAGCTCGGGGGGGCCAGGCGTGGCACTTTGGGGAGGGAGTTAGCAAGTCCTAGCTGGGGGGGGGGGGCTCCTGGGCTGGAGGCTCTGAATGTCCCATCCAAACAAGGACCGCCCCTCCCACCTGCTATCACTCAAAAAAGCCAGTCTGGCCCTAGCCGGTTTAGCTCAGTGGGTAGAGCCTGCAGACCAAAGGGACCAGGGTTCGATTCGGTGAAGGGCCCCAACCTCGGTTGCAGGCTCCTTCCCTCTTCCGCCCCCCTTACCCCCCGCCCCGCAGGAGGCAACCAATCCATGTGCTTCTCTCACATTAATATTTCTGTCTTTCCCTTTCTCTTCCACTCTCTCTAAAAATCAATGGAAAAATATCCTCAGGTGAGGATTGGAAAAAAAAAAAAAAAAAAGGCATGCAGGTGACCTTTCCAGGCTGGGGTCAGAGGTCGGCGGAGAAATTCTAGAGTCCAGTCCTCCAGTGCCTGCCATCGGTACGGACTCTGGCTTGTGCAAGAAGATGCTGCCCACGTCCTGCGTGGAGAGGGCCCCACCCCCATCGGACAGTGCCTCGCTGGGAGCAGAGACTCACAGGCGGCCTCCAGCCCGCGCCGGTCTCCTCCACCTCTTTCGGGGAGGGGCGCGCATCACCTGAGAGAGACAGGCCAGCAGGCAGGTAGAAGAGGCTCAGACGCCCCAGAACCAGTGCCTTTGCCCCCCTTCTCAGCGCCCTGGTTCTGCG
>NW_005370653.1:767283-767634 GCF_000412655.1 Myotis brandtii
CTGCTCTTGGCCACCTGCCAGGTGCGGGCGCCTCCCGCTCGCCCCACGCACCTGCGTGAAGTACAAGTTCATGAGCGTGAGCGTGAAGAACTGGAGGCACACGGGGAAGCAGTAGAGCAGCCAGAAGAGGAAGGGGCCGAGCGCGTTGGCCGCCACGAAGTCCCTGAAGTAGAAGGAGAAGAGGACGGTCCGCAGCGAGGCCCAGAGGAGGCAGAGGAAGAGGAAGACGCTCTGGTAGCTGAGCCGCTTGTGGCCGTAGCGCAGCACCAGCCAGAGCTGCGCGTAGATGAAGGCGAAGAGCAGCGAGTAGAAGGCGGTGTAGACGCCGGTGAGGCCGAGCTTCACGTAGGG
>NW_005370653.1:768542-781314 GCF_000412655.1 Myotis brandtii
GGTGTGCGCGGTGGGGACGCTGCACCCCTTGCCTCCTCTCAGTGCACCGGGCGGTGGGGGGGCGGGTATGGGGGGCCAGTGAGCGCGGGCGTCAGTGGCCGGAGCCGCAGGACTTCCAAGGGAAGTGGCACCGCTCTCTGGTCCTGCCTCCAGTTACAATGCAACCCGCCTAAGTAGGACGGTCCCTCCTGGACCAACAAGTCCCTGGTTCACCGTGGCTGAGCGGGCGTGGCCCTGGGGCGCTTCTCTGCCTTGTCCTGGGGGTCCCCGCAGTGTAGAGCGCTCAAGGAGGGGACACCCAGCTTCCTCTGGTACCGAAGATAGGGACCCGATTCATCCAGCGACCCGATTCTTCCTCAACTTGCCAGGCCAAGAAAACTCTCTCCACACCAGCCTCCCAAAACGGAACAAATCCTCATCTGTAACAGGGTCACTTCCTCCGGGAAGCCTTCCCAGACCACGCCACCCATCGCCCACCCGGGCTGAGGCTGGGTGCACCACCTGTGTCCTCACAGAGCATCTCTGCACAACTGTCAGTCTCTCCACTTAGAAGCTTCCTTAGGACAGAAGCCACCAATGTCTTTCCAGGACTTGCCTGGACATCCCAAACTACCTTTCTGTTTTCTCATCCTGAAGGAATGCCGTTTGTCATCAGAGGCCTGGGCTGTGACGAAATGTTGCTTCCATCGTATCTCTCTTTCCTGTGGTCAGTGGTGTGAGGTTCAACAACCCATCCCTCCTTTTGGAGGTAATCTCTCTCTCTCAATACATTTTTTATTGATTTCAGAGAGGGAGGGAAAGAGACAGAAATATCGACAATGAGAGAGAATTGTTGATTGGCTGCCTCCTGCACGCCCCACACTGGGGATGGAGCCCGCAACCCGGGCACGTGCCCTGACCGGGAATCGCACCATGACCTGGTTCACAGGCCGATGCTCAATCACTAAGCATTATAGGTCTTGAAGCAAGTGAGGAACAGTGTCCCTACGCAGGGAGAAGGGAAGCTGTGTGCTTTATGCGTCCTCAGTCCATCGTATGCCCCATTCAGAGTCGCCCGATGCTCACTGTTTCCCGTCATTTCCCTGATTATCAATGGGAGAAGAGAAGGTTGTGAAGCTGCTAACAGATGTGAATCAGGAACCCACAGGTCTCCCTTCTGGTTTCGTTGTGGTTGCAAAAGATAGGGTGTTCTCTTCAGAGTCGGCGGGTCCCTGGTTTTCAGACGCCCTGGAACCAGGATTGAAGACCCTGCCATTGACTTGTTAAGCTTTCTAACCAGGTCATCTACCCCTCCATCCACAGGTCTGGATTCTGGGTGCCTCACGCTGCTCTCTCTGTTTTTCGCTGCCTTAACTTCAGCGGGTCCTTCACTGTTCCCAGCGACTTGTGTCCTGAACTGTCTTAAAACCTCTTGAATTTTTGTTGTCCTTAGATCCAACCAGACCAGGTCATCAATCTCAAATTCTCCCCAATCCTTGAGGGTGTGTTCCTGCCACCACTCCCGGTGTCAATTTCTGAATTTCTCAGGATTCTAGATTGCAAGCAACAGAAGTAGACATTGGCTAATTTTTTTTTTTACCCCCCTCTCTGCCTTTATCTTCACAGTGTTCTCTCTCTGTCTGCATCTCTGTGTCCAAAATTTCTTTTTATAAGGACACCAGTCGTGTTGGATTAGGACCCACCCTAATGACCTAATCTTTTTTTTTTAACTTTGATGAATTTAAGCAGAAAAAGAATGTATTAAAAGCCATGTTAGGTAGCTCGTGAAATCTTCAGGATTTCAGAAAGAGGAGTGACGGGGAAATATGCTGCAGAACTGGTTTGACGACACTGCTCCCACCCCTGGCTTGGACATGCTGGTTTGCATCACTGACCACACAAAGCCGGACACTGGAAACGGCCTGTATTCACTCAGAATGGAGACAGTTGCAAAGAACAGAAAACCTGGCATATAGTTTAAAAATAAATGCTTGTGCCCGGCCGGCGTGGCTCAGTGGTTGAGCGTCAACCTATGAACCAGGAGGTCACAGTTTGATTCCCGGTCAGGGCACATGCCCGGGTTGGGGGCTCGATCCCCAGTGGGGTTGGGGGCTCGATCCCCAGTGTGGGGCGTGCAGGAGGCAGCCGGTCAATAATACTCTCTCATTATCGATATTTCTGTCTCTTTCCCTCCCTCTCTGAAATCAATAAAAATATATTTTAAAAAATAATAAAAATAAATGCTTGTGTTTTTTGTGTGTGTGTTTTTGTTTGTTGGTTTGTTTTTACATTATCTAGAAGTCAGTTGTTACAAGCATGGATTCAACACACACACATACAAATCTGTCCGGGACCCCAGCTCTTTCAATCTGCATTCCTACCCTGAGCGCATATATTGGCTTTAATCTTCCAAGTTGTTCCCTTGTGGGTGCACCATGGCTGCTGCAGCCCTCGATGCCACATTTGCATTCAAGGCAGAAATGGGGAGAAGGCAGAAAGAGCGACTCCTGTATCAGGAAGGCAAGAGTTCTCCAAGAAACCTCAAGACGGACCTCCTGCGACATCCCCCTGGGAGAAGGGCACCGTCCGGCCATCCCGTGTTACAAAGGAATTCAGGGACACACATCATCAGCCGGACCTGCTTCTATGGTGTGGGGCACAGGGGTTGGGGGCGCCCATCTCTCTATGCATTCCATGCATCCTGAGTCAAGAGCTTCCGATTCAGAGTCCAAGTCAGAGACCCTCTTTGACAAAAGGAAAAAAACAAAAACACTGCAAATACAAAGTTGGGGTACGACGGTGAATATTTATATAGAACAACAAATTGCAAAATCCAGAAGAATCATGCAACGTTTTTACTTGTTAAGGGTCCGGGCATCTCTGAAGTCCCTCCCCCTGCATTTGCTGGCTGCACAGTCTTCGTATGAGCATGAGTCTGCAACAGAATTTTCTGTAGAGAGAGAATAGAAATGTCTTTTTTTTCTCCCTCTGGCACGATCGGCTAAGTACAGTTTCTATTATTGAAGTTCCGGAGAGTTTCAGCATCACAACTGGTTACTGTTAGTCCTGCTGGCTTTTAGGACTGTTGTCAGCTGGGGGACTTCAGGCAACTTCTCTGTCCCTTCTGATGCGCAGTTTTGGGGGGATCTCATGCCGCCTCGTGCAGGGATCCATCCTAAATCGTCTCTGAAATGTGTGGGGCTGTCCCGGCGGTGGATGGAGCTCTCAGTCACCCTCCTGGTTCAGGCCCAGGCTGCTGAAGGGCAGACAAAGGCCGGCCTCAGAAGATGCCGTGCGTGGGCCCAGCACGCCCAGTGCCTCCTCGGCCTTGCCCCTCTGTGTGCACAGTGACCGGTTTGTGTTCAGAAAGGGAAGAATGAGCCCGGCCGGCCGGCGTGGCTCAGGGGTTGAACGTCGACCTATGAACCAGGAGGTCAGGGTTCGATTCCCGGTCGGGGCACATGCCCAGCTTGTGGGCTCGATCCCCAGTGTGGGGCGTGCAGGAGGCAGCCGATCCATGATTCTCTCTCATCACTGATGTTTCTCTCTCTCTCTCCCTCTCCCTTCCTCTCTGAAATCAATACAAATTTTTTTTTTTAAGTTTTCATTTCAGACCATCCTTTATGGTGACTTGAGGTCTCTGAGTTTGTAAGGCCCCCACACAGGTCTTCCCTGAGCTCGTCAGGTTAGTGTGTGGCCTCTTGTTGTCCGCACGTCGGTGGTGAGGGCTGTGGGCTGGGCTGGCCCCCTCCCCCTTTCCCCTTCCCTCTGTGACAAAGCGACTCAGAGGCACGTGGCCCTGAGACGAGCAGCCACTTAGCAGACATGTGAGTCGGCTCCAGGGCTGAACATCACAGGACCAAGAGGCAAAGAGGAGGAAGTAGAGTTGGGGGGAGGGGGTTTACAGGGCTTGTCTGCAGACAAGCGGGAACTAGGGGTGTGGGCAGAAAAAGAAGGGTTTGGTAAAGGGAAGAGAGCGGGTCTGACCCCACAGGCCGCGTGGGCTGCCAGGAGGGAGAGCGAGCAGGTTTGGGACCATCCTGAGGTCAGGACGGGGGCTGGTGGGGTGAGAAGGCTCGAGGGAAACCAGACAAGCAAACCCGCCAACCACCCTTTGCAAGGTGTTAGAATAAGACCTTTCACGCACAGTGTTTCATGAATTCCTGCGCATGTCTCCATCGATGTATCATAGGGTCCAAACTCGGTTCTCCAACGTCTCCCATCGCCAACGATTCACTTCTCAACCAAGTTGTGCACGGAAAAAATGTCCAATCAGGGCAGAGTTTAGGGCAGGAAAGAAATGTTCTTCTACTCACCAGAGATTCTCAGATGGCACTCAGTAATGAAAGACAGATTAACAAGGCCAAAAAACCCAGGTTTATTAACATGTCTATCTCATGTGCACATGGGAGAGAAACACTCGAAGATGTGGCTTAGAACTCCAATCGACAAGATGGGGCAAGAGTAGGTTTACAGGGCTGTACACTTTTGAATACAATAACTAATAAATAATAACACAAGGATACTCTCACTCGGCTGGTGTGGCTCAGTGGTTGAGCCTTGACCTATAAACCAGGAGGTCACGGTTCGATTCCCGGTCAGGGCACATTCCCAGGTTGTGGGCTTAATCCCCAGTCGGGGGGGCGTGCAGGAGGCAGCTGATCCATGATTCTTTCTCATCATTGATGTTTCGCTCTCTCTCCCTCTCCCTTCCTCTCTGAAATCAATAAAAAAAAATTTTTTTTTTAAAGGAAAGTAACCCGTGAAACAATCGCAGAGTGAGAGACGGAAGGTGGACGGATCTGGCGGTAGCTGCCTCAGAGATGCTGGACCCAGAGGCCTGGCGTGCAGGGCCTTGCGGTGCGTGACCTCGGTACCCAGAGCGTGGCTCTGAATCCACAGCCGGTGACACAGGCCAGTTCTGTTTCCCATTGGCCCTCCGTCTCCTAATCTAGAAATTACACTTTATGCGTTCTCCCCCTTGTGTGGCTCTGAGTGTTAAACGGAGTGAGGTCGACGCAGGAATGGAGGCGGCCGGGCCCAGGGCCGCAGGGCTGAGGTCCCGGGGTCTGTGGCGGCCACCGGCTCAGCCTCCTGGCTCACAGCCAGCTCGGGACTCGGGACGGGGTGGGAGGGGGGAGAGACAGCCGTCCAGATCTGTGCCCCCTAATTAACAGGCTTGACTAAATGATAGGTGGGTTTTGTGGGAACCACAGACAACCGCTGAGGAAGCCCTGTGGGTTTGAGAGGAAGTTGCCCCCCTGCTTCCCCCCACCCCCCGTCCCCTCCCTTCCGCTGCCCGTGGATGGACCAGGCCTTATCCAGGGGTCTCACCATCTCGAACAATTCACTTCTCAGCCTACAACCCTCTCTTGCGATCCCTGTAGGATCAGTCCTGCCTCTCTCAGGTGACAGACAAAGGAGAGAATGGGTGAGTGTGAGTCCGTTTCCCACTGTTAAAACCTCAGAACATTGTGCTGTGAATATTTTTGTGGTTTTTCTTTTTTTGCTTTTGTTGCTGCTTATAATTATTGTTCAATTTTCATTTTTAATGTACATTTCCTTTCCCTTTTGTTAAATTTTCATTGACATTTCATGTCTCTTTTTGTTTTGAAAGGGTTTATTTCTAGATTAAACAGTACAAGCGACATGTAGGATTGTAAATAGGAAAGGTTAAGCCTGGCCAGCATGGCTCAGTGGTTGAGCGTCGACCTATGAACCAGGAGGTCACCGTTAGATTCCCGGTCAGGGCACATGCCTGGGTTATGGGCTTCATCCCCAGTGTGAGGGGTGCAGGAGGCAGCCGATCCATGATTCTCTCTCATCATGGATGTTTCTCTCTCTTCCTCCCTTAGTCTCTGAAATCAATAAAAATATATGTTAAAAAAAGAAACGGAACTGGCACAAAATCCATAAACAATTTGGAAACCTGGAAGTGGCCAGTTCTACCAGCCAAGGCTACAACTCTTGGGACTTTCTCCCCCTGAACATCTTACTGCGGATTTCCTTCTGTGGATCTTAGATCGGGCTGTTCTCCGGGGATAAAGAAATCTTTTTCTTGAGGGTGAAGAGCCAGGAGGAAGGTGGAGAAAGGACAGGCTTTGGCGCCCTCTGCCGAAGCTGTTTTTACACACCACGTATGAATTTTTGTTTGTTTTGTGAATCCTCACCCGTGGATACTTTTCCATGGATTTTTGGGAGAGAGTGGAAGGGAGAGGGAGAGACAGAGAGAGAAACATCGATGTGAGAGAGACACATTAATTGTTGCCTCCTGCCCCTGCCCCTGACCAGGGCCGGGGACTGAGCCTGTAACCGAGATATGTGCCCTTGACCCGGAATCGAACCCGGGACCCTTCAGTCCACCGGCCCAGGCTCTATTCACGGAGCCAAACGGGCTAGGGCAAAACTGGAAATTTTCTATTCTGTTTTCTGACACGTGGTCAATTTGAACATCTCCTATAAGACGAAATGTGAAACATAAATGTAATAAAACATTAGTGAATACTAACTACTCCCCTCCTAAAACATTGATCAAATCGCTATCAGATTGAATATTTTTTTTAATCCTCACTCAATGATATTTCTTCCATTGATTTTTAGAGAGAGTGGAAGGGAGGGGGAGAGACAGACAGGGAGAGAGAGAGAAACATCAATGTGACACATCAATTGGTTGCCTCCCGCAGGCCCCCAACCACGGCCCAGGTACGTGACCTCGACGGGAATTGAACCCAGACTCTTCTGTCCACAGGCCGGCACTCTATCCACCGAGCCAAGCCGGCTAGGGCTGAATTTTAACTAATACCCCGTGGGATCTGCAAAGACAAGGGAAGAGACAGCAGGAGGAGCAGAGGCAGGACGGGCTATGGGCCTGGAGCAGCTGCAAGGCCATTCTGCGTGCGAGGCGAGGCCAGCACAGCCCCGTCTCAGGAGAAACAACTTCCTCCCGCAGCTTCTAAAACCAGGAAACCACGGCCGAATGGAAAAAGAAGGGGGAGGCCCGCTGCTGGCACCCACAGGCCGCACCCCCACAGCTTTGCTGGTCTCCCCACCCCCACCCCTGCTACCTGGGACACGGGTTAGGGGGTCACCTCGGCTGCAGGCAGAGCCTCCCCTGAGCCAGGCTTGACGGAAGGTCTAAAATCTGGCCAACAGGATGTGAGCAGAAGTGGCCACTTCCTCCGAAAGCAAGAGAGTTGTCGCTCGCTTCCTCCGTCCCCTTCCTGCGGGCGGACCCCAGAGAGAAGCTGTGATGCTGACAGGGACCCTCTTAGGGGACAAAACTTCACGCCCGTCCCAACACAGGCAACTCCCTGCCTGCCCCACTCCTCCAACCGCTTCCAGAAAAAGAAACTTCTATGTTATCTAAGCTACTGTAGTTTGGGGTTTTTGTTACAGTAGCTAATCCTATATCCTAATTAATTTTATAATATTCCTGAGTAACAGATGAGTAACAATAATTAACACACACAGAGTGCTTATTATAACTCAAGTACTGCTCCAGGCGCTTGACATGTAATAGCTCATTTAATCTATTTTTTTATTATATATATTTACTGATTTCAGAGAGGAAGGGAGAGTGAGAGAGAAACATCAATGATGAGAGAGAATCATGGATCGACTGCCTCCTGCACATCCCACACTGGGAAATTGAGCCCAGAACCTGGACATGGAAATCAAACCGTGACCTCCTGGTTCCTAGGTCGCCGCTCAACCACGGAGCTACGCCAGCCATGCAGCTCATTTAATCTTCATTTAACCCTGTGAGGTGGTTGCTGTGGACCCTGAGAAAGAAGGCACCTGCTAAAAAGGGTGACTAAGTGGACTCAAATTTTAAAAAACGGACCCTAGCGGCCATTTCTACGGGGGCCTCTCACGCAAACTGCACCTCAGGGAGAAGCCTGCAGGGAGCTGCCTGCCTGCGCTGTGATTCTGCCAGCTCAGCAGCCCTTATAAAGGAGCTCCTGGCATCCTATTCCAACCAATAGGACCAAGGCTTTCTTTCCCCAGCCAATAGGAGCTGCCCCCTCAACATCTTCACCGACCAATCAGAGCAGCTCCATTCTGACCAGGAAAGTGCCTGTTGAACCAATCAAACTTTGAAGATATGAAGTCCTCATTTGCATGACAACAGACCAACAGGAACCAGGGGCAGGGCTCTCCCTCTCTCTCTCTCTCTCTCTTTCTCTCTCTCCCTCTCTCTGTAAACCAGCTCCCAGGGGAGGCGCACTTTCCCTTTCCACCAAAGAGGGAGGACTGTTTCCCAGGCTGAGCAGACCAAGGAGGGGCCAAGAAGAGCAGAGCTGTCTATGCAGAGAGGGGCCTGGCTGAGGGCTGCCTCACAGCTGTGCTGGATCAGAATTGAGCTGGTTTTTTGTGTTTTTTAAATATATTTTTATTGATTTCAGAGAGAGAGAGGGAGGAACATCAATGATGAGAGAATCATTGATCAGCTGCCTCCTGCATGGCCCCACTGGGGATCGAACCCACAACCCAGGCATGTGCCCTGACCTGGAATCGAACTGTGACCTCCTGGTTCATAGGTTGACGCTCAACCACTGAACCACCTGGGCTGGGCAGAATTGAGTTGTTTTGCACTAAATATAGTTTCCTTCTTCGCCGCACCCCGAGTGGGATTCCTGTTGGTGTTGAATTGGCACCAACGACCATCCCTTGACGGTAGCATTGTTGTCCCGTTTTGCAGATGATAAGACTGAGGCATGAGGACGTCAATAACCTGCCCAGGGTCCGAGAAGAGTGGCAGAGCTGGGACGGGTACCCAGGCCATCTGACTCCCGACTCTGTTCCCAATACAGGTTCCAAATTACCTCTGGGGTGTGTGGGACTTAGGGAGGGGAGGGGACAAGTTTTCCTTTTTGCTTTATACATTTCTGAATGTTTGCATTTTGTATAACAGTCGTGCATTATTTTTACAATTTCGAAAAGGGAGGTGGTTTTTTTTAAGTCTAAATATTTTAGTGAAACATAAACACAATGGAAAGTGGTCACGTTAATGTAACATACAACTAAAAGAAAAAATATATACTTTTCAGGCACGGTTACTCACTCAGCCTCAGAGAAGCAGGAGAGATGCCCATACAAGCCCCACTGTTATAAGACAGAAGAAAGGGTGGATGTGATGCTGAGATGAACAGATGGGACTAAAAATGCCCCCAGATGGGCCAGATGAGCCAGCTCTGCTGTTGTCCAAACAGCCCGTTGAACACATTTCTCATTTTTCATCATTTGTTTGGCCATACTATAGCTTCAGTGTAAACCGAGAAGGAAAAAAACCCCGCTGAGTCACCCAGAAATCCCTGCGAGCCGGGCACCGTCTCCGCCTCTGTAAATATTTAGGGCTCCCGTTCTGTTCCTGGGAGCAGAGAAGTGCTGACGTCCGTAAACCTTCCCGTGACAGCCGGGGCCTGTGTCCCGGGCCACGCTGTCGCGCCATATTTGGGCCGAAATGAGTGGATGGGTGATTGTTTTATTTTATTTTTTTAAAAACATATTTTTATTGATTTTTTTTTTACAGAGAGGAAGGGGGAGGGATAAAGAGTTAGAAACATCAATGAGAGGGAAACATCGATCAGCTGCCTCCTGCACGCCCCCTACTGGGGATGTGACCGCAACCAAGGTACATGCCCTTGACCGGAATCGAACCTGGGACCCTTCAGTCCGCAGGCTGACGCTCTATCCATTGAGCCAAACCGATTAGGGGTATTTTATTTTTTTTTTTTAAATATTTTTATTTATTTCAGAGAAGAAGGGAGAGGGAGAGAGAGATAGAAACATCAATGATGAGCCCAGCCAGGTGTAGCTGAGTGGTTGAACGTTGGGCCCAGGAACCAAGAGGTCACCGGTTCGATTCCCGGTCGGGGCACATGCCCGGGTTGTGGGCTCCATCCCCAGTGTGGGGCGATAGGTGATTCTCTCTCATCATTGATGTTTCTCTCTCTCTCCCTCTCCCTTCCTCTCTGAAATCCATAAACATATATTTTAAAAAGGAGCAGCAGCGGCATCAACCACTGAGCACATGGCTGGGCGGGTGATTGTTTGAGGTCTTCCATCTGGACCGGAGGACATTAGGTCCCCACAGTTTGAAGGGAATCGAGAGCTGGGAATCAGCCCTGGGCTGGGAACCGAGGTTCTGGAAACAGCTGGGTGTGCTCTTGTCCCTGCTGGAGTTTCTGGAAGCTGAAGAGGCTGCCTGGCCATATAGAGACGTCAGCTTTACTTCCAAAGCAAAGAAGGAAACCCACTGTTGACAGGAGATGTCTTTCCATAGCTCTGTAACAGCAAGGACCACGCTAAAGAGCGGGTGGTGTGTGTGTGTGCATGTGCGTGTGTGTGCATGTGCGTGTGTGTGCATGTGTGCGTGTGTGTGCATGTGTGTGTAGAACAGTGGTTCTCAACCTTCCGACCCTTTAAATACAGTTCCTCATGTGGTGACCCAACCATACAATTATTTTCGTTGCTACTTCATCACTGTCATGTTGTTACTGTTATGAATCGTCATGTAAATATCTGATATGCAGGATGGTCTTAGGCGACCCCTGTGAAAGGGTTGTTTGACCGCCAAAGGGGTCGCGACCCACAGGTTGAGAACCGCTGGTGTAGAGAGAGAGAGAGAGAGAGAGAGAGAGAGGAGAGTCAGAGAGAAAGAAAGCAAACTTGGTCAAATGTTAACATCTGCGGAAATCTGGGGGCAGGGTATGTGAGAATTTTTGTATCACTCTTGCAACTTTCACGCACGTCTAAAAATTACCTAAATCAAGATAAAATTTTAAAACAACCGCAGAAGGCCGGTGGCACCGAGGCAGCTTAGGGTGGAGGCCTGAGAATAACAAGCCGGCGAGAGGCGCAGAGGGAAACAGGATGTAGAAACAGAAGGGTTAAATTTTATCCTGAGAACTCCGGCAACTTCCAAACCAAACACACAGCTAGACATCACCGCGTTTCCCCGAAGTACCTTGGACCCAGATCTCCTTTGGAAATACAATACGTTGAGCACCCGGATCCTGCTTGATTCTCATGCTAAGTTGTTATTGAATTTGTTATCCGTATCTGAGATAATGATTGACCAACCACAGGCTGTCTGAAATAGCGATCGTCTTATTCACGAATTGCAGGAATTCCTTTGGGATTGAAACGCTCACACAATGAGCTCTACCTGACATCTGGTTGATAAAGGGATCATCTGGGGCCTAGGCGGTCAGTGGCCAAACCTCGCAGGACGGCGAGATTAGAACAGACGTCTGTCTCCTCCAGGGAACTGGCCCCCTGAGCTGTTTTCCCCACTCAAGGGCCTGGACTTTTGTCTGGATAAACCAAACAGAAGATCTGCATTGGCTTCTTACAGATTTCAACTGCTTCCTAAATGTTGCCTTTCTGCCTCACCTGGATGACAGCAGTCAACGGGAGCACAGGTCTCAAAAGCACAAGGTTTAATTTAAACAAAACAAAACTGGAGCGTTAGTGGAATTGTGGGCCCAGCCGGTGTGGCTCAGTGGTTGAGCGTTGACCTATGAACCAGGAGGTCAGGGTTCCATTCCCGGTCAGGGCACAGGCCCGGGCTGCAGGCTCGATCCCCAGGATGGGTCGTGCAGGAGGCAGCGGATCAAGGATTCTCTCTCATCACTGATGTTTCTCTCTCTCTCTCTCTTCTCCCTTCCTCTCTGAAGTCACAGTTAGAAGAAGTGATCCGGAAGAAATGGGCTCAGGAAAAAATTAGAGGCGGAAGAAGGGCCCTTGGGCCATAGGAGAGAGGAAGGTGGAGGTAAGTAACATGCCTAGGAGGAGAGGGGGAGATGGGAACGGAGGGGTGGGGGGTGCTCCTGAGAGGGAGAGCCGGCTGGGTCCTCTGTCCTAAGGGCTTTTAAGGACTGAGATTTTAGGGGAGGCCCCAAGGGGAGGGTCTCAACAGATACGCATCTGCTCCCCAGGTGTGTTCTCTCAGGGGTCATTAGTCACGTAGCCGGTCCTGGCATCCGAGATGACATCACTTTCTGGTTTTATTGCTTCTCTGGGCCTGGAGCTGAGACCCAACTGAGGCCCAGATGTTATCTCGAGATGTTCATGCTTAAGGGAGTGGTGGTGCCAGGCCCCACCTAGGAGTTGAATGAGGCCACTCTTCCGTCCCACATTCCCCTCCAAGGGGGTCTGTCGCGTGGCTAGGGACAAGCCAGGGGAGGAAAGATCGAGGAGGGTCCAAACCACAGAAGCGGTGGCGTGAAATGTCAGGGGGTCTAACCCACAAGACCATGCCGTGCGAGGGTAGGAGAGGTTACCTGGGGGCCGGGTCTTTGTTCTCCCAGTTTTGTCTGTTCTGTCTGGCCTGGTGGCCTTCTGCACCCAGGCCTTCGTCCTTGCTCTGCTCCTGTCCGTCCTTAGTTACAGCTACAAAAAAAACCCCACACAAACCCACATGAAACAGCTAGAGAAAACTGTCTAATTATTATGTACACCAAGGAAGTAACCAGAGCAGAGTATAAAGTTAATTATTCTACGGTGAAGATTATGATTGCACACTACATGTGTTTGTGTGTGTGTGTGTGTGTGTTTTAAATATAGTTTTATCGGTTTCAGAGAGGAAAGGAGAGGGAGAGAGAGAGATGGAAACATCAATGATGAGAGAGAATCACTGATCGGCTGCCTCCTGCACGCCCCTTACTGGGGATCCAGCCTGCAACCCGGGCATGTGCCCTGACCGGGAATCGAACCGTGACCTCCTGGTTCATCGGTCAACGCTCAACCACTGAGCCACGCCGGCCGGGCTGTGTATTTGAAATGATGA
>NW_005370653.1:784931-792043 GCF_000412655.1 Myotis brandtii
AGGGATGCTGCTAAACATTTTATAATCCACCGGGCATCCCCCCACAACAATGAATGATCACCCCAAATGTGGAATAATCCTGAGTTTGAGAAACCCTGCCTCAGACTATGTGACCTTGAGGACAGAGATTATGTCATAATCATCTTTGTATCTCCACTACCACATACATAGTAGGGCCTGCCCAAGTGGTGATGGTGACAATAAGGTTGAAATGCCAGGAGTGCAAAGGTGAATGGGACTCAGCCCCTTCCTAGAGCCGTGCCACTCAAATGTGTCCTGACATAGAATTGCCCTGACCTGGGAAGTTGTTAGAAATATAGAATCTCAAGCCCCATTCCAGACCCACTGAAATAAAATCTGCATTTTACCAAAACCTTCACTTGATTTAACGCTCATTAAAATTGAGAAGCACTGACCAAAAAGGTTTTCAAGTTAAGTGGATTGGATGGTTAGACTACAGATACTCAAAAGGAGACATCCAAGTTTACCTGGCAGCAATGAGCGAAAAAATTCTACCTGGATTCGTCACTAGAGCACAATTTCTAGGTGAGCATGGCTATAGCCCAGAAAACAGCTGGAGTTGGAGACTTCAGAGCCACAGCTGGTAACCCAGGCAAAACAGTGCAGTACCAACAGAATAGAAGGTGGTGGTGGTGATGAATGAGCAGATACTGCAGCCCAAGTGGCAGTGGCTGGGTCATGGGAAGGGGTGGGACAAGACTCTGGGCAGTTAGGGTAGCAGAGGAAGAGTGCCAACCAGCACCAAGGAGGCTGACAGTGGAAAAGGACAGGCCATGAGCCAAACCCAGGAGAGGCCAAGGCTCTGAGACTGCGGGGGTGAGAAGCAGCAGCCCAGACTGGCTACAGGCTGTTCATTCCATTGTCTGGGTGGCTGGAGTTCATTAGGGGAATCGAGTTACTCAGACTCCTTATACAATAGCTCACAGCCCTTCCAGGACTTGATAATGTGGTAATTAACACGAGGATTCCAGGAATGCCTTGGATTTGAGTCTTGTCTGTAGCAGGCTGATATGTCTGGAATCTGGATATTGAAAATTTCTATTCCAACATTCTCCTTCTTTCCTTCACTAAGAATCAAGTGGACTAAAAAAATCTGAGTGAAAGGGCAAATGGGAACTAGAGGAAGGGAGTCTCTGGAGGCTGCTCTGGTAGCATTTGTCAAGTTTTTCCCAGCAGCTCTTCTGTATTTGCTTGTGGTTGAAATACTACCGTTCTGTTTGAACATGGTGGCATTATTAAAGTTTATGAGAGGTATTAGAGGACTTTGATATTGTGCTTCTGTTATTTTAAAATATTTTAAAAAGCCACTGGAGCCCCTTCTGAAGGAAATGTTGACTTAACCAAGCTCTCTTGGTGAATGACAACTTGTTCAGGGCTTCTGTCTGTCACAGTCAAGGCCAGGAACATTTCACTTGCTCAGGAAGATGAAGGAGAGTTGACAGCTGCCCACACTGTGGTTGGATGAAGACCCGTGTCCCCTAGTAGAGTAACCGGTCTTCCTTTCCTGTCCCAAATGAGGTTCAGCAATTGCCTATGTCTCAGACTTCTCACAGACTTGAGCAACATGAGGTCTGGAAAACCCAGAATCCCTCACGTTGCAAAGAGGACACGTTGCTTAATCTTTTGGGAACTCACCATTGATTCCTCTGAGTATGTTTTTATTGCAGATTATATTTCTAGGTTGTGTTCATTACTTCTTTTCAGATTATGACTGGGCCTTGCATATCAATTCATTGCCATGCATGCATTTCTCTTCCTCCAACACCTTCAGGAGTACACAGCAATGCGGGCAGCCAGGCACCTAGACATCCTCTAGACTTGAGATGGTCCAAGAAAGGCAAAGTCGAGTTAGTACAGTGTTTTGTCCTTGACATGGGCTGAACTTTCCAGAACGCAGTGTATTCTGTCCATGCAGTTCGTTTTATAGCAAAGGTATGATGGAGTGCCTAAATAATAGCTCCTCCTTCCACCCCCACCCACTGTGGGCCCCGTGGGAACTCCAGCCACTGATTAGACTCTGAATGTGATGAGTATGTTTGCAGCTAAGCAAGTAATGATCCTTAAAGTAAAATGTCCTCCTCTTTGGAAAAGATTCTCTCCTGCTCTTGAGAAGATGGGGGTTGGTTCACACCTGGCCTGAATTTTAAACTAAATGAACAGAGCATCCTGTGGTCAGCTGAGAATTGTACTTCTGGAAAGAGACATTTGTCCTGACAGAATGTGTAGTCATGGTATTCAGATTCATTTGCTTTTTCTAGTGCTGACAGTATACGAGAAAGTTTGAAAATGCCTCACTGGCTTTGCCTCTTTCAGATATTTAGATCTCCATGGATTCCTGGAGCTGGGCTGGCAGGCACTTTTTATAATTTTATGGATAAGGAAACTGAGACTTTGAAGGACAGGGTAGCCTAAAGGCCATTAGTTTGTGTTTTGGATACATATTTCTGTTCTACCAGCTTAGCCACTAACTAGCTTTGTTGCCTTGGGCCAGTTATATCAACTCATCTAGCCATGGTTTCTCTGTTTCTTTTTTTTTTTAATATATTTTTATCGATTTCAAAGAGGAAGGGAGAGGGAGAGAGAGATAGAAACATCAATGATGAGAGAGAATCATTGATTGGCTGCCTCCTGCACATCCCCCACTGGGGATCGAACCCGCAACCCCAGAATGTGCCCTAACTGGGAATCGAACCGTGACCTTCTGGTTCATAGGTCAATGCTTAACCACTGAACCACCACAGCTGGGCAGTTTCTCTATTTTTAAGAGGAGACTTATAACACCTAGTTTATAGGGTTGTTCTGAATCTTAAATAATACATGTCTACCTATACATACTTATATATAAAGCACTTAGCAAATTCTTGACATACAGAATTCAATGAACAAAAGTTGTTTCACTATTTTTTGTTGTTGTTGTTATTATTCAAAGTCATGGAGCTAGTTAGTGCAAGAGGATGCAAAGCTGGACCATCTGACTCCCAGCCACATGAACTTCCTTGATCTCCTTCCGTCCTACAAAATTGTGGGACCCAATCATAGTTTCCTATTTCTCTCCACCTTGAAAAATTCTATTCTCAAGGAGGATGATTATTTATCTATTTTTCCTGAAGACGAACTGAGTTGCCTTAGCCAACCAATGTAAGACATGTGTTGGTAGCTCTTTCCTAGTTCCTTGATTTATATGTTTGGTTAAATACTTTCCCATATGACTTGAAGATCATTAGCAAAAAGGTTCTCTGTAAGGCCAAGTAAAGAATGACCACTGCTGTGGCTTGAGTGAGTTCTCAGAAGGCTGCTGTTTGTCTTTGGCCTGTCCTTGACTCAGCTGCTCAACCCACTTTGTTTTGAGGGAGCCTTCAATCTTCTTCTACCCCAGTATCTCTCAGAGGACTGGTCTCTGGTCTCCAGAGTCTGAGCTCAAGTTTCAGGTTATGGTATAATTCAGGGATCTGCAGCTCAAAGCTTGTGTCTGAGGCCTGAACTACATAGAATCTGGGTTTACAGGGGCACAGTGTGACTCAGAAGGGCTATGATCTACAGTGCACATCTTGTTTCAGCCTTATTCTGAGGCACTACAACAATACTTTATCATGAGCCAGCTGAGGAAATAAATAGGAAGTGTACAATGTCTTCTCTATGGAATAGAATAGTCTAGATTTCAATAACTGAGCTCTCTAAAGCAGTGAAAGCTCGATGGAAATCCTGGCTCCGTGATTTACCAGTTGCATGGTCTTCTGTTAGTTATGTGACCTCACTAAGCCTGTTTTCTTTTCTTGTGTGCACAAAAGGTGTAATAACAATAATGACTTCATAGGATTACTCTGAGGATAAAGTGAGACAGTACTTACACATGCCTGGCATATACGAGAGGAACTAAGTGCCCTAGATTTTACTGAGAGAGCAGTTGGTGCTTAGGGAACTTAAAACCCTGCTTGTTTTTCAGGTTTATCACCGAAGCAGAGAGTAAGTACGTGTTCTACCTTTCCCCTGTGGAAGATTTGGTGATTGCCTACATCTCTGCCCCCAGTGGATCCAGGTTCATCAAATCTTCCTTTCCCAGGGGCCAGGGTTGTGATGGAGGTTCTATGTGTATATGGGGGGCATGAATTCAGGAGGCTCGGGGAGATTTTTGCAGAGATTTTGCCACTACTTTGTCACCACTGTCCTAAACTGATTAGTGGCGAAAGGTGTACTCCTTGGTGAGTCACTCACTTTATTTTTCTCATGAGCATAGAATATGGCCCAGGGATTCCTGTGTTCCAACTTTCTTCCCCCCAACTGCATTTCCACTTTGGAGGATGTTTGGGCGGAGGCAGATGAGAAGCTCTTGCAGGTGCAACCTAGTGATAGAATCCAAGGTGAAGGAGAACACAGGCAAAAAGCCAGTCTCCAAGTTCCCTGGACCATCACCCTCCCAAGTCCAAATGTGTGCAAACCACTGCAACAGCGCCCCTTCCTGAGAAGGGAGCCAGCAATTTGTAACTGTCTGGCATCTCTCTCCCCTTCTTTTGTCACATCCACTTTCAGAACAGGATTAACACGTTTCTGGGCTCTTGAATTCAAGATGAACAATCCAAGCAGAAAATGAGTTTATCTCCAGTTTCTATTGCAGAAAGAGGGAGAAAAAGAAAAAGAAAGGAGGAGAGCCTGACTGCTGACAATGCAATCTTGTGGCTAAAAGTGTCTTTAATAGCTTTCCCCACTCTGTAGAAAGCAGGCAAATTGCTTAGGCAATCAACTCCTTTCATGGATAATGAGTGCAGACATATTTCCCGGGATCCTGATGGCACAGGATGTTGAAACACATTGTTTGTGACACAGAGCCACAAACACATGAACTGGTAGGTGCTCCACAACAACCTCACATAGCTCTGGTGCCCAGAGAGGTGGGTTGGGCAATGCCCACCAGCCTTCAATCCAAGTCACTTGGTGTGAGGTGCCCAAATGACTGTCTGGCTGGAGAATTAGGGGTCTGGAACTTTGCTTTTTCTTACTCTTTGAGTGGTAGCCTACATCTCTCTCCCCAGTAGATCCAGATTCGTTACCACTCTCCTTCCTCCCTATATATGGCCAGGGAGCGGAGGGAGGGTGGCAGAAGCAATGAGGTCCAGGGCAGAGTATGGACTAACTGACTAGTTGCTGTAAACATCTACATCATTCACTCTGTGTGTTCTTTTTTAAAAATGTTTTTATTGATTTTTAGAGAGACAGGAAAAAAGGAGAGGGATAGAGAGAAACATAGATGAGAGAGAAATATCATCCATCAGCTGCCTCCTGCACACCTCCTACTGAGGATCTAGCCCGCAACCATGGCATGTGCCCTGACCGGGAATCAAACCGTGACCTCTTGGTTCATAGGTCAACACTCAACCATGCCATGCCAGCCGGGCTTACTCCTTTCATTGTAATGCTGCTTAGATTCGTTTCTTCTCAATTTCCACCTTTCTTCCTTTCTCAACCATTTTTCCCACTTTGAGTGCCCAGTTGCAACCCAAATTAATAATCAACCAGGACTTAGGACCCCACTGACAACGCTTACCTCCGGTTGTCACGAATGCTCAATAGTTCTCTGAGTTTAAATTCCTACATTTGATATTAAAGGCTTTACTTGGAAGAGTCTTTTCTCAGACTCACCACTGGGGGCAGCCCTTTACTCCACCCGCAGAATGTCCCCCACTTTCCTGAATGTCCCTTCTCCAGCCCCCTGCTGAAACCCCGCCTGTTCCGTAGACCTGGTCAGACCCCCGCATCCCAGGGAGGTCTCCTTGGCTGGTTGGGCACCCCACCTAACACTGAATTAAGTTATACATTCGTGGCTCTGTCTCGGAGGGTGGGACCCCATTTCTGGCGGGCCTTCCACATGGGGCAGCCCAGGATCCCTCCTCAATAAAGCTGCAAGAAGGGCCCTGTCGGGGTGGCTCAGTGGTTGAGCCCGACCTATGAACCAGGAGGTCACAGTTCAATTCCCAGTCTGAAGTCACAGTTAGAAGAAGTGATCCGTAGAAGAAATGGGCTCAGGAAAAAATTAGAGGCGGAAGAAGGGCCCTTGGGCCATAGGAGAGAGGAAGGTGGAGGTAAGTAACATGCCTAGGAGGAGAGGGGGAGATGGGAACGGAGGGGTGGGGGGTGCTCCTGAGAGGGAGAGCCGGCTGGGTCCTCTGTCCTAAGGGCTTTTAAGGACTGAGATTTTAGGGGAGGCCCCAAGGGGAGGGTCTCAACAGATACGCATCTGCTCCCCAGGTGTGTTCTCTCAGGGGTCATTAGTCACGTAGCCGGTCCTGGCATCCGAGATGACATCACTTTCTGGTTTTATTGCTTCTCTGGGCCTGGAGCTGAGACCCAACTGAGGCCCAGATGTTATCTCGAGATGTTCATGCTTAAGGGAGTGGTGGTGCCAGGCCCCACCTAGGAGTTGAATGAGGCCACTCTTCCGTCCCACATTCCCCTCCAAGGGGGTCTGTCGCATGGCTAGGGACAAGCCAGGGGAGGAAAGATCGAGGAGGGTCCAAACCACAGAAGCGGTGGCGTGAAATGTCAGGGGGTCTAACCCACAAGACCATGCCGTGCGAGGGTAGGAGAGGTTACCTGGGGGCCGGGTCTTCGTTTTCCCAGTTTTGTCTGTTCTGTCTGGCCTGGTGGCCTTCTGCACCCAGGCCTTCGTCCTTGCTCTGCTCCTGTCTGTCCTTAGTTACAGCTACAAAAAAACCCCCACACAAACCCACATGAAACAGCTAGAGAAAACTGTCTAATTATTATGTACACCAAGGAAGTAACCAGAGCAGAGTATAAAGTTAATTATTCTACGGTGAAGATTATGATTGCACACTACATGTGTTTGTGTGTGTGTGTGTGTGTGTTTTAAATATAGTTTTATCGGTTTCAGAGAGGAAAGGAGAGGGAGAGAGAGAGATGGAAACATCAATGATGAGAGAGAATCACTGATCGGCTGCCTCCTGCACGCCCCCTACTGGGGATCCAGCCTGCAACCCGGGCATGTGCCCTGACCGGGAATCGAACCGTGACCTCCTGGTTCATCGGTCAACGCTCAACCACTGAGCCACGCCGGCCGGGCTGTGTATTTGAAATGATGA
>NW_005370653.1:796439-799110 GCF_000412655.1 Myotis brandtii
TCCCTCTCCCTTCCTCTCTGTAAAAAATCAATAAAATATATTTTAAAAAAATATATGGGGGAAGAAAAGCTGCAAGAATGGAGGGAGAGGAATGTGTTCCTGGCCTGGGCCCCTCTTCCCGCCAGAATCGGACCCTGAGGGTCTGCCCTCCCACACCACCAGGCAGCCTCCGGTGGGCACATAGCTCACTCCTCCGGGACACACCTGCGTCCTCCCCACGACTCTGCCCAGACCCCGGACACCGTCGGTTTCAGAGAGGAAAGGAGAGGGAGAGAGAGAGATGGAAACATCAATGATGAGAGAGAATCACTGATCGGCTGCCTCCTGCACGCCCCCTACTGGGGATCCAGCCTGCAACCCGGGCATGTGCCCTGACCGGGAATCGAACCGTGACCTCCTGGTTCATCGGTCAACGCTCAACCACTGAGCCACGCCGGCCGGGCTGTGTATTTGAAATGATGACTTCCAAAGGAGGGCCTGGCACCCAGCCCACATTGTCCTAGCAGGAGGCACAGCATGGATGTCACGTCCCCGAGCAGTGGGCCGTGTGCAATGAGAGCCGGGCTATAAATAGGAAATGACAGAGTTTACAGTACACCCTGGGCGTCCTTCAGCAAGACGATGCTGATGAAATGAGGGGACGGGAGCATATGTAAATAGAGCATGAACGTTACGTATCAACAGCCGGGCAAACACATCTTGTGGAGGGAGACGCGTCTGCGGAAAGGTGGGAGCGGGCGGCAGAAGGAGTGTCAGCTTTGGTTTCAGATTCACTGGATTCGAATCCTGGCTCTACCACTAATGGCTGGAAACCGGACATCATCTAACTCCTGTCCGTCTCATTTCCCCGCATCGATTTTTGGGCCACTAGCGTGTGCAATTGTTTTGTTTGTTTTGTTTTAAATATGTTTTTATTGATTTCAGAGAGGAAAAGAGGGTGAGAGAGGGATAGAAACGTCAATGATGAGAGAGATTCATGGATCGGCTGCCTCTTGCACACCCCCTACTGGGGATCGAGCCCACAACCGAGGCACGTGCCCTGATTGGGAATCAAACCGTGACCTCCTGGTTCATGGGTCGATGCTCAACCACTGAGCCACGCTGGCCGGGCTGCAATTGTTAACAGTGTTAACTATGTTAGGACATAGTTAACATCCCATTGTGTTACTGCTGTCTGTCTTCCTTGATGGATTGTGAGCTGCTCACAAAAGGAATTGTGTCTGAGTGGTCATGGTATTTTGAATTCCTAATCCAGTGTCTGACCCGTGGTGGATTCTTAGTAAATGTTGAAATAATAAGAATCAGCCCTAGCCGGTTTGGCTCAGTGGATAGAGCGTCCGCCCTCAGACTGAGGGTCCTGGGTTCGATTCCGGTCACGGGCACGTACCTCGGCTGTAGGCTTGATCCCCATCCCTGGTTAGGGCATGTGCGGGAGGCAACCAATCGATGTGTCTCTCTCACATCGATGTTTCTCTCCCCCACCTTTCAACTCTCTCTAAAAATCACTGGGAAAAAATATCCTGGGGTGAGGATTTACAAATAATAAGAATAAGAATCATGGAAACTGTACACTTAGATAATAATGATGGTTTAATCTTAAGGGAGTCCTTACTTTGTGCCCAGCTCTGTGCTAGGAGCATTTCATGGATCATCTTATTTAATTCGCATGACGACCCTCTGATGGTCGGTCTGAGCATCCCATGCCGGTGGGAGGGTACTGAGACTTAGGAACGTCCCACATTCTCAGGGCTTCAGCCAGGCCGCCCCCAGGCGCTACTCCGGACCAGCAACATGGAGGAGAATTCCGTGGACCAGTAGGAGTCTCAGAAGCTGTCTGAGTACCAACAAGGGCCAGAATTCAGGAGGGCTGAGAGCATCCCAGCACCAGTGGCAGCTTCCGAGCGGGCTCCGATGTGAGACAAGGGTGGGTGGGGGCATCTGAGGTGCACGCTGGGTTAGCG
The DNA here is from genome assembly GCF_000412655.1 of Myotis brandtii. NCBI lineage: Eukaryota > Metazoa > Chordata > Mammalia > Chiroptera > Vespertilionidae > Myotis > Myotis brandtii. Next base: position 798,401 of record NW_005370653.1, read on the forward strand.
CCCGTGCCGTGGGCAGGGGGGCACCGATGCTGGAACAGGGGCTGCATTTGGAGTTCCTGGCAGTTGGAACGGGCAGTGCCAGGGCCCAGAAGCCTAGAGATGGGTGGCAGCGCTTGAGGCTGTGGATGGCAGCGGGTAGAGTCAGAGAGGGAGCTCGGGGCTGCAATCCAGGAGGGAGCTGAAGGCAAACACCACTAGATTGGACAACAGATTGCAGGCCCTCTTAAGAGAAGAAAATGAAGCAATACAGAGGCCACTTCGTTCGACGGTCATTGGCGCCCACTCAAGGCAGTGAAGGAGGAGACGGTATTCAGTGCAAACAACTGCGTTGTGATACAGCCCAGCTGTGGAAACACTCCACCGTGTTCACAATGGTGGCTCCGCACGGCCGAGGCTCCGCTGGGCTCCACCCTCGTCTGGCGAGCTGTGATCCCTGTTTCAGCTCCAGCTGGGAAAAGAAAGCTTCAGGGAAAACGGAAAGTGTGGCTCTAGCCGGTGTGGCTCAGTGGGTAGAGCAGCAGCCTGCGGACTGAAGGGTCCCAGGTTTCATTCCAGTCATGGGCACGTACCTGGGTTGCAAGCTCAGTCCCTGGCCCTGGTTGGGGCGTGTGCGGAGGCAACCAATGGATGTGTCTCTCCCACATTGATGTTTCTCTCTCTGTCTCTCCCCCTCCCTTCCACTCTCTCTAAAAACCAATGGGAAAAATATC
>NW_005370653.1:803236-804631 GCF_000412655.1 Myotis brandtii
GGCTCTCGGGGCGCTGGCGTGTGTCCCGGCCTTTGGGGGCGCTGCCTGCCCCAGCCGCGCACCATGTGGATTTCATATAAAGCTGAGCGCGCGTTCCCAAAGGGGGACCACCCAGCAGAGGCTGGAGTGGGTCCCGCATGGGGACGGCTGTGCGCTCTGCCCACTGCGCATTAGGCCACACCCCCGTGGAGATTGTCGCTTCGCCTAAAAAGAATGAGACTTGAAGCCCGGCCGGTGTGGCTCAGTGATTGAGCGTGGACGTATGAAGCAGGAGGTTCCCAGTCAGGGCCCATACCCGGTTGCGGGTTCGATCCCCAGGAGGGGGCGTGCAGGAGGCAGCTGACCCATGATTCTCTCTCATCCTTGATGTCTCTCCCTTCCTCTCTGAAATCAATAAAAATATATATTTTTAAAAAAGAATGAGAACTGAAAACCTCCATCATGCAAATGAGCATTCCAAATTCTCACAGTTTGATTGGCCCAAAGACATTTTGTTCTGATTGGTTGGAATGGAGCTGCTCTGATAGGTCAGCGAGAATGCTGAGGCTATAGCTGGGGGAAAGTCTCCGTCTTATTGGTTGAAATGTGATTCCAGGAGCTCCTCTATAAGCACTGACTCAGCGTGAGGGCTTCTCCCTGAAGCCAGCTTGCATGGGAGGCCTGCTTGGCGATGGTGGGAGCCCAGCAAGGCTCTGTTTATAAATGTGAGCCCAGTTAGCCACCCCCAGCCCTTCTCGACAGGCACCTTCATTCCTGGGGCCCAAAGCTGATGACTAATGAATTAAAAAGGTGTCATGAGTAGATCAAAGACTTTATGTTCAGAGGGTGTATGTCATTTGCTGGTTTTTCATGTTTTCTACTGGTTGAGGACGCACGCTCCCTACCTATGATTTGAAATTAGCTGTTTACTCTGAGAATTATTCCAAAGTGGGTCCCAGGTCCTCAGGGTTAGCTGGTGACAGACTCAGGGGTGACGGCTGTCCTCTGTAGATTAGCACGCCGTCACATACATCCAGCTCCCACTTCCTGTTCCCCGACTTCAAACGGCAGCCCTGGTTCTACCTTTAACCTTGCGTCCCATTCTAGCTTTTCTCCCTGTCCCTGCATATTAAATGTACAATCACGTCTTACTCCTTTCTATCTTTAAAAAATATTTTTATTTATTTCAGAGAGGAAGGGAGGGGAGAGAGAGAGAAACATCAATGATGAGAGCAAATCATTGACAGGCCGCATCCTGCAGGCCCCCAAGTGGGGATGGAGCCCGCAACCATGGCATGTGCCCTGACCGGGAATCAAACCGTGACCTCTTGGTTCATAGGTCAACACTCAACCATGCCATGCCAGTTGGGCTTACTCCTTTCATTGTAATGCTGCTTAGATTCGTTTCTTCTCAAT
>NW_005370653.1:807515-809982 GCF_000412655.1 Myotis brandtii
TTGAGGGTTGGATCCCCAGTAGGGGGCGTGCAGGAGGCAGCTGACCCATGATTCTCTCTCATCCTTGATGTCTCTCCCTTCCTCTCTGAAATCAATAAAAATATATATTTTTAAAAAGAATGAGAACTGAAAACCTCCACCCGCAGGGACAGCCACCCAGCTGTTAACTGCACTGACCACCTTGGGCCCGCTGGTGAAGCCTAGAAGAAAGAGCCTTCTCAGAATAATGTCTCCAAATGCATAAAATAAAACCCACAGGATGGCCAAGGGAATCAATTATGTTGAAATACAGATCAAAAGAGTAGAACAAAATTTATGTGATGTTATAGATGCGCTTCTTTTTTTAAAAAAAAAGTATATACTAGTATATTGATTGGCTGCCTCCTGCACGCCCCCTACTGGGGATGGAGCCCGCAACCTGGGCATGTGTCCTTGACCAGAATGGAACCCAGGTCCCTTCAGTCTGCAGGCCAGCGCTCTAACCACTGAGCCAAACCGGCTAGGGCTGGAATCATGGGCATTTCTATGAGAAAGAATCCCAGCGCTCACTGTGATCTTACGTCTGCGCTCGAGGCTGGGTTCCTGGGGGACTGACTCTGAGATGCCGCTCAGCAGGCAGGTTGTTGCATTCGGGGCGCAACTCAGCTCCACACCGAGGGACTGAAGACGGTTGACCCAGGGGAACAAAGGTCTCAGTCACTACAAAGGTCTCGGCCAGCCTCCCCTCCCCCGTTGCTCTGAAGGTGGGATGGTCTCCTGTCCCCACACGAGGGCCCAGCCTCTGGGCCCTGACAGGGATCAGTCCCCGGATAAGGGCTACAGGGAAGGAGGTGTGGCCCTGGGTGACTCCGCATTCTCAGGGGGTGACGGGGATCTGGCGACCCGGCCCAGCGTCCACCACGTTCCGTAGTCGTGTAGATGCGCGCTGAGCTGGTGGACACCCTCGCGGGCGCTGCCTGAGACACTGAACGGACGGGGCGCCCGTGTGAGCAGGACCCAGGTGGTCTGCACGGCTCTGGGCACCAGCCTAGAAACGGGGAGGAACACCCACGGAGAATAAAACCATGATCTGACCAGTCTCTCCGCCCGCCCGCCCGTGTCCGGGACTCCCTCGTTGTACATTGTTTAATCCTCCAGACAACTCCCCCGTGGTTGTCTTCTCAGATGAAGAAATGGTAATAACAATTAGTCATTGCTCCAGGCCATCCCACCGTTCAATGCCCAAACTAGGATTCCTTCCCGCGTCTGTGTCTGATTGAAGCTTTCAGGCATCAAGCCCCACGCGTGGGGGGATGGACGGCGGGGTTGTTGTGGGCTGGGGACGCCGGGAAGGCTTCCAGAGGAGGTTCCTTGAAAGGTAGGTTCCGTTTCAGTGGGTGGAGGGGGCATGGAGAGGCTGTTGCAGGGGGGAGGGACCCAGCCTGGCATGTGCCCGGAACTGGAGGCAAGCGACGTCTGGCCATGGCTCTGCTGGCTGCCAAGGAGACAACAGCCAGGTCATGCCCTTTAGGTGATGTTTTTCCCCTGCGAGCAGGGAGCTGACTAAGGGGGGCCGATTTGGCCCCAGCAACTGTCCCCTCCCCCCGGCAACCTTTCCCCGAAAGGGTTCGCATCCCCTGATGATCTTTGCCTGAATCAATAGTGAGTGAAGGTTGCCAAATGGTGCGTTTTATTTTGTTTGTGTCGTTTCCATCATCCTTCCGACATTTATTAGCTGGCATGCTTCTGTCAGGTAGAGCGTCCCCTTGCCTTCCGAAATCAATAAAAATATATTGGGGGGGGGTGGGGAGAAGAGCGATCCCTTGCCACTGGGGCCTTTGAGGTTCATTGACGGATGGTCATTCCGGAAAGGCGATGAATGCCGAATCCCTTCCCTATAGCTTCCCTCTAATTTCAAATTAAGGGATTGCGTTTGCATGAAGGGATCCGTGTAACCCAGATGAAGGAGTCGTAGGGCTCCAGGTGGCGCAGGTAAACCCAGGTGTCAGGTGTTAGGAGGGGCACGTTCCTGCCGAGAAACTGGGGCTTTGGACAGCCCTCCCCCTCTGCCCCCATCGTCTCCTGTTGGGGAATACCGAGGGGCGGACACGGCTCCTCTTTCTCAGACAGACACACAGAAGTTAAAATGTGTAGACCCTCCAGCATTTAAACACGTTGGAAGGTCATCTTAGGGAAACATTTCCTGCAGAGGAGACGGGTAACCCCATCCAAAGTTGTGCGTTCGATAGGAACTGGATTAAGTCGGAAACGTTGACTCATCTCTTCATGATCACCCCTAGGTTGTCCCTTACTTTTATCGACTCATCCTTTTTTAAAAAATATATATATATATTTTTTTTTTATTGATTTTTTACAGAGAGGAAGGGGGAGGGATAGAGAGTTAGAACCATCGATCAGCTGCCTCCTGCACACCCCCTACTGGGGATGTGCCTGCAACCAAGGTACATGCCCTTGGCCGGAATCGAAC
>NW_005370653.1:812436-816243 GCF_000412655.1 Myotis brandtii
CCCCCCCTAGATAAAACAATTGTTAGCATTTTGCCACATTGCCCTGTGCATGTGTGCATATACATGTAACATTCTCTGAAGGATTTGAATGTGGGACATTGCAGACATTATGATACTTCAGCCATGAACACGTCGGCTACTTATCATTATTCCCCTATAACCCTAATACCATTTTTATGCCTAAGAAAATCAATACTCATTCCCTAGCCCCAAGCTCATATTCAAATTTCCCAAAATGTCCTAACTTTTTCTTAAACAAGGATTCAATCAATGTTCCTGCATCAGAGGCAGATTGTCGGTGCTGTTGACTGAATGGGAAGCAGGCATTCCTCCCGGGAAGGTTCCGGAGTCACCACGGTGCATGCTACCAGGGCCGGGGGGAGCAGGAGTGAGGGGCCTTGAAGCGAACACTGGGGAGTTTGGCTCTGCCACGGGGTTAATCCAGAACAAGGGGGGTGGGTAGAATCCCAGTTGTGCAAGAGCACTCAGCAAAGACCACCCTGCTCTTCTGACGAACCTCTGAGTGTCTTTTTTTAAAAAATATATTTTATTGATTTTTTACAGAGAGGAAGGGGGAGGGATAGAGAGTTAGAACCATCGATCAGCTGCCTCCTGCACACCCCCTACTGGGGCTGTGCCTGCAACCAAGGTACATGCCCTTGGCCGGAATCGAACCTGAGACCCTTCAGTCCGCAGGCCGACGCTCTATCCACGGTTAGGGCTCAACTCATCCTTTTGTTGCCGTTTCTAATTCAAGCCAGAGCCATTTCTCTGGCTCTGGGGGGTTCATGGAAACTACTTATAATTTGGACTCAAGAGTTTTGTCCTGGCACCTGGAGTGTATATAGTAGATCTAGGCAAGGCCTGTCAACCGAAACACACTTTTTCTCCGGTGATGAATGAATGCGGTGACATTGATGCTTGGTCTGCTGGGTTGAATGAGGTACCTGGAGTGACGATGCCTTAAGAACTGCGGTGGGTCGGACCCCAGGCCCCTAGGGGTTTGAGGCTGAAATCCGTCAGCCTCCACCTGGGCATTTGGCAATTTCCACGGCTCCTTTATCAAGTGTTTCTTTTCTCAGGCCCTTTTAGCTTTCCAGCCTTTTCTAGCTGTGCAATCTCTAACCTGGGCGCCATCCCATGTGGCTTTGCAGCCTCCATGACTTTTGCTCCCAATGTCTCTAAGTCGGCGGCCCAAATATACCGGAAAGTGCAGCTCAGGGGCTCCCGCAGGTGTGGGTTTAGATCTTGGTTGCACCCCTTGCTCGCTGTCCCTGGGACATGAAGCTAAATTACGTCTCTAGTCATTTCCTTGTCTACTTCAGATATGTGAAGAGAGGCATGGCTGCATGACATTTTTTAAACAATGCAAACGGCTTTAATAAGGGGCCTCAGATTTAGCAGCCTGTAAAGTTTGTTGCCTCTCCTGTCCGGCGTGGCTCAGTGGTTGAGCATCGACCTATGAACCAGGAGGTCCTGGTTCGATTCCCCGTCAGGGCACATGCCTGAGTTTCGGGCTTGATCTCCAGTGCGGGGCATGCGGGAGGCAGTTAATGCATGATTCTCTCTCATCATTGGTGTTTCTCTCTCTCTCTCCCTCTCCCTTCCTCTCTGAAATAAAAAAAAATTATATATATAAATATATATTTTTTTAAAGTATAAGTTTGTTGCCTTTCCATGCTTTACCCTAAATTATTTTACCTTAAGTTGGTGCTTCTTCCCGCCCAAGGAGCTCGCTTTTGCAACCTTAGGACTGTCATTGTCTTCTGGTGCCGCCCTTTGTATTTCTTTATATATATAAATATATTTTTTTTTAAAGTATAAGTTTGTTGCCTTTCCATGCTTTACCCTAAATTATTTTACCTTAAGTTGGTGCTTCTTCCCGCCCAAGGAGCTCGCTTTTGCAACCTTAGGACTGTCATTGTCTTCTGGTGCCGCCCTTTGTATTTCTAAGAGGCCCCATTTGTTTCTCATTTGCACCGACCTCCCTCTGTTCTCTAACCAACCACATCTGTTTTGGCGAAGGCTCTCCCGCCACCCCTGCCGGCTGCTTTCTGCCCTGGGGACCCAGCGAGGCTCATTTAAACGTAAACGGTGGTGGTTGTTTCACTTCAGTGTGCCTTTTACTGTAAGGAAGCCAACATGTCATTGGTTTCATTTTATTTTTTAAAAGTATACTTTTATTGATTTCAGAGAGGAAGGGAGAGGGAGAGAGAGATAGAAACATCCATGGTGAGAGAGGATCATGGATCGGCTGCCTCCTGCACGCCCCACACTGGGGATCGAGCCTGCAACCCGGGCACATGCCCTGACTGGGAATACAACCATGATCTCCTGGTTCGTAGGTTGATGCTCAACCACTGAGCCACCCCAGCCGCGCCCATGGCATTTTTTAAGTGGCACCAATGGGGACCAGAAGGCAGTGCTGGTTGGTGCCTGCTTGCGTGTGTAATCCTCAGGCTTCAGCATTGTTTCTGCACTCAGGGCCCTGTGCCTGGGGCCTCAAGGCTCTGTAACGTCCCATTAATTCCTAACTCTGCTTGCGCCTGCACCTTCTGCTCATTATCACAGTCTAGCGCACCCAGTGCAGTGAACATTCCTGAAAATCCTCGGTGGGGAGGGAGGGCCTCGGTGGGATGTGGGCAGGTCTGGGAGAGGGGGGAATTTAGAGAAAACCCCAGGCCCTTCTCCGGATGGCAGGACATTAGCGTTGGCTCACCTGTAAAAGCCAGCTGCCCTTTCCCGCCAAACTGTACATCAGTCGTGTTCATTGTCTTTTTTTTTTTTTTTTTACAAAAATGTCTTATTATGGAAAAATTCCAAACATATGCAAAAATAGACTATTAGAACACATTCCTGGGGATCACCCAGCTTCAACAAGTATCGATTTATGGCTTGTCTCTTATTTTAAAAAGTATATTTTTATTCATTTCAGAGAGGAAGGGAGAAGGAGAGAGAGATAGAAACAACGATGAGAGAGAATCATGGATCAGCTGCCTCCTGCATGCCCCCTACTGGGGATTGAGCCCACAACCCAGGCATGTGCCCTTGACCGGGAATCGAACCTCAACCTTCTGGTTCATAGGTCGATGCTCAACCACTGAGCCACGCCGGCCCGGCAATCTATGACTTGTTTTGATTCATTTCTATTCACCTATTCCCAATACCCACCCTCACCTAAATGAGTTATCCTTAAGCAAATCCCAAATAATTTTATTTCATTCTAAATATTCCAGCATGTATCTCTAAAAAAGTGACTCTTTCTTTAAGAAATACTTTTAGTGATTTCAGAGAGGAAGGGAGAGAGAGATAGAAACGTCAATGATAAGAGAGAATCATCGATTGGCTGCCCCTTCCTGCATACCCGCCGCTAACGGTGTGTCTGAAGAATAAAGTTTACGGGGGGGGGAGGGGGCAGTTTAAAGCTAGGAATCCAGTGAAACTTCTGGATGTTGTGCATGACATGTATCTGTGATGTCATCTTTCTTGGTGATCACAGACCGCGGAGCTGACGATGCAGGAACACCGGCTGAAACTCGTTGTCCAGCCCTGACACTCAGGAGGGTCATCTGGGCCCCGTCCAGTGTCCCCAGGGCTTCGAGGCCGAGGGCTGAGAGCATTTCTTGTGGGAATAGGAACATTCCTAAGCCCAGATTCTCAGTCGTAAATGGCCCTGGCAGTCTTCTCGAAGACAGATTTTTAGAACGTGAGCTGTCTGTCTGTGGCCCTGTGTGTCACTCCCCCGGAGCAGCTGGGGGTTGCCAACTCCTGGCATCTTGAGAGAGCGAGCCCTTTCCCACGCTCTCA
>NW_005370653.1:816341-839152 GCF_000412655.1 Myotis brandtii
TGTCGGAATGGGGGTGGGGCCGGCCAGCTGGGCCAGCTCATCCCTGACCCCTCCTCCCAGCCCGTCCGAGTATTGCGGAATCTCCAGGCGGGTGCCAGGTGATGATGGGAAGCGTGTCCCCAAGCAGCTCACAGCCCGGGGAGCTGGGTGAAAAGGGAGGTGTGCAAAGTTCACTCCCAAAACTCCCTGTCCCCGGCTCCACCCCACAGAGCCTTTTCACCCGGTTCTGGGCATGTCGCAAGGGCTGGGTCTTCAGTTCCTGTCCTTTTTTCTTTTTCTTTTTTTAAATACGTTTTTATTGGTTTCAGAGAGAGGGAGAGAGACATAGAAACATCATCATTGATCGGCTGCCTCCTGCACGCCCCCTACTGGGGATGGAGCCCACAACCCGGGCATGTGCCCTGACCGGGAATCAAACTGGGACCTCCTGGTTCATAGGTTGATGTGAGCAACCACTGAGCGACACTGGCCGGGCCAGTTTCTGTCCTTTTTGTCTACCCCTGACTCCTCCTCCAGGAACAAGGTCTGAAGTGGCTTAAGGGTAAGGATGTGGGTGGGGGAGGGAGGGAGATAAGTGGCCTGGACAGATCTGGGCAGTCCAGGCGAGTCCCTTCTGCCCTGGCGTTTTTCCAACCACAGCCTCTTACAGTGCAAGCTGAGGGCCATTTGCTACGACTCTCGCATCTGATTAGGGATTTTTAAAAAATACATTTTTTTAAATATATTTCAGAGAGGCAGGGAGAGGGAGAGAGAGAGATAGAAACATCAATGATGAGAGAGAATCACGGATCGGCTGCCTCCTGCACGCTCCCCACTGAGGATCGAGCCTGCAACCTGGGCCTGTGCCCTGACCGGGAATCGAACCGTAACCTCCTGGTTCAAAGGTCGACACTCAACCACTGAGCCACGCCGGCCGACAGGGATTTTTTTTTGTTTTTCTCAGATTCTTGAAGTAAACAGACCTGTGCAGTGGGTTGTGCACGAATGAGGACATGAGTGGGGTCAAAGCCTCGTTTGCGCGAGGCTTTGCAGGAGGCCAGGGCCCCTCCCTCCACAGGCCAACAGGGATTTTTTTTTTTGTTATTCTCAGATTCTTGAAGTCAACAGACCCAGGCAGTGGGTTCTATGGCATCAGTGGGTTGTGCACGAATGAGGACATGAGTGGGGTTCGTGCGAGGCTTTGCAGGAGGCCAGGGCCCCTCCCTCCACATGGGGCTGTGTCTCTTTCCCACGTTCCCAAGCAGCCTGGGTTTCCACGGGATGGGAACGGTGACACCCGTTCACAGGCAGGGATAACCGATTTCAAGAACGCTGCACCGCGATGAGGAGGCAGCCCATGGGGACATGGGCTCCCTGTGGTCACATCCCAGTGTCGCCCCTTACTGGTACCTTTGGAAAACTCGATGTGCTTCCCTCGTTTTCTTCATCTGAAAGAATGTGGATACTGCCCCGCCGGCTGGCGTGGCTCCGTGGTTGAGTATTGACCCATGAACCTGGAGGTCATGGTCACGGTTGGATTCCCGGTCAGGGCACATGCCTTGATTGCGGGCTCGATCCCCAGTGTGGGGCGTGCAGGAGGCAGCCGATTGATGATTCTCTGTCATCATGGATGTTTCTATCTCTCTCTCCCTCTCCCTTCCTCTCTGAAATGAATAAAAATATTTAAAAAAAATAAATAATGACGGATGTCCAACGGCTCTTTGCAGAACACAGAGCAGGCACCTAGGGGAGCCTGAGACCCTTAGTGTCCAGGGGGCGGGGACTGGAGGATGCCAGCATCGAGCTGTGCCCCTTCCACAGGACTCTGCCCAGGGAATAGGTGCTGATTCCCACCATCAGTTGCATGGTTTCGATCCGGTGGCACTTGGCTTCGCGTGGGCCCCTGTGACCGCATCCTCCGAGTGGGCGCTCCGCCTCCCCCTGTGGAAAGGGGGCTCCTTTGAACTCTGCTTTGTTTCGACAGGTCACTACGAATGGCCTCATTGCCACGAGCGAACCCCCGGCCGCAGAATCCCACCCCGGGCTCTTCCCGCCGACCTTCGGGGCCGTGGCGCCCTTCCTGGCCGACTTGGACACCACCGACGGCCTCGGGAAGGTCTACTACCGCGAGGACTCCTCCCCCACCGTCACCCAGCTGGCCGCCGAGTGTGTCCAGAGAGGGTTCCCGGGAGTGTCCTTCCAGCCCGCGAGCGCCGTGGTGGTCACCTGGGAATCCGTGGCCCCGTACCGAGGCCCCAGCGAGGACCCTGCCCAGGAGGACAAGGTGAGTGCTCACCCAGGGACCAGGGCGTGGAGCCTAGCAGGGGGGCGTGGCCTGGCTTGTGCGACTCAGAGGTACGGCGTGTTGCGTCACTGATGAAGAAAGGACTTCCGAGGCAACATCGGGTCATGGTGGGCTGATACCTCCAGCTCCGTATCTGCAAGGCTCGCAGTCTCTGTCTCAGGGGTGACTGGGTTGAAGAAAGCCAGTTCCAGCCCTAACCGGTTTGGCTCAGTGGATAGAGCGTCGGCCTGCGGACTGAAGGGTCCCAGGTTCGATTCCGGTCAAGGGCATGTACCTTGGTTGCGGGCACATCCCCAGTAGGGGGCGTGCAGGAGGCAGCTGATCTATGTTTCTAACTCTCTATCCCTCCCCTTCCTTTCTGTAAAAAGCCAATAAAATATATTTTTTTAAAAAAAGAAGGAAAGCCAGTTCCTGAGAAACTGCTCAGTGGCAAGAATAAGGTTGATGACTCCCATCCCTCTGACGCTGGGTCAGAGGGTTGGAGGTGGTTTCTGGTTAAATAGAGACTTCATTATTTTTTTAAAAAATTTATTTCAGAGAGGAAGGGAGAGGGAGAGAGAGTGAGAAACATCGATGATGAGAGAGAATCATGGATCGGCCGCCTCCTGCACGTCCCCTGTAGGGGATCGATTCGCCCCGACCAGGAATCAAACCGTGACCTCCTGGTTCAGAGGTCGCTGCTCAACCACTGAGCCTCGTCGGCCGGGCGAGACATTATTAATGCGAAGTGAAGGTTACAATCACCAGGTAGTCCTCAAGGGTGTGAAGAAGTAAAGAGAAAGCCCACAGTCTAGCTGGGGAGACAGAAACCACGGGCTCCATGGGAATGTTTCAGACAGGAGTCCCGCCATGTCCAGTGGGCATCTTTGGTGAAGAAGTAGGTGGAGAAGCCTCCTCCAGGTCTGAGTTACCCTTTGGGGACCTGCCTCGGTCTCTCGGCCCCACCATCGTTTAATTTTCATAGGATTACACAGTGGGGAGAAACTTGAAAGGCCCAAAAGCATCCATTCCCACGTGGGTGGAGATACAGCCACCTCCTTCCTAGGAACGGTGGGAGGGCTACATGGTGAGGTAACATACGAAGGGCCCGGCATCGGGAACGCAGTCCTTACACGAAGGCCCTTTCCGACGGGCCAGCCTCAGAGGCGTGGAAGTGGCGCTTTCCTGGAAATACCTAAAAGCGCCGCTTCTAGAATAAGTTGGGGGGACACCGCCATCTTCCCACGTGGGGCGTCTGGTCTGCTGCAGGGCCCCTGGGAAGATGTGGCCACTTGCCTGAGTGACTGACTGCCTTTTGACTCGTCTTCGCAGAGAAACACGTTCCAGGCGGTCCTGGCCTCCTCCGGTTCCAGCTCCTACGCCATCTTCCTGTACCCCGAAGACGGCCTGCAGTTCACCTCGACCTTCTCCAAGCGGGACCAGAGCCAGGTCCCCGCCATGGTCGCCTTCAGCCAAGGGCTGGTGGGACTCGTGTTGAGCAGCGACGGGGCGTATAACATATTTGCTAACGACAGAGACTCGATCGGCAATTTGGCCAAGTAAGCGTCTGCCTTCGTTCTTCCGTAGACGCCCCCTGAGAATAAGCATAGCCCGTGATTATCTTTTTTTTTTATAATCTATTTTATTGATTTTTTACAGAGAGGAAGGGAGAGGGATAGAGAGTTAGAAACATCAGTGAGAGAGAAGCATCGATCAGCTGCCTCCTGCACACCCCCTACTGGGGATGTGCCTGCAACCAAGGTACATGCTACATGCCCTTGACTGGAATCGAACCTGGGACCCTTGAGTCCGCAGGCCGATGCTCTATCCACTGAGCCAAACTGGCTAGGGCCCATGATTATCTTATTAAGGATGATGTAATGGGCATCACAGAACATTCGCTAAAAAATTCCCTTGGGTTGCAATGTTGGATATAGTTTTTCTATTATGTGGTACTTTTTATTTTTGTTTGTTTTTTTGTTTGTTTTATTTTTTTTTAATTTTGTTTTATTGCTTAAAGTATTACAAAGAGCAGTACATATGTCTCCTTTTTTTTTTTCCCCCTTGACATTCCCCTGGCCTCCCCTACCCCCCAGTGTCTTGTGTCCATTGGTTCTGGGGATGTGCCTGCAACCAAGGTACATGCTACATGCCCTTGACTGGAATCGAACCTGGGACCTTTCAGTCCCCAGGACGATGCTCTATCTACTGAGCCAAACCGGCTAGGGCCCGTGATTATCTTATTAAGGATGCTGTAATGGGCATCACAGAACATTCCCTAAAAAATTCCCTTGGGTTGCAATGTTGGATATAGTTTTTCTATTATGTGGTACTTTTTATTTTTGTTTGTTTTTTTGTTTGTTTTATTTTTTTTTAATTTTGTTTTATTGCTTAAAGTATTACAAAGAGCAGTACATATGTCTCCTTTTTTTTTTTCCCCCTTGACATTCCCCTGGCCTCCCCTACCCCCCAGTGTCTTGTGTCCATTGGTTATGCTTATATGCATGCATACAAGTCCTTTGGTTGATCTCTTACCCATCCCCCCGACCCTCCCCGACCTTCCCGCTGTAGTTTGACAGTCTGTTCGATGCTGCTCTGCCTCTGTATCTATTTTTGTTCATCAGTTTATAATGGTCTTTATTATCCATAAATGAGTGAGATCATGTGGTATTTTTCTTTCATTGACTGGCTTATTTCACTTAGCATAATGCTCTCCAGTTCCATCCATGCTGTTGCAAATGGTAAGAGTTCCTTCTTTTTTACAGCAGCATAGTATTCCATCGTGTAGATGTACCACAGTTTTCTAATCCATTCATCTACTGATGGGCACTTAGGCTGTTTCCAAATCTTAGCTATGGTGAATTGTGCTGCTATGAACATAGGGGTGCATATATCCTTTCTGATTGGTGTTTCTGGTTTCTTGGGATATATTCCTAGAAGTGGGATCACAGGGTCAAATGGGAGTTCCATGTTTTGTTTTTTGAGGAAACTCCATACTGTCTTCCATAGTGGCTGCACCAGTCTGCATTCCCACCAGCAGTGCACAAGTGTTCCTTTTTCTCCACATCCTCTCCAGCACTTGTCATTTGTTGATTTGTTGATGATAGCCATTCTGACAGGTGTGAAATGGTACCTCATTGTTGTTTTGATTTGCATCTCTCAGATGATTAGCGACTTTGAGCATGTTTTCATATGTCTCTTGGCTTTCTGAATGTCCTCTTTTGAAAGGTGTCTATTTAGGTCCTTTGCCCATTTTTTGATTGGATTGTTTATCTTCCTTTTGTTAAGTTGTATGAGTTCCCTATAAATTTTGGAGATTAGGCCCTTATCAGATATGACATTGGCAAATATGTTTTCCCACGCAGTGGGTTTTCTTGTTGTTTTGTTGATGGTTTCTTTTGCTGTGCAGAAGCTTTTTATTTTGATGTAGTCCCATTTGTTCATTTTCTCTTTAGTTTCAACTGCCCTAGGAGCTGTATCAGTGAAGAAATTGCTTCGGCATATGTCTGAGATTTTGTTGCCTTTGGATTCTTCTAGAATTTTTATGGTTTCCTGTCGTACATTTAAGTCCTTTATCCATTTTGAGTTTATTCTTGTGTATGGTGTAAGTTGGTGGTCTAGTTTCATTTTCTTGCATATATCTGTCCAATTTTCCCAACACCACTTATTGAAGAGACTATCTTGGCTCCATTGTATGTTCTTGCCTCCTTTGTCAAATATTAATTGAGCATATTGGTTCGGGCTAATTTCTGGACTCTCTATTCTATTCCACTGATCTATATGTCTGTTCTTGTGCCAGTACCAGGCAGTTTTGAGAACAGTGGCTTTGTAATACAGCTTGATATCTGGCATTGAGATCCCACCTACTTTGTTCTTTCTCAGGATCGCTGCAGCTATTCGGGGTCTTTTTTTATTCCAGATGAATTTTTGGAGAGTTCGTTCTAGATCTTTGAAGTAGGCCATTGGTATTTTAATGGGAAGTGCGTTGAATTTATAGATTGCTTTGGGTAGTATGGACATTTTAATGATGTTGATTCTACCAATCCAAGAACATGGTATGTTCTTCCATCTCTTTATGTCTTCCTCTATCTCTTTTTTCAACGTCCTGTAGTTTTCTGAGTAGAGGTCTTTTACCTCTTTAGTTAAGTTTATTCCTAGGTAGCTTAATTTTTTTGGTGCGATGGTAAATGGGATTGTTTTTATAATCTCTCTTTCTGAAAGTTCACTATTGGTGTATAGAAATGCCTCAGATTTCTTGGGGTTAATTTTGTATCCTGCTACATTGCCAAATTCATGTATTAAGTCTAGTAGCTTTTTGATGGAGTCTCTAGGGTTTTGTATGTATAATATCATGTCATCTGCAAATAAGGACAGTTTTACTTCCTCTTTTCCAATTTGGATGCCTTTTATTTCTTCTTCTTGTCTAATTGCAATGGCTAATACTTCCAGGACTATGTTGAAGAGGAGTGGCGAGAGTGGGCATCCCTGTCTTGTTCCTGTTCTTAGGGGAAATGGTGTTAGTTTTTGTCCATTGAGTATGATGTTGGCTGTGGGCCTGTCATATATGGCTTTTATTATGTTGAGGTATGATCCTTCTATTCCCACCTTGCTGAGAGTTTTTATCAAAAATGGGTGTTGGATTTTGTCGAATGCTTTTTCTGCATCAATTGATATGACCATGTGGTTTTTTTCTTTCAATTTGTTTATGTGATGTATTACGTTTATTGATTTACGGATGTTGTACCATCCTTGCATCCCTGGGATAAATCCTACTTGGTCATGGTGTATGATCCTTCTGATGTACTGTTGGATCCGATTTGCTAAGATTTTGTTGAGGATTTTGGCATCTATGTTCATGAGGGATATTGGCCTGTAATTCTCTTTCATTGTGTTGTCTTTACCTGGTTTTGGTATTAGGGTGATGCTGGCTTCATAGAATGAGCTTGGATTCCTCTCTGTAAAAAAAATCAATAAAATATATTAAAAAAATAAAATAAAATAAAATAAAAAAATGAAAAGTTTGAGGACCCCTGCTCTACTGTTTCTGTTACAAAGTTATCCATTCCACATAGTCACTCACTTTAAAAAATATATAGATTTTTTTATTGATTTCAGAGAGGATGGGAGAGGAAGAGAGAGATAGAAACCTCAATGATAAGAGAGAATCATTGGGGAAAAAAAAGAGAGAGAGAGAGAATCATTGATCGGCTGCCTCCTGCAACGCTCCCTACTGGGCTTTGAGCCTGCAACCTGGGCATGTGCCCTGCCGGGGAATCGAACCGGGACCTCTTGGTTCATGGGCCGATGCTCAACCACTGAAGCCGGAGAATCGAACCGGGACCTCTTGGCTCATGGGCCGATGCTCAACCACTGAGCCACACTGGCTGGGCCTGGGCCTCGCTTGTATTTCTTCTTACTCGTTCTGATTTGTCTCCTGACGATAGCCACACATGTTTGTTCTTCTTGAGTCTTCCGAAGCCTGGACGAGAGCTGGGGGCCAGGGTCAGTGAGCTCATTACTTTCTTCCAAGGCTCGGAAGTGGAGACATTGACCTTGCGTGTCCGGACCAGGCCGCGGGTCCGTGTCTCGGGGCTCCCCACCCCGCACCCTGGCTCTCCTGGGGTGATGCGGACATCCCTGCCTGCGTGGCGCTCCGCTCTTGCAGCTGGCTTCGGGGGGACAGCTCCCCAGATGTGTCGGGTTGTTTACTCGCAGCTGTGGCGATCTGAGCTGTCACCCGATCGAGGCGTCTCTGACATTCTCCTTCGTGGAGCTGTCCTGTTGAAATGCTATCCTATCTGACGCCAACAGCAACATATGGTGGTGCATTGCTCGGTATTAGTCCACGCCTAGGATTTGGGCCCGACTTGCGCCTGAAACAGATGTTTCTCTGTCCCTCTATCTCGGTTATTTCGCTGTTTCTGGCGGGAGGTCAGCCTTCCGCGGCCCGCCGTGCATTCCTGGCGTTATCTGAATAGTCACCCACAGATACGCAGGCCATGGGGACCCACGGGGCGCCGGGCCCTCGGCTGGAGTGAAGCAATCTGCAGTCACGTGTGTTCAGCGTGGGGGCCAAGGGTTTCCGACGCCAAACGCCGCCTCTCCACACACTGGAAATTTCCTCCGAGCGTCTGGGACGCATAGAACCTTCCTGGTTTAAACTTCACTTGTGTCTTCACTCCGAACAGTCGGTTATAAACCGGATCGCTCCCCACTTTAAAAGTCCACCCCCTACATGTGCTTTTGAGCTTTCTTTCCAAATCAGTTTCCTCTGGATTGTGGAGTATAATGAGTCCGTTCCTAATTCTAACAAATTGAACCAAGGAGGTAAAATTTTAAAGGCTTAGGAAGAATTCTTTTTGTTTCTTGAGTGAAAGGAATTGAAGAAGTCTTTCTAATCAGCTTTTTAAAAAATCCTGACCCGAGGATATTTTTTCATTGATTTTTAGAGGAAGTGGGAGAGAGAGGGAAAGACAGAGAGAAACATCAGTGTGAGAGAAACACATCAATTGGTTGCCTCCTGCATGCGCCCTGACCAGGGCCCGGGCCAGGGAGGAGCCTGCAACCGAGGTACGTGCCCTTGACTGGAATCGAACCCAGGACCCTTCAGTCCGCAGGCCAACACGCTATCCACTGAGACAAACCAGCTAGGGCCTAATCAGCTTTTGAGTATAAGAGCTTCTTAGTTATTGCCTGGAGAGAAGAGGCAAAATAATTTCAAAATACTCTGAAGTCATGAAAATGGGAAAATTAAAAAACAGTAAAAAATAAATACCTTAAGACCCCTTTAAAATGTGAAGCTGATCTTTTTGACTCGTCAGAGGGACACCAGATTGAGACAGCTGTCTGATGGGGTGACCTGAGACTGATGCAAATTAAATGAGAGCACTTTAAAAAAATATATTTTTATTGATTTCAGAGAGGAAGGTGGAGGGAGAGAGAGAGAAGCATCAATGATGAGAGAGAATCACTGATCGGCTGCCTCCTGCACGCCCCCCACTGAGGATCGAGCCCGCAACCCGGGAATCCAACCCTGACCTCCTGATTCATAGGTCGACATCCAGCCACAGAGCCATGCCGGCCGGGCAGATTAGAACACTTTTTGATCATTCACCCTGTGATTTCTACACTCCTTGTAGCCCAGTGGTTCTCAACCTTCCTCATGCCGCGACCCTTTAATACAGTTCCTCGTGTTGTGGTGACCCCCAATTTCATTGTTACAAATTGAACATCATTAAAGCATAGTGATGAATCACAAAAACAATATGTAATTATAGATATGTTTACCGATGGTCTTAGGCGACCCCTGTGAAAGGGTTGTTCGACCCCCAAAGGGGTTGCGACCCACAGGTTGAGAACCGCTGTTGCAGCCCCATGTGCGTGGGGTGTGGCAGATGGAGCCACCACACCATTTACGTGGCTCCGGGCGGTGAGTCCGGACCCTGAGCCGCCTGGCCGAGTGCCATTATCCCTGCAGGGCTGGGGGGCCCCCTGTGACCCGCTCCTGCCGCTGAGCCCCGAGACCTGCTCACAGTTGCCCTGTGCTTCCTCCGCAGTCTTCAGCTACAACACGGATTCCCGGCCCACGTGCGCCAACAGCCGACACCAGTGCTCCGTGCACGCCGAGTGCCGGGACTACGCCACCGGCTTCTGCTGCAGCTGCGTCGCCGGCTACACCGGGAACGGCCGGCAGTGCGTGGCCGAAGGTCTGTTTTCTGTGCTCATTCATGGGCCGGGAGGAGGGAGGGCGGCCTAAATATTTTTATTGATTTCAGAGAGGAAGGGAGAGGGAGAGAGAGAGAGAAGCATCCATGATGAGAGAGAATCATGGACCGGCTGCCTCCTGCACGCCCCACACTGGGGATGGAGCTGCAACCCAGGCCTGTGCCGTGACCTCCCCGTTCAGAGGTCGACGCTCAACCCCTGAGCCCCAAACTCCAAATTGGATCCAGCTGTCACTTGTGGACCAGGCAGTCTCTACGGTCGTGAGAGCCCAGACACAGTTTACTCAGCGCGGGTCCCCGGGGAGCCCGGGGCCATAAACGCCAATGAAAACAAAAGCGACAGAAACCCCGCCGTACGGAACATTTGTCCCTTCGGATGCCAGATGACCTCACGTGTCGCTGGCCGTTTTCTTTGTGTTTCGTGAGGAAATGCAGTTGCTTCCCCAGGTTTGACTCAGTAAAGCTTGGAAGCACTTTCCTGTTTTTCAGATCCCCTGCCATCACTGTTTTAATTTGCTAAAAAAACAAACAAACAGCAACGAACAGGAACCGTGTTCCCTTCTGGGTCCTAATTCGATCAAGTGAGGGTTGTTGTACTGACTTTGGCAACGAGAGAGAATTTTTGTGTCCGTGTGTTCATTAGGGGAATGTTTTCAGCATCTGTAAACGTATTTCCTTCCAAATCGCACCGCCCAGGGGTGGTGTGCCTGAGCGTTGTGTGGGGCTTGGCTTGGATACCCTGGGAGAAGCTTCCAGAATCAGCAGCAAAACCTCCTTCTCCAGGCGCGGCCCCGGCGGCCTTTCCCGTGCCAAGCGTCCGAGCTGGGAATGCTGAGTGTGCTTGGCAGAAACTCAGATCGGACGAACCGTCCGGCCCCACGTTTTAACATCATATACACGCCCTGGAGGAGTCTAATGGTTTAATTATTTGTTGGATTCTTGCTACTTTTCTAAAAATTTTATTGATTCCAGAGAGGAAGGGAGAGGGAGAGAGAGAAACATCCATGATGAGAGAGAATCATGGATCGGCTGCCTCCTGCACGCCCCCTCCTAGGGATTGAGCCCGCAACCCAGGCATGTGCCCTGACGGGGAATCGAACCGTGACCTCCTGGTTCCTAGGTCGATGCTCAACCACTGAGCCACACGGGCCGGCCTTGCCTCTTGCGCTACAGGCCCAGGGCCTATCCTGTTCTTCTCTTACGAAGGACTTTGTTTCCCTCGCAGGGTCCCCCCAGCGAGTGAACGGCAAGGTGAAAGGGAGGATCTTTGTGGGGAGCAGCCCGGTCCCCGTCGTGTTTGAGAACACGGACCTGCACTCCTACGTGGTGATGAACCAGGGGCGCTCCTACACGGCCATCAGCACCATCCCCGAGACTGTGGGCTACTCCCTGCTGCCCCTGGCCCCTGTCGGGGGCATCATAGGGTGGATGTTTGCGGTGGAGCAAGACGGATTCAGGCACGGGTTCAGCATCACAGGTATTGGCATGACCCGTTAAAGTCCATGGCCCGGGGGTGGGGGGGTCCAAGGGAGATAGGGACTGGGGATAAGTGGAAAGGACTCCAGGTCTAAAGACAACTCACTGACAAGCTTTTTGTTCTGGGAGAAAGACCTGGTGGTAAGAGGACCGGTATTCTTTCGTGAATAATATTTTCGAATATTCTAAATAATATTTAAAATCCTGCTGGCCCGGCTCACCCATCCTAAAGCTTGGGTATTTCTCATTGTCCCTTCTCATCATGAGTTGAAAATGCCCGTCTTCAGCACAAGCCCTGAGCCAACCCATCTCGGAGGCCGGTCTGTGGCTGGGAGGCAGCCTCTCTCTGCGCGTGACTCCGTGGGGCCCCCTGGGTGCCCCAGCTCTGTCCTCGGGGGTCCCCAGCCCCATTCCTACCAGCACCCCCTGAAGCACCCACAGAGGAGGTGCAACTCCACGGCCCCTGACCAGCCCTGTGAGCCCAGGGCGGGCGCCGGGGTGGCTGTTCCTTCTGATGGCAGAGTGACCGAATGACCTTGCTTTCCAGGGGGCGAGTTCACCCGCCAGGCCGAGGTGACCTTCGTGGGGCACCCGGGCAAGCTGGTCATCAAGCAGCGCTTCAGCGGCATCGATGAACACGGGCACCTGACCATTGACACGGAGCTGGAGGGCCGCGTGCCGCAGATCCCGGTCGGCGCCTCCGTGCACATCGAGCCCTACACGGAGCTCTACCACTACTCCCGCGGCGGTGAGGGCACCCTGGGGCCCGAGGCTCCCAGTGCCACCGGGACAGCCCGCACTACTGCCGTCTCCTGGGCTGCAGAGAGCAAAACGCGGGCGACACCTTAGTAACATCGCCTTTCCCCACTGCCAGACATCATATCACTCCCTCCAGAGAATTTATTATTTCTTATTTATTTACTTTAATTTTTATTCATTTCAGAGAGGAAGGGAGAGGGAGAGAGGGAGAGAAACATCAATGATGAGAGGGAATCATTGATCGGCTGCCTCCTGCACGCCCCACACTGGGGATCGAGCCCACAACCCAGGCATGTGCCCTGACCGGGAATCAAACCGTGACCTTCTGGTTCATAGGTCGACGCTCAACCACTGAGCCACTCCAGCCAGGCGTCCACTAGCCTGTAATCTTTAGGTTGGCTCTGGGCAGCTTAGGAACTTAGAAGCACTTGATGGGGGAAAAAAGCAACAAATATTACTGATGCAAATAATACCCATAACGGTAGGGGAAATCCAGGTAGCAGAAGGAGTCCCCATTGGAAATAAACGGTCTTGCCCTAGCCGGTGTGGCTCAGTGGATAGTGTCTGCCTGTGGACCATAGGGACCCGGGTTCGATTCTGGTCAAGGGCACGTACCTTGGTTGCAGGCTCCTCCCCAGCCCAGGTCCTGTTTGAGGCACGTGCAGGAGGCAACCATTCAATGGATTTCTCTCCCATCGATGTTTCTCTCTGTCTTTCCCTCTCTCTCCCACTCTCTCTAAAAACCATTGGGAAAATATTGGGTGCGGATTAACAACAACAACAACAAGAAATAAATGAGCGATCTCATTGACCGGCTCCATTGCAGTCTCCCCTGGAAGCATGGTGTCTGGGGAGACCTCCGGTGGGATGGGTCTGACCCTGGAGGAGGCCACCGCATCCTCACGCCCTCTCCCTTCTCTCCCCACCCGTGTCCCTCCTGCATGCAGTGATCACATCCTCCTCCACGCGGGAGTACACGGTGACGGGGCCCGCGGCCCCTGCGAGCATCCACACGTACCAGTGGCGCCAGACCATCACCTTCCAGGAGTGCGTCCACGACGGGGCCCGGCCAGCCCCGCCCAGCACCCAGCAGCTCTCGGTGGACAGCGTGTTCGTCCTGTACAACCAGGAGGAGCGGATCCTGCGCTTCGCTCTCAGCAACTCCATCGGGCCTGTGCGGGGTGAGACGCAGCTCCCACCGGCCCTCGTGCGCCTGCGTCTCTGTTCTCTGGGCGTATTCTTTTTAAAAAATATATATATATATATATTTATTGATACGCCCTCGTGCGCCTGCGTCTCTGTGCTCTGGGCGTATTCTTTAAAAAATATATATATTTTTATTGATTTCAGAGAGGAAGGGAGAGGGAGAGAGAGAGAAACATCAATGATGAGAGAGAATCATGGATCAGCTGCCTCCTGCACGCCCCACACTGGGGATCGAGCCCACAACCGGGCATGTGCCCTGACCAGGAATCAAACCGTGACCTTCTGGTTCATAGGTCGACGCTCAACCACTGAGCCACACCAGCCAGGCGTCCACTAGCCTGTAATTTTTCAACTTATTAATTGAATTGAACCATGACCTCCTGGCTCATAGGGTGATGCTCAACCACTGAGCCATGCCGGCCGGGCGTGATTGTTGTCAATTTCCGGCAAAATTGCCTTATGGCCTGTTCTGCTTGGGATCTGATGGGGAAGATGCTTCAACAGAGCATCCGCCAGCTGCTCCCCTGTCCCCGGCCTCCACCCGCCTTCCTCTGTGGGGGGAGCGTTCCGAGGACTCACCTCTCAGTGTCTCTGTCCTCGCAGACGGCTCCCCGGACGCCCTGCAGAACCCCTGCTACATCGGCACTCACGGGTGCGACACCAACGCAGCCTGCCAGCCCGGCGCCGGGAACCAGTTCGCCTGCGAGTGCTCCATCGGCTTCCGGGGGGACGGACGCACCTGCCACGGTACAGCCTCGGCTCTGACGTGGGGGGCGTGGGGGAGGCCACGGGGAGGTGTCCGCAGCCTGTGGTCCAGATGGCTGCTTGGGATCTGATGGGGAAGATGCTTCAACAGACCATCTGCCAGCTGCTCCCCTGTCCCCGGACCACGGCCTCCACCCGCCTTCCTCTGTCGGGGGGGAGCGTTCCGAGGACTCACCTCTCAGTGTCTCTGTCCTCGCAGACGGCTCCCCGGACGCCCTGCAGAACCCCTGCTACATCGGCACTCACGGGTGCGACACCAACGCAGCCTGCCAGCCCGGCGCCGGGAACCAGTTCGCCTGCGAGTGCTCCATCGGCTTCCGGGGGGACGGACGCACCTGCCACGGTACAGCCTCGGCTCTGACGTGGGGGGCGTGGGGGAGGCCACGGGGAGGTGTCCGCAGCCTGTGGTCCAGATGGCACGGGAGGGGACGAGGCCCCGAGATGAGACTGGCATGCCCAGGCGTCCCCTGGCACCGTGAGGGGCACTGCCCCTTCCAGATGCTCTGACTCTAAGCAGCAGAGAAGAATCTGTGAGGCCACACCCCGCGCAGGTGCAAAGGGGAGCTGAAGCCAGCGCTGCGTGTAACCCTTGGAGCATGATGTCCCCCAGGCACGTTGGTGTGAACTACAGAGGCTCACCCTTTTTTTAGAAAATATTTTTTTATTGATTTCAGAGAGGAAGGGAGAGGGAGAGGGAGAAACATGAGTGATGAGAAGGAATCATGGATCGGCTGCCTCCTGCACGCCCCACCCTGGGGACCGAGCCTGCAACCTGGGCGTGTGCCCCGACCGGGAATTGAACCGTGACCTCCTGGTTCATAGGTCAGGGCTGGACCACGGAGCCACCGCCGGCCGGGCCAAAGTCGCTTTTTTGAAACACACAAAGTCCCCGTTCCTAAAGCTTCACGGGGAGAACGGAGCTTGGAAACGTTCCCGTGGCCATGCTGTTCTGTCGCTTGGATTGAAACTCGCCCTGTGCTAGTTGCTTTGGCAGCCGAGCGGGAGCCTTGGGGCCCTGCCGTCCGCACACGGCGTCCAGACATCTGGGCTGGAGCATCCTGGGAGCTGGGGGCAGGGGCAGTGGGAGCCGGAATGGTCTTTTAAAAAAATATTGATTTCTGAGAGAGAGAGGACGAGGGAGAGAGAGATAGAAACATCAACGATGAGAGAGAATCGTGGATCGGCTGCCTTCTGCATGTCCCCTACTGGGGATGTGCCCTTGACCGGAATCGAACCGTGACCTCCTGGTTCATGGGTCAACGACTGAGCGGCGCCGGCAGGGCTGCAGTATATGTTAAAAAACCTGAACACTCGCCCTAGCCAGTTTGGCTCAGTGGATAGAGCGTCGGCCTGCGGACTGAAAGGTCCCAGGTTCGATTCCGGTCAAGGGCATGTACCTTGGTTGCAGGCACATCTCCAGTTGGGGGTGTGCAGGAGGCAGCTGATCGATGTTTCTCTCTCATCGATGTTTCTAACTCTCTATCCCTCTCCCTTCCTCTCCGTAAAAAATCAATAAAAAATATATTTAAAAGAAAACAAAAAACAACACCCTTTGGGTTGGGGTTTTGCCTGGGTTTAGTCCCCCCGAGTCCCCCCGCAAGCAGCAGTGCTTTCTGCGTCATGTACGCAGTGACGTTCGAAGAGGTTAACACGAGGCTGCTTCGTGTTTCCTGAACTCACTGTAGACATCGACGAGTGCTCGGAGCAGCCCGCGGTGTGTGGGAGCCACGCCGTCTGCAACAACCACCCGGGGACCTTCCGCTGCGAGTGCGAGCAGGGCTACCGCTTTTCCGAGGAGGGAACGTGCGTGGGTGAGTACGGTGGTCGGAGATTTTCAGGATCCTGATGCGTGTGGGGTTCGTTGGTGCCTGTGGGAAGGTGTTGCTCCAGGTAACCATCCAGGCCGAGGGGGGAGGCGCTGAGTTCTGGAGTTGGGTGGTGGAGGGGACAGTTTACGAAGCTGAATCTGACTCTGTCCCTTTCCTCCAACTTCCTGGGGGGCCACATGTCCGAGGATCAACGCTCTTACTGTTCACCCCAGTAACACCATCGCCTGATCTGTTGGAAGCTTTGTATTGCTCTCTGTTCTTACAAAACGATGTTTCATTCTTTTATATTTTTTAAGATTTAAAAAAATATATATTTTTATTGATTTCAGAGAGGAAGCGAGAGAGAGAGAGGAAGCGAGAGAGAGAGAGAGAGAGACATTAGTGATGAGAGAGAATCATTGATCGGCTGCCTCCTGCATGTCCTCTACTGGGGATCGAGCCCACAACCTGGGCATGTGCCCTTGACTAGAATCAGACCCACAACCCTTGAGTCTGCAGGCTGATGCTCTATCCACTGAGCCAAACTGGCTAGGGCTCTTTTTTTTTTTTTTAACCTTGCAACATTTATTCAACTTATTAATTAATGAAGATACCAGTAGAACATGAAATTGTTTCAAAAAGACACTTTGACCCGGCCGGCGTGGCTCAGTGGTTGAGCGTCAGTCAACCTATGAACCAGGAGGTCACCGTTCAATTCCCGGTCAGGGCACCTGCCCGGGTTGTAGGCTGGATCCCCCGTGTGGGGCGGGCGGGGGGCAGCCGATGCATGATGCTCTCTCGTCATTGACGTTTCTCACTCTCTTTCCCTCTCCCTTCCCTCTCTGAAATCAATAAAAATATATAAAAAATAAAATAAAAACACCCAACCAAAAAGACACTCGGAGGAACTATTTATAGGCAACTTGAAAAGGGAAAAGGAGTGTCGGAGTAAGAAAGCCTGACGGCATTTGAGAAGGGTTATTGGAACATGTGTTTGTCATTAGTGGCCGTACCAGGCACCTCGTGTGCTTTTTCACAGAAAAGACGTAGGAAACACATTCAACCGAAAGTATTTGCCGAAGGACAGACACATCTGCCAGGTCAGGCAGCGAGACTCCTCGGACTGCGGCCCTCAGGGAAGACCATAGAGACAGAACGTCTGAAAAAAAACAAAACCAGGAACCGTGCCCGATGCGGATCATGAGAAGTTAGAGGTTGGGAGACATGTAGAAGTTCGGATCAGGGAGCCTGCAGGGCTGGGAAGCCAGAAAGCAAAGCTGGAGGCTGCAGTCAGTCCCACGCCCGTAGCCAAGATCTTCACGAGCCAGCAGGCCTCCAGGCCCTGACAGATGAGCTGGTCAGACGGACTAGATGCAGGACACAACCTAGGAAGAGGGAGAGCTTTGACCTTCAACTGTACTTGACACCCTTGGTCTACCTGCATTAAAATGAGGCCAGTGCCTCCAGAAACCAGAAACCAGTTCTTTTTTTAATATATTTTTATTGATTCCAGAGAGGAAGGGAGAGAGAGAAACATCCAAGGTGATAGAGAATCATCAATTGGCTGCCTCATGCACGCCCCACACTGGGGATGGCGCCCACAACCCGGGCATGTGCCCTGACCAGGAATCGAACCCTGACCTCCTGGTTTATACAGAGGTCGAGGCTCAACCAACTGAGCCACGCCGGCCGGGCATTCCTCTATCAATTCTTTTCCTTATTCTTTTAAAAGCTATGAAAACAATTAGACTTGTTTTCCCTTAAATCACTGGCTTTGGGATTCATGTGGAGGGACCACCTTGTAGGCACATGTGTCATTACCTGCTTTGGGTTGAATTCTTCCTGATTTAGGTCTACAGTTCTATTTGGGGCCATCTGCTTGGGGGTTTCAATTTTACAAGCCACAAGCAGGAACATAGCTTCTTGGCCTTATCCGAGTACATGAGTTCACGCTATGAATGAGGCTAATTGTTGCTTTAGGCTGCTGCTGCTGCTGATGGTGGTGGTGGTGAGCCATCCACAAAGGAACAGAATGAATTTTTCTACTTTCCCCCAACTGCTGCACTTTGAACTGTTGGCTCCAAGAATTTAAAGTTCAGAGATTCTTGGATAATTCCAGTCTGGAGGGCAGTGCGCTGAATGGGCCGTATGAGCTCAGCATTTCTGCCCAGTTGAAAACAGACTTCTCTTTTACTGCCTCCCCGACCCATGTCCGTGCCCTTTGCTGTGTACTGAGCCCTAGCCTGCTTTCTGTTTGCTTTGTCTTGTTTTAAAAAATAGATATTTTTATTGATTTCAGAGAGGAAGGGAGAGGGAGGTAGAGAGAGAAACATCAATGATGAGAGAGAATCATGGATCGGCTCCCTCCTTACGCCCCCTACTGGGGATGGAGCCTACAACCTAGGCGTGTGCCCTGATGGGGAATCGAACCGTGACCTCCTGGTTCACAGGTCACTGCTCAACCACTGAGCCACGCTCGCCAGACTGTTTGATCCGTCTCGAAGCTGAGATGAGGCTGCCAAGGTCTCAGGGGGAGGTGGAGGCCGAGGGCTGGAGGGAACAGGCAGTTCTCATAGTTTGAGGATGACCCAACATCTGTGCATGGAAAGAGGCCAGTCCCCTTTGCACAGAGTGGAGAGTTCAGCTCTGCTAAAGTTACTTTTTTTTTTTTAATAGAGAACAACAATTCCTGTGTATTTGGCCTGATTTCCCTCTCTGCTTTTTGAGATGGAGATTCAAAGATTACAGTCTAGCCCTGGCTGGTTTGGCTCAGTGGATAGAGCGTCGGCCTGCAGACCAAAGGGTCCCGGGTTTGATTCCAGTCAAGGGCATGTACTTAGGTTGCAGGCTCCTCCCCGGCCCGGGCCCTGGTCGGGGCACGTGCAGGAGGCAACCCATCGATGTGTTTCTCTCCCATCGGTGTTTCTCTCTGTCTTTCCCTCTCTCTCCCACTCTCCCTAAAAATCAATGGGAAATATCCTTGGGTGAGGATTAACAACAACAACAGAAAAGATTGCGGTCTAATTATAATTAATTTTTAATTCCCAGTCGGAGTTCAATTTTCTCTCCTTTTGAAATCTTTTCCCTCCATCCCACCTTGCAGCGTCCCGTTGGGTGAACGGCCGGAAATTGCCGTTCTGGGAGGTCAGGAGCTTGAGGAAGCACAGCTGGGCACATGGGTGTCCCCTGTGGCCGTGTCCCCTCCCTCTGTGGCTGGTAGACACCCAAGGCTGCCTCCTCCAAAAGCCCACCATCTGTCTCGCACCCCTGCTCCCTTCCCTGGATGCTCATGTCCCTTCCCCTGGTGGGAAACGGGTGACCTTAACCTCAGCCTTCACAGTGACTGTCCACCTGCCCAGTGAGCCACAGGGGGAGACAC
Source organism: Myotis brandtii (assembly GCF_000412655.1). Taxonomy (NCBI): domain Eukaryota; kingdom Metazoa; phylum Chordata; class Mammalia; order Chiroptera; family Vespertilionidae; genus Myotis; species Myotis brandtii. Next base: position 835,722 of record NW_005370653.1, read on the forward strand.
AGGGCGGACAGAGTCTCAGACCCTCAGCTCCAAACATTCTACCCGCAGGGCTGCCCTGGGAAGTGTGGGCCCCTGCGATGTGCCACCTCCACATCCCGGTGAAAGGGACGGGGATGTGGAGAGGGGCCCGGGACGGAGCCCTGGGGTGAAACTCAGGTCGAAAGCCAGGCTGAGTCCGGCCGGCGTGGCCCAGTGGTTGAGCTTCAACCTATGAACCAGGAGGTCACGGTATTCCCGGTCAGGGCACATGCCAGGGTTGCGGGCTCCATCCCCAGTGTGGGGTGTGCAGGAGGCAGCCGATCCATGAATCTCTCTCATCATTGATGCTTCTCTCTTGCTCTCCCTCTCCCTCCCTCTCTGACATCAATAACAATATATTTGGAAAAAAGAAAGAGAAAAAGAAAGCCAGGCAGAGTGGGCCAACCCAGGTGTCATCCTGGGAGGCCCGATCGAAGGCCGAGTCCAGGTGGGAGGGGAGAGGAGAGACGGGGCACCAGCCGAGTGGGGAGAAGGGGGTGAAGCCCTTGAGATGCCTGGAGGTCTGGGGTCCGAGGGGACTAAACCACTGGCGTCGGGGGGTATCGGGGAAGGGCACGGGGACTCCTCAGGGGCCTCCCTTCCGAACGTCGTGTCCACCTTGCGTTCGAAGCTGCTGTGGACGAGCGGCCCATCAACCACTGCGCGACGGGCCTGCACGACTGTGACATCCCCCAGCGGGCCCAGTGCGTGTACACGGGCGGCTCCTCCTACACCTGCTCCTGTTTGCCAGGCTTCTCCGGGGACGGCCGGGCCTGCCAAGGTGCGTGCGTGCGTGGTGACGCCGATGTTTCTCTCTGTATAACCCGGAAAAACGCCCCACGTGGTAGTGATCTTATGCGAATGGCCGGCTTACCTCGAGTTTAGTTAAGAGTTATTCTTTCAGCTCCGTTGGTAATGTGGGCCCCATGTTACATTTTTATGTAGGCATTTGAACTACTGGTTCTGTATTTTATTTATTTTTTGTTAAATATATTTTTATTGATTTTTAGAGAGGAAGGGAGAGGGAGAGAGAGAAAGAGAAACATCAGTGATGAGAGAGAATCATGGATCGGCTGCCTCCTGCATGCCCCACAGTGGGGATCGAGCCCAGACCTGAGGCATGTGCCCTGACTGGGAATCGAACCGTGACCTCCTGGTTCATAGGTCGATGCTCAACCACTGAGCCACACTGGCCGGGCTATGCATTTTCTTTTGGGGGCTGTTCCCCTTGGGGAAAACACTGTCCTCCCCCTGAGATTTTGTTCTGTCTGACTTGCTTCTTCAGGCAACAATTAGACACCTGCTGTCTGCTAGGAACGGGGCGGGTGGGGGTGTGGGGGGCGTGGATTGTCTGTTTTTTAGGAAAAGAAAAACCACTTTTGAATTTATGGAGCTTAAAGTCCAGCCATTTATTGTTTTTTAATTATTATTTTTAAACAGTATTTTATATATAAATTTTTATTGATTTCAGAGAGGAAGGGAGAGGGAGAGAGATAGAAACATCAATGATGAGAACGAATCATTGATTGGCTGCCTCCTGCACGCCCCCTACTGGGGATCGTGCCCTTGACCGGAATCGGACCAGGGACCCTTCAGTCCGCAGGTCGACGCTCTATCCACAGAGCCAAACCGGCCAGGGCAAGATGACTTCACTTTACACCACAAAGTATTTCTGCAAAGTCCAAGCTTTTCCCAGATAGATTATAATCTCAGAGCAACTGTCTCTTCATTACTCACCCGTAGGCATTTTTGAAGCTCTCATTTATGATGAAAAGAAGCATTTTATTTTATTTTTTATTATTTTTTTAAAAAATCCTCATCCAGGAATATTTTTCCATTGATTTTTAGAGAGAGTGGGAGAGAGGAGGAAAGACAGAGAGAAATATCGATGTGTTTACACAACAATTGGTTGCCTCCTGCATGCGCCCAGGCCAGGGACCAGACCGGGGAGGAGCCTGCAATGGAGGTAGGTGCCCTTGACCAAAATCAAACCTGGGCCACTTCAGTCCACAGGCCGACACTCTATCCACTGAGCCAAACCAGCTAGGACTGGCAAGCTTCATTTTAAAAGTAAAGTAATACTTTGCTTTAATCTGAAATGTATACAGGACCAAATATGTGCCTTTGAAAAATATTGATTTAGAATATATTAAATTAGGTCTGAATAGGAAAAGGCAATTATTCTCAAATAATAAGCACTATATTGAAGAATTAGTGTTGAGTGATTGTTTGGCTCATTAATGGCTCAGCGGCCCCAGAGCAGACACAGGGCCCCACAGAGCTGAGCAAGGGGCTTAAGTGATTGTGTAAACCATGGATTCCGGAGGAATCTCTGTCCTGGGGCTGTTTTGCAGACGTGGATGAATGCCACCCGAGCCGATGCCACCCCGATGCCTTCTGCTACAACACCCCGGGCTCCTTCTCCTGCCAGTGCAAGCCTGGGTACCGGGGCGACGGCTTCCGCTGCGTGCCTGGAGGTGAGGAGTCGGGACACCGGGAGCCGGTAGGCCCGTGCCCTGCCCCCGAGTCCTGAGCACGGGGCCCCGGGAGGGGAGGTGCCGTGGGAATGTGTGAGTTCCGTGCGAGTCCTGAGGGTCATTGAGGCAGATCAGAGCGTGGCCGCCGTGAACAGGCGTGCAGGCTGCGTACTGCTCTACCACGGGGGGCACCGAAGGTGGACCAGGACTCCTGGCAGCCTGGAGTCTGGTTGTCCTGGTAACCGGAGCGAGCAGAGCAGGGCAGGGAGAGTGGGCCTGTAGCAGTCAGGGTTCGCAGAGACACAGAAACAGTGGTGTGTGTGTGTGTGTGTGTGCAAATATGTACATTCACAGTAAAGAGCTGCAGTGTAAGAAATCGGTTCACACCATTGGATGAAGGTTTACATTTTGACATACTGTGGGGCCTTGACTTACGAGTTTAATTTCGTTCCGAGCCCAGCTCGTTAAGGAGCTCGTCAACTCAAATTACTCTGTCAACTCAATGCAAAGAATCGGCCGAGAGACAGCTGGTATCTCAAAAAACTCACTGTATAACACTACATGTCGCTGGTCTGCATTGTTTTCCGCTGAGGACCGGGGTCAGCGAATCCCACCCACCTCCTGTTTCTGTAAACAGAGTTTCACTGGGACCCAGCTGTGCTGGTCAGGTTATGTACGGGCTGTGGCACCCTCACCCACGTGTGTGTCAAAGGAGAGGTCAGTTTGCGGCAGAATCTGTAAATGCCTGCAAAGCCTAAGGTGTTTGCCACCTGGTCGGAGGTTTGCCGACCCCTGGCCTAGAGGAACCCCAGGCAGGGCACCCTTTTGTGCCTGAAGCGATGGGTGAAAGTTGGAGTGTTACCCATAGACTTACACACAGAGAGGAGTGGTGACATTCCAGCAGCTGTTAAAAATGACTAACAGGAAAAAACGGAG
>NW_005370653.1:839428-839828 GCF_000412655.1 Myotis brandtii
GAGGAAGGAAGGAAGGAAGGAAGGAAGGAAGGAAGGAAGGAAGGAAGGAAGGGAGGAAGGAAGAGTGGATAGAGAGCATCAGACTGTGGACTGAAGGGTCCCGGGTTCGATTCCAGTCAAGGGCACGTATCTCAGTTGCAGCCTTGATCCCCAGCCCCGGTCAGGGCACATGCGGGAGGCAACCAATCAATGTGTCTCTCTCATATCCCTGCCTCTCTCTCTCTCTCCCCCCCTCCTCTCTCCCTGTCCTTCCCTTCCACTCTCTCTAAAAAAATCAATGGAAAAATATTCTTGGGTGAGGATTAACAACAACAAAATATTTTTTAAAACCATCAAAAAACAAAACAATGTATTATTGCACCTTGAAGAATGTGTGTGTGTGTGGGGGGGGGGGGGGGGG
>NW_005370653.1:843767-855111 GCF_000412655.1 Myotis brandtii
GTGTGTGGGGGGGGGGGGGCCTCACATTCATTACTTCCTGAGGCTTCCTGCTCGTCTCCAGTTCAAAAGGAAGTCGGAGCTTTATTTTTTTGTTTTGTTGTTTGAAGTCTGACTTCTTGTCTCCTAGTTAAGGCTCTGCTGACGAAACACACAAGCCAGGCCTGCAGGCTGGCATGGAAAGATAAAGCCAGGACTGGCTGCTTGCTGGGGCTGTTTACATAGTTAATCCTGTTCTTTTCCGAAAGTCAACCTCTGGCCATGTCCCCGGGGGAGAATGTGCACTGGAAACTGAGCGTTGTGTGTCACCGAAAACAACCTGAATGACTGTCAGCAGGAGGAATGGGTACCATTCAGACGATGAAATAATACACAGCGGTTAACATGAGTGAACTGGAATTAACGGGGAAATCTCAAAACCTTGTCGAGCAAAAGGGTATATGCTGCGAGGTCCCGTTTGTATAAATATATAGAAATAAACCCGTGTATGGGTTGCTGTCCCCGTTTTCTTTGAATGGGATGGAATGAAGCAAAACTAGAAAATGTCAGGGTAGGTAGAGAGCGTGGAGCAGGAATAAGTATTGTGTTATGAAACGATGCTTGTATATATGCTTGTGTAAGTGCATGGAAGTGTGAGTGCGGAACACGTCACGGTGCATGTGTGTGCAGGACCGAACGTCCCATCTGTGCGCAGACACGTCACAGTGCATGTGTGTGCGGGACTGAAAGTTCCATCCGTGCGTAGACATGTCATGGTGGATGTGCGTGCAGGACCAAACGTCCCATCTGTGCACAGACACGTCACGGTGCACGCATGGAAGCGTGAGTGCAGGACCAAACGTCCCATCTGTGCGCAGACACGTCACGGTGCATGTGTGTGCGGGACCGGACGTCCCATCTGTGCACACACACGTCACGGTGCACGTGCGTGCAGGACCGAACGTCCCATCTGTGCGCAGACACATCACAGTGTACGTGCGTGCAGGGCCGAACGTCCCATCTGTGCACAAACACGTCACGGTGCACGTGTGTGCAGGACCAACGTCCCATCTGTGCACAGACACGTCACGGTGCACATGCGTGCAGGACCGAACGTCCCATCTGTGCACAGACACGTCACGGTGCACGTAGGCACGTCACGGTTAAGTAAGTGCAGTCTTGAACGTGCACCTTGTGCAGACAGGTGTGGGTGGATTCGGCGGCCGGTCTCCCTCCGTGCGGAACCCGCTCCGCCCTGCCGGGCCCTGGGCCTGAGTGTCCCGGGCCCTGACTGAGCCTCGCCCGCAGACTCCGGGCATGTCCTGTGGGGTCTGAGCGGCCCGGTTCAGAGGCCGTGCTTCGTGCCAGGCCCGAGGGCGTCACTACAGGGAGACACGCATGGGGTGAGGGGCCCTGCGTCTTTGGTCCCCAGAGCCCAGACTCAATGTGCGTGGGTGGCAAGAAGCTTGAATAATAATAATAATAACAAAAAGACATTTAAGCGGCTCTGAGCATTGCCAGTAATAGCCCAACTCACCCTGACTTTGTGTCCCCTTCCGAGGGCCTCCCCTTTGGCCTGGCTTTAACAGTCTACCTTCCCCTCCCCCCCAAAAAAAGGCATTTAAGAAAAACTTTAAACAAATAAATGTAAAACAAATGTCAGTGCCGTTCATCAGCTCATGCAGGGACACACAGACTGCGGTCCAGCTCACGATAGAATGTTACTCAGCCCCAGAGAGGAAGGCAGTGCTGATAACAGGGCTACTTCTTTTTTTATTTTTAATACTAGAGGCCCAGTGCACGAAATGCGTGCACAGGTAGGGTCCCTAGGCCTGGCTGGCCATCAGGGCCTTCTGGCTGCTAGCTGGGGCCTTCCTTCGTTCTGCGCCGCCCCCTGGTGGTCAGTGCACGTCATAGCGAGCACCTTCCTTCATTCCGCGCCGCCCCCTGGTGGTCAGTGTACGTCATAGCGAGCAGTTGAACTCCCAAGGAGACAATTTGCATATTAGCCTTTTATTATATAGGATATTTTTTATTGATTACAGAGAGGAAGGAAGTCCTGATAACAGGGCTACACCTTTTTTTAATTTTTTATATATATATTTTATTGATTACAGAGAGGAAGAGAGAGAGAAACATCAGTGATGAGAAAGAATCGGGAATCGAACCTTGACCTCCTGGTTCATAGGTCCACCCTCAACCACTGAGCCATGCCACCTGGGGGGCAGGTTGATTTAAATTTTTAAAAATTAGTAAGCCCTAGCCGGCTTGGCTCAATGGATAGAGCGTCAGCCTGCAGACTGAAGGGTCCCAGGTTCGATTCCGGCCAAGGGCACATGCCTGGGTTGCGGGCTCGATCCACAGTGGGGGAGCATGCAGGAGGCAGCCGATCGGTGATTCTCTCTCATCATGGATGTTCCTGTCTCTCTCTCCTTCTCCCTTCCTCTCTGAAATCCATAAAAGAAATATTTTAAAAAATTAGTAAAACACAACCCAGTGGTGACCAGGCAGCTCTGCGGTTCTGAGTGGGGTGTGGGGACTTGCGTGGCACGGCAGGATCCCCGATGACGCCACCGCTGACGTGTCCCCTTCGCTTGTCTCCCTGACAGAAGCAGAGAAGACCCGCTGCCAGCTCCAGCGAGAACACATCCTCGGGGCGGCGGGGGTGGCGGGCCAGCGCCCTCTGCCCCCAGGGATGTTTGTCCCCGAGTGCGACGAGCACGGGCAGTACGTGCCCACCCAGTGCCATGGCAGCACCGGCTACTGCTGGTGTGTGGACCGCGACGGCCGTGAGCTGGAGGGCACCAGGACCAGGCCCGGGATGAGGCCCCCCTGTAAGTTGGGGGCGGAACGTGCTGGGGCTTGGGCATCATAAAGACCTGAGGACCAGGGTCCCCCAGCGCCTGTGAGCATCGTTGGGGGGCCCTGCCGAACACATGGCGGGTGCTTTCTGCTGCCCCGAATCCCGAAAGCTCCCCTGGCTTGAACCCTATTCCCTCCCTCCTCTCCTCCCCTCTGCACCCCTCTTCTCTGTCTCCCTTGGCATGCCCACTGCTCTCTCTCTCGCTCCCCTTCTCCTCTTGGCAAATGGCGAGTGGCCCGCTGCAGCCCTGCTGTGGCTGGTAACAGAGAGGGTGCGTGTCCTGCAGGTGAGCTCCCTGCAGTGGGCGGCCTGGCATTGCAGGGATGGCAGGCTCCCCGGGCCCTGCTGACTCAGGTGGCACGAAGGCCTCCACCCCGGGACCCTGCCTCCTTCCCGGCTGTGCCCTGGGCTCTTCAGATCCTAGGTCCCTTAGGGTGCAAAGAGCGTCGGAGGTTTCTGCAGCTGGTTCTGCGACAGCCATGGCCGAGGGGCCCGGGTTTCCCGACACCCGTTCCGGGCCCCTTACCCTGCGGCACAGGCTGCCTGGGGTGAGCCAGGGAGCCGAGGCCCACGGCCAGGCCAGCAGATAGGAGGCAAGGCTGAACCCCAGACAGTCAGCCCCTGGTCGTCCTGAGCTCCGGGGAGCCCCGAGGGCCACGTTGCTGCTGTGGGCCTGGGCACGTAGGCAAGGCCACTGGGACCGTCTCTGCATCACAGAGCTCAGCAGCCTGGGGGCAGGGTCCACAGGGCGGCCGTGTGCCGCTGTTCAGGTCACTGTGTGGCCACATCGAAAGCCGGCGTGCACGGCGAGGCGACTTATGTCACTAGTAAGGGGGGTGGGGGGGGCGAGGCCTTTTGTCACTAGACCTGTAGTGTTACACTCGGCCCTGCGTGTCTTCTTCACCAGCGCCCTTTGAGGTCTTTTTGTTCCCGCGATTTCCGATAAAAAAGGGTCATTGTGTGCCTGTGGTCTGTGGTGCCACGAAGGTGACCTGGCATGTGGGTGTGTGTGCAGGTGTGCGTGCATGGCTTTGTGCAGGTGTGTGTGCATGGCTTTGTTGAAGGTGACCTGACATGTGGGTGTGTGTGCATGGGCGTGTGCAGGTGTGTGTGCATGGCTTTGTGCAGGTGTGCTTGCAGGTATGCATGCATGGGTGTGTGTATGGGCGTGTGTGTGCAGGTGTGCATGGGTGTGTGCAGGTGTGTGTGCACGGGTGTGTGCAGGTATGTGTGCATGGGCGTGTGTGCAGGTGTGCATGTGCAGGCATGCATCCCTGCCGCACTCAGCCTCGCTCATGGACCTCTCCTGCCCCCAGGTCTGAGCACAGTGGCTCCCCCGATTCACCCTGGACCCTCGGTTCCTCCCGCCGTGATCCCTCTGCCCCCTGGGACCCACTTGCTCTTTGCCCAGACGGGGAAGATAGAGCGCCTCGGCGTGTGCAGCTGTGTGTGCACGGGTGTGTACAGGTGTGTGTGCAGGTGTGTTTGCATGGGCGTGTGCAGGCGTGCATCCCTGCCGCACTCAGCCTTGCTCATGGACCTCTCCTGCCCCCAGGTCTGAGCACGGTGGCTCCCCCGATTCACCCCGGACCCTCGGTTCCTCCTGCCGTGATCCCTCTGCCCCCCGGGACCCACTTGCTCTTTGCCCAGACGGGGAAGATAGAGCGCCTCCCACTGGAGGGCAGCACCATGAAGAAGACGGAGGCCAAGGCGCTGCTGCACGCCCCGGTGAGTGCTGGCTCCTCGCACCCGAGGACACGGGGTGACCTGGAGGACCCAGCGGGCGTGGTCAGCCCACCTCTCGGAGGAGCCTGGCCCGGCCGTGCACTGGCTTGCCCTGGCTCCATGTCCAGTTTGTTACGTCGACTCGTCATTGTGTGCATCTGCATAGGCGTGTGCCTTCCCACCAGGGACACAAAACCGTCCGGCTAGTGTGTGCAGGGGTCCGGTCCACAGTGGGTTCCCAACACGGTGCTGGGCGCTCACGGTGTTTGCTAACGCATGTGAGTGGTGGAGGCGTTCGCCTTGGCCTCCTGAAACATGCCCCCGGGGCCGCCGCCCTCCCCGGGTGGCCGCCAGCACACCCTCCAGGGACAGGGTCCCCCCGTCGCAGGTCACTCAGATGCTGGTGGGTGGACCCCTCTCACCCTGGTCTGCGCTTCCAGGACAAAGTCATCATCGGCCTGGCCTTCGACTGCGTGGACAAGATGGTCTACTGGACCGACATCAGCGAGCCTTCCATCGGGAGAGCCAGCCTGCATGGCGGGGAGCCGGCCACCATCATTCGACAAGGTGGGCGTGCTTCCTTCTGGGTGTGGCTTCAGGCAACAGTTAAACGGAATTCCTTACCTTACAGGTGCTGGTGCCAGCCAAGGACCGTATGCATAGTCAAGACTATTTTACATGGTTGTATTTTACCAACATTGAACACCATTAGCCCGGCCGGCGTGGCTCAGGGGTTGAGCGCCGACCTGTGAACCAGGAGGTCACTGTTTGATTCCCGGTCAAGGCTCATACCCAGCTTGCAGGCTCGATCCCCAGTGAAGGGCATGCAGGAGGCAGCTAATCAATGATTCTCTGTCATCATTGATGTTTCTATCTCTATCTCCCTGTCCCTTCCTCTCTAAAATCAATAAGAAAAATACTTTAATAAATAAATAAATACATAAAAATGTTTCAAGTTGGATTCCTTGTAGAATCATATATGCGAGGCAACTAACTGATCAATATTTTTCTCTCACATTAATGTTTCTCTCTATCACCTTTCCTTTCCCTCAAAAATCAATGAAAATATCCTCAAAGGATCATTTTAAAAAGGAAGATCTACATCTATATTATTATCTATATCTACCAGTATATCCATATCCATATCCGTATCTATATCTATATCTATATCTATATCTATATCTATCTATCAATATCCCTCCATGAAGAGGCACATTGATTTTATCCCTAAGGATTCACTGATTGCTCCCACATCCTACTTCGTGACCACATCCTGCAGCACATCCTGCTGTGGAAGAAGAGGTCCCTGGGCATGGTGACCAGGACCCCAAGGAGGGCTTGGTTCTCTGAGGGCACAGTCAATACCTCCTTCCAGGAGAAGCCCCAGAGGCCAGGACTTCTCCTCACCTCTTGTCCTTTGTATGTGCAGACACTTCTCATATGCTAAGGACCACATGACGACCACAGACACACAGTTGGCATCCACTTAAAATCAGGGCCTCCTCACCCTTGAGAATACTTTCTGGGTAAATGCATGTTCTCACTGCCTTCCACAACCACATGAAGTGTACAACTAAAATAGAGAACAACCATCATTCCGGACTAGGGAGGTAAAAAAGAAAGCACATGGAGACTGGTAGGAAGGGCAGAGGTGGAGAACGAGCTAGTCAGACACCCACATGTGGTGTGTGCTTAATCAGGGGGAATATCTCAGCTGTGGGGGTCTCCTGTGAGAAGCAAAGGGTCCCAGCCCCACACAAGACCCCAACACAAGGGTTCCAGAACTGGAAACAGAAGTCCTCAGAACTTCAGGTTGTAAAAACCAGAAACAATTATCACTGAGTGATGTGGAGGCAGCTTGAGACCCAGGCTGCTCCTCATAAAGGGCCAGCTCAGGAACTTACAGGGTCCTACTTCCTCTGAGCTCCATCTGTAATTGAAATTGGGGGATCCAGGGACATACAGGGAAGAACTGGGTTGTCTGGCATTTAGGGCAGGAACTTGGGGTGGCTTTCTTACAGACAGAGCTGCTGAGAGGAATCATTGTTTCTGTGCTGGGACCTTCCCCATCACATAGCTGCCTCAAAGCCATGTCTGAGGTTCCGTCAGTGTGGCTCACACAGTTTGCTCTGCACCAGTGATTCCCTGAGAACTCACCCCATCCAAATTGCAGCCCCACCCAAGCAGTTTGCAGCAGCTTTTCCATATGAATGGCGTGTCCTGGCTCAGGCTTCAGTCTCCTAAAATATCTCAAACAAGCAGCAGCTGGCATCAGCGTGCCCCAAACCTATCAATAAGAGGCCCAAGACCCGGCACTAGCACCAGCGACGGCACCCAGCGCCGCGTGCTGTTCGACACGGATCTGGTGAATCCCAGAGGCATCGCGACGGACCCCGTGAGAGGGTAGCGTGTGCCCGTCTGCGTGTGCATCCGCTGTCTGTGCGTCCGCTGTCCGTGCGTCCTTCCTTCGGGGTGCTCTCCGTGGGGGGCTCGAAGGCCAGCCCCGCCTCCTGCCGTGCACGCCTCCAGCTGGTGGCGATGGGTGTCCGCAGGGAAACGCCAGCCCCTGTGACAGTTGTGGACCTGGTAGCACGTCCCACTTTCCGTGATTACAACCAAAATGCAACGACTCTAAAAGTCCTCCTGTACTGGGGAGGGCAGCCGACTCCCAGAAACTTCCAGTCCAGGGACGTGGTCCGGCTGGTGGTGGCCGCTGTATAAACCCTCTCTCTTCCTCCGCAAAACGCTCAAATCAAAGACAGGCCTTTAGAAGCCACACGCTCGTTAGGAATTCTCTTCACTTGGGGCCGAATGTCGCTTTCCCAGTTTCCCTCGTAATTGCTGTTCTGGGGGCGCCTCTGCCTGTGGGACAGCCCGGGGCATCGGCTCCCTGGCAGAGGGAACTCAGCTGAGGCTGAGACGAATGTGCTACTTAAACACGTGCTCGTTTGCCTGGTTTGGTTCAAGGAACAGACGTTTGGAAGCGTCCTTCCGCATCCCGTCTCTCTCTCTCTCTCTCATACATGTGGCTGCTGTTCTCTGTGATGTGACTTCAAAACCCAGTGGGAGGGGCAGGTCACCGCTGCTATTTCCTGTTGCCCCTGGGACTGGGGATCCGCCAAGAACGCAGCGAGCCGCCCGGCAGAAGCCCACTGTGCGAACAGAACTAAACTAGAATGTGATCTTCGCAGAGGAAGGGACTGGGTCTCTTTATTTCAATAGAGAGAAAGGTGTGCTCGTTTGCCTGGCTTGGTTCAAGGAACAGACGTTTGCAAGCGTCCTTCCGCATCCCGTCTCTCTCTCTCTCTCAAACATGTGGCTGCTGTTCTCTGTGATGTGACTTCAAAACCCAGTGGGAGGGGCAGGTCACCGCTGCTATTTCCTGTTGCCCCTGGGACTGGGGATCCGCCAAGAACGCAGCGAGCCGCCCGGCAGAAGCCCACTGTGCGAACAGAACTAAACTAGAATGTGATCTTCGCAGAGGAAGGGACTGGGTCTCTTTATTTCAATAGAGAGAAAGGGATTCGCTGAAGTCTGCATCAGGGTCCCGGGCGGCCTCTCTTCTTCTTTTTTAAAACATATTTTTATTGATTTCAGAGAGGAAGGGAGGGAGAGAGAGATAGAAACATCAATGACGAGAGAATCACTGATCGGCTGCCTCTTGCACGCCCCACACTGGGGACTGAACTCACAACCTGGGCATGGGCCCTGACCGGGAATCGAACCCTGACCTCCTGGTTCATAGGTTGACGCTCAACCACTGAGCCACGCCGGCCAGGCCCGTCTTCCTTTAGACCTACATCTGGTCCCACAGCCTGGAAAACCTTTGCCTGACAGACTCCCGTTGGTCCTTCAGGAGCCAGCGTCGTGCATGTCACCTCCCTCGGGAATCCTGGCCCAGTCTCCCCAGCCGAGTCCCTCCCCAAGCTCCCCAAGAACCCGGGGCCTCGGGCCGAGTTGGCGGTGGGCTCCCTGTTGGTGGGGCCAAAGCTTCGGACCTGGACGCCCACCGAGGGAATGCGTGGCATTTATTAATTGGTTGCACGTCACATTCCTGCTTGTTGTCTCCACGTGCAGGGATTGGCCGCGTGTGAAACAGCCCCACGGGGTCAGGAACCCCGATGCTCAACGGCTTCGCCAATCAGACGTGCTCTGCCTTTGCCCCCAGGTCTCGGGAGCCCCGAAGGCCTCGCCGTGGACCATCTCGGCCGCAACCTCTTCTGGACGGACTCTCGCCTGGACCGCATAGAGGTGGCGAAGCTGGACGGCACCCAGCGCCGCGTGCTGTTCGACACGGATCTGGTGAATCCCAGAGGCATCGCGACGGACCCCGTGAGAGGGTAGCGTGTGCCCGTCTGCGTGTGTGTCCGCTGTCCGTGCGTCTGTCCTTCCGGGTGCTCTCCGTGGGGGGGCTCGAAGGCCAGCCCCGCCTCCTGCAGTGCACGCCTCCAGCTGGTGGCGATGGGTGTCCGCAGGGAAACGCCAGCCCCTGTGACAGTTGTGGACCTGGTAGCACGTCCCACTTTCCGATCTTCCTCTTCCTCCTCTTCCTCTTCTTCCTCCTCCTCCTCTTCCTATTCCTCTTCTTCTTCCTCTTCTTCCTCTTCCTCTTCCTCTCCTCCTCCTCCTCCTCCTCCTCCTCCTCCTCCTCCTCCTCCTCCTCCTCAGCTGCCTCCTCCACGCCCCACACTGGGGATGGAGACTGCCACCCAGGCATGTGCCCTGACGGGGAATCAAACCCTGACCTTCTGGTTCATAGGTCGATGCTCAACCGCTGAGCCACGCCGTCCGGGCGCATCTGCACTGTCTTCATCAGAGGCTCTTTCTACGTAGTTTTCATGAAACGTCCTTTCGTGCCTCTTCCTCACGTCTCTTCCTCGTCCCCCTCCGTGTCCTCCCTCAGGAACCTCTACTGGACGGACTGGAACCGAGACAGCCCCAAGATCGAGACCTCCTACATGGACGGCACCCACCGCAGGGTCCTCGTGCAGGACGACCTTTTTCTTGGTATATTTCAGAGGCAGGGAGAGGGAGGGAGAGAGAAACATCAATGATGAGAGAGAATCATGGATCAGCTGCCTCCTGCACGCCCCACACCAGGGATCGAGCCCGCAACCCGGGCATGTACCCTGACCGGGAATCGAACCATGACCTCCTGGTTCACAGTTTAATGCTCAACCACTGAGCCACGCAGGCCGGACGCACTTTCCGATCTCTTACCGAGTGTTTGTAAGCCGGGTATTTCCATGTGGGTTGCATGTAGATCAGCAGCTGAGTTGTATGAACCTCAGAGGAGCATCCAGTATAAATGTCCCCGTGGGGCCCCTCCCGATGGCCTTGTCGGCGCCTCAGCGCTCTCTGTCCCTTTCCTGTTGCGGCTCTGAGTCCGACACACCAGGCCCCGGGCTCCCGGCCACTGGCCACGTCTCTCGGTTCTGTGCTCCGCGCCCGGGGTCTGCTGCCCCCTGAGGTGAGCGCGTGCGGGGTTCCCGTGTATGTGTGCGAGTGTGGGTGTTCTGTTTTGTTTTTCTCTTTTAACGGTTTTGAGATGTTTAAGGGAAGCGAGTTTAATATTCACAGAATGACCAATTCAAGTGAAGAACCGAAGGAAAGCATGTCTCCTTAGCTCCAGGTCTTTTTAGCCACTCTCCATTTTCATGTCTGCCACTGTCTTTTTTAATACAGACTTTTATTGATGTCAGAGAAGGGAGAAAGAGAGAGAAACATCCATGATGAGAGAGAATCATGGAGCAGCTGCCTCCTGCACGCCCCCTACTGGGGATCGAGCCCGAAACCCAGGCATATGGCCCTGATAAGCCTGTAGCTCCCACTTCGCCACGGGCCAGGGCAGGACGTGGAGCCACAGGAGATAAAGCCATGCCCTCCTCCCCGGACAGACCTGGGTATCCCTCGGGCGCGGGCTGTGGGCAGCAACGTCCATCACCGTCTGTCTCTGTTGAGAACGTGTCCGGTGCCACGGGGGTGCAGGGGCTACGTCTTGCACTTGGGGCGCAGGAGGGGTGAGGTGCCCACGGTTATGGGAACACACCTTAGTCGCCATGTGGGCACCGGCCCGAGACTTGCCCAGCTGCTGCCCAGCGGTGCCCTGTCGTCCGTAGGTCTGAGGGGGACGTGAGCAAGAACTAGGAGGTGGCCCGTTCCTCCTGAGCCCCTGCTCCGGGCACAGGCTCTGCTCATACTGCCCAGCAGAGCCCGGCGTGGGTGCCCCACAAGGGGCATGCTGACCGACAAGGGCGAGAGGGGCTGAAGGGGCTGCTCCGGGTTTGAGGAGCACCCCCGTGCATTCTCTGGGGCCCACCAGGGGAGGGCTCGGCTCTCCCGGGCCAGGTCGGGCTCTTCAGAGCTAGGCTCTGCTCTTGGGGGTTAGCTCAGCTTTTTGGGGCTACGCTCGGCTGTTCAGGGCTCGGCTTGGCTCTTGAGACTGGGGACTGGCAGGTTCTCTCGCCCCCTCTCCTTGCTCAGTGACACAAAGGGGCCCTTTCCTGTGCGGGGACAATGAAGGGCTTGTTCTCGCTCCCACAGGCACTAGCCGGGCCGAGTGCCTAAGGCCCGAGCAGTCCGTCCGTCGCAGGGTCCTCGAAGGCCTCCAGTACCCTTTCTCGGTGACGAGCTTCGGGAAGAATCTGTATTACACGGACTGGAAGACGTGAGTCAGCGGCCTGCCTGGCCACCCTCCCCCTTGGGGCGGCCCAGCCCTGCCCTTCTGCCCCCTGGCCTGACCTCCCGTCTCCGAGATGCCCCCGCCGGCCGGCCTCCCGG
>NW_005370653.1:855265-856396 GCF_000412655.1 Myotis brandtii
GGTGGCCAGGGGAGGGCGAGGCTCCTGGGAGAGCCGGCGCCATGGATGCCATGGGCGCAGCAGGGTGGGCGGCGGCCTCCAGGCTGTTCCCTGGGGCTTGCTGAGCCCTGAGCACCCCTGCTCTTTCCCCGGAGCTGGCCGGGGGGCCCTCGGCTGGTGGGCTCCGTGCCCACTCCGTGCCCCACTTCCTCATTGTTCTCAAGCTGCCTGTGCCACAGGCCCTCGGCCACCCCTCCCGGCAAAGAGGAGGTTAAACCGAGCAAATGGTGTGGCTGGGCTGTGAGCATAGAAAGCAGATTTCCCAGCTTAGAGTGTGGTGCCAGAGGGGAACCCCAGCCGATCCTGTCCTTTATTTTTCATATAGTTTTATTGATTTCAGAGAGGAAGGGAGACAGCTAAAGAGATAGAAACATCAATGATGAGAGAGAATCATCGATCGGCTGCCTCCTGCACGCCCTCCTGGGGATCGAGCCATGACCCCGGCATATACCCTTGACCGGAACCGAACCCGGGACCCTTCAGTCTGCAGGCCAATGCTCTATCCACTGAGCCAAACCGGCTAGGGCTCTGTCCTTTTTTAAGAAGCCCAGCCAGTGGTTGAGTATTGACCTATGAACCAGGAAGTCACGATTCTATTCTGATCAGGGCACATGCCTGAGTGTGGGGCATACAGGAGGCAGCGGATCGATGATTCTCCCTCGTCATTGATATTTCTCCCTCCCTCCCTTCATCCCCCTCTGAAATCAATAAAAGCATATATTTATATATAAGAAAAAAAAAGGGAAATGCAGGCTTGACCACCCCCGCGGAGGAAGGGCTGGCTGGGGCGCAAGGCCAGGGTAGCAGCGTACAATGCACAGCCTCCAGCGTCTCCCCCAAACCACGGAAGAGGCTGCTCTGTCGAGAACAGTGGGAGCCGTCAGCTGCGTGTTACCTTCCGCCTCTGGGTTCTTGTAGGAATTCCGTGGCTGCCGTTGATGTCGCTGTTGCCAAAGAGACGGACACCTTCCACCCCCACAAGCAGACCCGGCTGTACGGCATCACCACCGCCCTGTCTCAGTGTCCCCAAGGTAACCCACCTGGGCTCCCCCTGCGCAGGGGCCGGGTGGGCTGGGGGCGCCGCACCCACAC
>NW_005370653.1:856567-860146 GCF_000412655.1 Myotis brandtii
TGCCTTGTTTGTGGCTGAGCCAGATGCGTAGGACGTGGCCTGAAGGGACAAGGGGAGGAAGAGCACCGAGTCTGGGGCCGGGTCCAGAAGTGGCCGCCTTCTAGAAGGTTCCAGCCGGGAGCGTCAGTGCTAGGAGCTCTGCTGCTTTGAACGTCCATGTATTCGGCCGAACAGCCATAGCCATAATTAATAATAAAAATAGTTATAGCCGAAACCGGTTTGGCTCA
Source organism: Myotis brandtii (assembly GCF_000412655.1). NCBI lineage: Eukaryota > Metazoa > Chordata > Mammalia > Chiroptera > Vespertilionidae > Myotis > Myotis brandtii. The sequence goes on from NW_005370653.1 coordinate 856,795, forward strand.
GCGGATAGAGCGTCGGCCTGTGGACTGAGGGGTCCCGGGTTCAATTCCGGTCAAGGGCATGTACCTGGGTTGCGGGCACATTCCCAGTAGGAGATGTGCAGGAGGCAGCTGATCGATGTTTCTCTCTCATCGATGTTTCTAACTCTCTATCTCTCTCCCTTCCTCTCTGTAAAAAAAAATCAATAAAATATATTTTAAAAAAAATAGTTATAACCACGGGGGTGGCACTTAACGGCGAGCTGGGTGCTTTGCACAGATGGACTCCCTCAGCATCCTGAGTGCTATGTGTTCATTCGTTCATTTACTCCTCACAGCAATGCAGTGAGGTAGCTACGGTTATTATGCTCCTTTAAAATAGATTTCTATTGATTTCAGAGAGGAAGGGAGAGAGAGAGAGAGAGAAGCATCCATGATGAGAGAGAGTCATTGATGGGCTGCCTCCCGCACGCTCCCTACTGGGGATCGAGCCCGCAACCCGGGCATGTGCTCTAGGAACCTGACCTCCTGGTTCCTAGGTCGACTCTCAACCACTGAGCCATACCCACCGGGCTATTATGCTCATCCTATATAATAAAAGGCTAATATGCAAATTGTCCCCTCGGCCAGGATTTTGACTGGGAGTTCGACCAGGGGGGGTGGGCCGGTTGGCCAACCACCCGCAGCCCCTCCCCCCGGCTGGTCCTGCCCAATGGGCCCCGATTGGGGCGGGCTGGCTGGACCCCACCTGGTGCACGAATCGTGCACTGGGCCTCTAGTTTTATAAATAAGGAAGCTGAAGCCATTCGCCCAACGTCACATGGCTGACCGTGGCAGAACCAGAGGCAAGCCCGGCCCCAGAGTCGGTGCTGCCTCTTCTAGACCCCTCCCCGGACAGACTCTCGTCCCTGCCTCCCTCCTCCCCCGTCAGGTGCAACGCCACACGGGCAAGCTAGGTAGAGGGTACTTTGTGCTTTAAAATTCCAACTCCGTGTTACAATCAGAGCAAGTCTGCTCTCCCTGAGACCCGCATGGCCCCCCCAGGGCAGGAATCAGGCTTTTGGACTCTCTGGCAGAAACAGCCAGGAGCTGAGCTTAGCTGAGTGCCTGGTACAGCCCCCCACTGCACCCCCAAGCCCCCACAGGCGTGGCCTCCATGTGCTTAGAGGCTGTCGAGCTGATTTCTGCCTCCTCTAGGTCACAACTACTGCTCAGTGAACAACGGTGGCTGCACCCACCTCTGCTTGGCCACCCCAGGAAGCAGGACCTGCCGTTGCCCTGACAACACCCTGGGAGTTGACTGCATTGAGCGGAAATGAAGACAAGACTGCCTTGTTTCCTCACCAAGTATTTCGCAGCAACACCCTGCTGCAAAGGGTCCAGACCAAAAACTGTCTGACCTGGTGGCTGAGTGGCCGCCAGCCTGAGCCTTAACAACGTTCCCCTCCCTGTTCCCCAACACATAAGCCCTGAGCTTCTGGAATGGGGAAGTTCCTACCCCTCCACAAAGACAGGACCCGCCCCCCCAAACCCTTAGACAAATGAGTACAGCCCCAAGGGAGGGTTATGTGCTCTGGAACTAAGTTGTGTTCCCCAACTTAGCACCCCAGTGGTGAGCAGACCCTCCCAGGCCTGAGCCATCCCCTGTGGCCTTACAAGCTCAGCCGCACGCTGACACACCCACCACTTTGTCAGCACCTCGACACCTGCCAAGGCTGCAGCCCGTTGGAACCTAAATCAGGAGAGAGCCTTTCCTTGAATAATTGGAGTTTGTTTTCAGAGGCGAGTCGTTTCTCCCACCCCCCTCCACCCCCCCGAGAATCACAGCGTTTGGGTAACACACAGGTTGTTTAGATGGCCCAACTCAAATTAGTTTCACTTTCTTTTCATATTTATCATTCATTCTATATCAAGCCCTCTATATTCAAACGTTTGTCGTGATTTTTGTATAATTTTTGTAAGTGTTTTTTTAAATGGTAAATTCTTGAACTGTGGAAACCATTGAAGGTGCTTATTAACTGTTCCCCCAGTTTATACAACTGTTGGATGATTCCTTGAGTTTACAGCTATATAAATAGGAGTGTAGACAATAAAAAACATTTTTGGTAATAAGTCTTCCTCTGTCTTACCTGAATGAAGAAAGTAATGTCAGGAGGCTGATTCACGATGAAAAGACAACCATGTGATAATTGGTGACCCTGGCGTTATGGGGGCGCAGTTTGTGTCCCAGGGGAGTCCACAGAGACTGACGGGCGTGGAGTTGACTTAAACACAAAAGCAGTCACACACCACCCTGTTGTGTGTGTTTTTGTGTGTGTTTTTTTTGTTAATCTTCACCCGAGGATATTTTCTCCATTGATTTTTAGAGAGAGTGGAAGAGAGAAGGAAAGACAGAGAGAAACATTGATGTGAGAGAAACACATCGATTGGCTGCCTCTTGCACGAGCCCTGACCAGGGCCCAGGCCGGGGAGGAGCCTGCAAACAAGGTGCCCTTGACCAGAATCGAACCCAGGACCGTTTGGTCCGCAGGCCGATGCTCTATCCACTGAGCCACACCAGCTAGGGCCACACCACCCTTTTGGCCATTGTTTTCATTTTTTTAGAAAATGTCCATTTCCTGATTCTGCAGCAAAGAATTACTCCTACCTCTTTAAACCATAGATGGTAGATGTGAAGTCACTATGGCGTCTGGGTTCCCTGGATACATTTGTAAGGGTGATGTAATAGCCTTATTTAAAAAAAAATATTTTCATTGATTTCAGAGAGGAAGGGAGAGGGAGAGAGAGAAACATCAATGATGAGAGAGAATCATGGATCGGCTGCCTCCTGCATGCCCCCCACATGGGATCGAGCCTGCAACCCGGGCGTGTGCCCTGACCGGGAATCGAACCGGTGACCTCCTGGTTCCTGGGTCCATGCTCAGCTGCTGAGCCACACCCAGCTGGGCCAGCCTTATTTGTTAAATGCCAGCATGGACTTAACACCTGACGTAACGTCTCTTTGCAACGAGGCAAACCTGCAGCGAATGATGTTTCCAAGACAATGAAAAGGTAAGGGCAGCGTGGTTTTTGCAAACTTCTTTTCGAGGCCGCTCAAGCTCACACGTTTGCAGATGTGAAAGGAGGGGGAGAGACAGGGCCCAGAGCCCTTCCTGGCGGGACTGTCCCTGCCTGGCTGTGGCTCCAGGATGGGCCTCCTGGCTGCCTGAAGCGCTAGTGGGGCCAGGTGAGCCCTAGTGACACTCAGCCTGGGCTTTCCAGCAGGTGTGACAGGTTGTACTGGAGATTCTTCTTGGATGCAGTTCCAGCAGAGGCCACTAGAGGGCAGGAGAGACCGCTCAATGCCTGCCTGGTAGGGGGGGTGTGGGCCTGGGGC
>NW_005370653.1:860231-862753 GCF_000412655.1 Myotis brandtii
TAGGGGATGGGATAGGGGTGGGGCCCAGGGTGGAGGCTCCAGGAGGCCCCGATAACTTCCCCCAAAGCAGCAGGGCTCAGCCTTTCTTATCATCCTACTCAAGAACTTTCTTAATGTTGGTGGGTTGCCTAACCCGTAACCAAAGGGAAGTCCCCGATGTCCGTTTCCCAAATGTCTTCAAGCCTCTTCATTTCAATGCGGATTTCCCCCAGAGAGCCCCGCACGTTCCTTCCAAAGTTACCCAATAGGCATTCGGGGCGTCGCGGGGCACTGGGGCCACAGCCTTCCTTCCTGGGCGCGCTGCTGTGTGCACCCCAGTGCCTCCCTCCCTGCAGGGGCAGGAGCCGCCAGCAGAGCCTTCTCGAACGAACCGACCCTGCGGACACCTTGATCTTGGACTTGTGGCCTCCAGAGCTGAGGCCCTACGGTTCTGTTTAAGCCTCTCCGTCTGTGGGGTCGGTTACAACAGCCTGAGGAACCGATCCACACGGGACGCGTTCCCTAATACGCAGGCTCCATCTCAGTTCTTGCCGATCGGAGGTTTCTTGGGATTAAAACGTGGGTTTCAGAAGGAAAACCAACATGAGCTGCAAGTGTGCGGGACCCCCAAGCGGGAGCCTGCACTTCGTGGTGGTCAGGACTCAGAGCCGCCCTGTGAGCTGGGCGGGGTGGGCCCTGTGAGCTGGGCGAGGTGGGGCGTGCAGGAGGCAGCCGATCAATTCTCTCTCATCATTGCTGCTTCTCTCTCTCGCCCTCTCCCTTCCTCTCTGAAAAAAATAAAAAATATATTTTTTACAAATTTCAGGTTGAGAGGGAGATGGGGAAAGACCTCCCCCCCACCCATATTGCCGATGGCAGAGCCTTGCAGATGGGAATTCCCTGGCTTCCCGGTCACAGCTGTGGTGACTTTGGAGTCACCCCCCTTCCAGGGTCACTGCACACACTGGCACCTGGGGGGGGGGGGCGCGCGGGCTGGGCAGGCAGATGCACACACTGAAGGGACAGGCCTGCCCTGGACCGGGCCCCAGGTCCTCTGCTAGGCTGGCCTGGAGGGGGAGGGGCGGACACTGTGGGCTGTCCCTGGGGCCTGCAGGTCCCCAGTGGCTCCACCCATGGGCTCTGCAACAGTTCCTGTTTGGGGATCAAGGTACCAAGTGAAAGTGACAAAGAGGAAGCTGTGGCTGTGCCAGGGAGAGTGGGGTGGGGGCAGGGCCGCCTTCCCGTTGCCCTTTGGGGGTGGGATGCTCCCGGGCTCACCTGCAAAGGCTCAGTGGGACATGGGCCGCTCCCAGGTGCTGCTGCGGGGGCCCCTGGAGTCCACAGAATAGGGGAGACCTTCACTCAGGCTCTCCTTCCTCCCACAGCCATCACCCCCCACCCACAGCCACCCCTACCCCCACTCACCCACCCTTCCCTCAGTGGGTACTTCTCACACTGCCCTGAAATGACCGCTTTTTAAAAAATATATTTTTATTGATTTCAGAGAGGAAGAGGGAGATAGAAACATCAATGATGAGAGAGAATCACTGATCCGCTGCCTCCTGCACACCCCACACTGGGGATCCAGCCCGAAACCCCGGCCTGTGTCCTGACCAGAATCCAACCGCGACCTCCTGGTTCATAGGTCGACGCTCAACCCCTGAGCCACGCCAGCCGGGCTGAAATGACCTCTTTCTATGTCCACGTCCCAGACTGGCCTGGGGAGGGTTTGAAGGCAAGCACTCCGCGCCACTCATCGTTGCTGCCCGATGCCTAGAAGCCGGCAGGGCACAAAGGGCGTGGGTGCACTGGGAGCCGACAGGTTCCCACCCAAGCAAATGCTCCTCCAGCCGAAACTCCCTCCCCCTGCCTGGATGTGGCCCACCGCCGGCCTGTCCGCTCTGTGACGTTCTGGGAAGGGTGACGGTAAGAGCGCCCCCCGGGGTAGAGATCCGGCCCTCGTCCTCGCCTCTCCTGGGTCATCAGGAGGCCGCAGAGCCCCTGTCACAGGGTAACTGCTTCTTCAGGCCTCAGGGTTCGAGGTGCATCCCCCTCGGCTCACGGGGTGTCGAGCCTCCCTCCTGGCATGGCCTTCCTGGGGGCACCGTCATGTGAGGACGCTGCCCTCCCAACCACCCCGCCAGGCTCGAGGGAGGCCACATGGGAAGGTGACTGCCCACCTCGGACGGTGCTGTCGGCGCCCGGGTGCCCGACTCCACTCGCAGGGGCTCTGCTCACCTTTGTGCCCTTCGTGTCCCTGAGGCCAAAGGCCCTTTTTCTTTTCTTTTCTTTTCTTTTCTTTTCTTTTCTTCTTTCCTTTTCTTTCCTTTCCTCTCCTTTCCTTTCCTTTCCTTTCAAATATATTTTATTGATTTTTCACAGAGAGGAAGGGAGAGGGACAGAGAGCTAGAAACATCAATGAGAGAGAAACATTGACCAGCTGCCTCCTGCACACCTCCCCACTGAGGATGTGCCCGCAACCAGGGTACATGCCCTTGACCGGAATCGAACCTGGGACCCTTCAGTCCGCAGGTCAACGCTCT
>NW_005370653.1:863206-866127 GCF_000412655.1 Myotis brandtii
TCCTTTCCTTTCCTTTCCTTTCCTTTCCTTTCCTTTCCTTGTCCTCACTTGGGAATATTTCCCCATTGATTTTTAGGGAGAGTGGAAGGGAGAGGAAAAGACAGAGAGAAACATGGATGTGAGAGAAACACATCGATGGGTTGCCTCCTGAATGCGCCGGACCAGGGCCCGGGCCGGGGAGGAGCCTGCCACCGAGGTTCGTGCCCTGGACCGGGATCAAACCCGGGACCCTTCGGTCCGCAGGCCAGCTGGGGTCAGAGGCCCCATTTTTTTCAAAAGACAGCGTGAGACCTTCTCGCTGGTTGAGCCGGTTCTTGCGCAGCGAGGGGCTGTTTGTGGGCTCGCGGGGATGTGGCAACAGTGGCTGTGGCCTCCGAAAGGCGTTCTCCATCTGGGATGGGGGTTACCCACAGGCCCGCTCCGCAGGAACTGGGCACGTCTCCTGATGCAATCGCAACTGCTGGCTGTTCTCTTCTCAGGAAGCAGGACAACGTGTGCTGGGGTGCGGCACCCACGGAAGAAGGGGCCTGGGGCCCGGCCAGTGTGGCTCAGTGGTTGAGCATCCCCCTATGAACCAGGAGGTCAGGGTTTGATTCCCGGTCAGGGCACAGGCCCGGGTTGCGGGCTCCATCCCCAGTGTGGGGCATGCAGGAGGCAGCCAGTCACTGAGCCACACCGGCCGGGCCAGGTGTACACGTTGAAGGGTCACGTGTTGCTTCAGCCGCCCCGGGCCGTGTCCTCCGTGGGGCTCAGGCCGCGTGTGGAGAACGCTGATCGCTGGGGCCTGTCTGATCTGCTCCTCGTGACCAGCTCCACTGATGCGCTCGGGGCTGGCATGTTACATAAGTGATAACACTCGGTGAGTCACGCAGGAGGCACATGATGTTGGTGTTCATCTGCGGGGAGATACTACGAGGCGAGAAATAGCTGGTTCCTCTCCAACATGTCCCCAGCGGTTTCTAAACATGCCACACACTGGGCGCCGCCCACCACACCCTCCCCAGGTGGCAGGTTCCTCCCGTGCACCCCCTTCCTGTTCTCAGGACAGAACTGGCTCCTCCTGTCCCTTTCCCCTCCCCCGCCTGTCACAGAGGTTTGCACTGAACAAGGACCCCACAAGGGCTTGTCGGATGGACCTCTGAACCAGGAGGTCAGGGTGCGATTCCCGGTCAGGGTCAGGGCACATGCCCAGGTTGTGGGCTCGATTCCCAGTGGGGGGCGCACAGGAGGCAGCTGATGGATGTTTCTCTCTCATCATGGATGTTACTATCTCTCTCTCCCTCTCCCGTCCTCTCTGAAATCAACAAAAATATATTTTAAAGTAAATGAATGAATGAATGATTGAGGTCCTGGGTATCGCACAGCAATAAACACCTCCTCAGGAGTACCTCTCAGAAAGATCTCTACAGCTAACAGGTATGTGTGTGCACACACATACATACATATACACGTGTGTACAGACAGCTAAAAGACCGATGTGTGACCTCTGAACTAGACCTACTAACCTCAATACTTCAGATCCCTTTTTCCCTCCAGGAGACGGGATAAATTGCTTGCTCAGACTCTTGAGTTTAATTTTTTGTTCTTGTTGTTCACCCTCACCCAAGGACATTTTCCCATTGATTTTTAGAGAGAGTGAAAGGGAGAGGGAGAGACAGAGAGAAACATCGATGTGAGAGAGAGACATCAGTTGGTTGCCTCCTGCCTGTGCCTCGGGGAGGAGCCTGCAACCGAGGTGCATACCCTTGGCCAGAATCGAACCCGGGACCCTTCAGTCTGCAGGCTGACACTCTATCCACTGAGCCACACCAGCCAGGGCGGGTTTAATGGAAGAATGCATTTTCCCCATGACCTGTTCTCAGACAGGAGTGTTACAGCGTCCGAGGGTGAATCCCATGCCCCAGGTGTCTCTCCTCTCGCCTGTCAGGGCTGCTGTCCGTGATCGGAGGAAAACAGGCCCTTCAAACAGGCAGGAGGCCTTAGATCTCCGGCTCAGGACGCAGAGGAAACCTCAGAAACGTAACGAAGGCGGTGAGCCGCGCCCCTGTGAACCAGGAGGTCAGGGTTCGTACCTGTGCGGCTGTGCTTGCTCTCCAGTTGAATGACAGCAGAATAGAGGCTTTGACGGACAGACGGGCCGCGGAATCCGATACTCGAGTCCCTGTAATGGGATTGTCAGACATGGCCCGGAGGGACCCTGGCTCCGGCTCTTTGTCCGGATCTTATTACACCAGGGACAGGACGCCAGGGGGTTGTTCGCTGACGAAACGAACGGCTCTTGGCTTTGGAGTGCCTTTCCTGGGCATCTGCCGGGCTGGGCATCTCCACGGGGCCCAGAAGATCCTGTCCTCACACAAACAGCACTTCTAGGGGCAGAAAGAGCTTGTTGGGGGACCAGCTAGAATGGTAAGAAATATTCATCATGCTCTGTTAACTGTGGTTGCTTTATTCTGATGAAAGAAGGCACAGGCTAGCCTGGCTGGGAGTTACACGTGGACCTGGGAGCTCACTTGGAAATGTGGCCCGTTCTCCTCATCACACTGTGAAACCAGAATCACCAGCCCTTTGAACCCCGCCCCCCCACCCCAGCCCTCTGCTTACCTGTGAACTGCCCATTTGGCCACCCTTTCGCCTACTTCCCCAAGTCATCTTTGTCCTCCTACCCAATATAGGCAGCTGGCTGATGGTGGGGGGCAGAGCAGATGTTTGTGGGTGACCTGCCGCTCTCCCACGCTGCCGTCAGGACTGGAATAAACACTCAAAAGTAGCATCCCCGCCAAAACCGGTTTGGCTCAGTGGATAGAGCGTTGGCCTGCGGACTGAGGGGTCCCAGGTTCGATTCCGGTCAAGGACATGTGCCTGGGTTGCGGGCACATCCCCAGTGGGAGATGTGCAGGAGGCAGCTGATCGATGTTTCTCTC
>NW_005370653.1:866186-875111 GCF_000412655.1 Myotis brandtii
AAAAAAAAAAAAAGTAGCATCCCCAACGCACAGCGCCTGTTCAGATGCAGAGCACACGGTTCCCTTGAATTCCTGTGTTGTTATTTTCTTCTATTCTTTGTTGCTGTTGCTGTTGATCATCACTCAAGGATGTTTTTCCATTGATTTTGAGAGAGAGTGGAAGGGAGAAGAAGGAGATACGGAGAGAGAAACATGGATGTGAGAGAGACACATCCATTGGTTGCCTCCCACATGCCCACCCCCGCCCCGACCAGGGCCTGGGATTAAGCCTGCACCCGAGGTAAGTGCCCTTGACCGGAATTGAACCGGCAGCCCTTCAGTCTGTGGGCTGACGCTCTAACCACTGAGAGAAAACAGCTAGGGCAATTTTCCTCTTAGTTGAGTGTTTTGATCAATGACGCCGTTGTTCTTCAGCCTAAGACTTTCCATTCAAGCACAGACTTTTCATCAAATCATGAAAATTCAATACAAATTTCCATCTGTATGTAAGCATGTACATTGTATTTAAAATGAAAGGAAAATGGAATGGTAGTCACTTAAAAAAAAAAATGCGACCTAACCGGTTTGGCTCAGTGGATAGAGCGTCGGCCTGCGGACTGAAGGGGCCCTGGTTCGATTCCGGTCAAGGGCATGTACCTTGGTTGCGGGCACATCCCCAGTAGGGGGTGTGCAGGAGGCAGCTGATTGATGCTTCTCTCTCATCGATGTTTCTAACTCTCTGTCCCTCTCCCTGCCTTTCTATTAAAAAAAAAAATCAGTAAGATATATATATATCTTAATATTAAAAATGCAGCATTGCTGGGAGCCTGGACCCCTGATACACTGTTCCCTGGGAAATGTGGATTCTGGAAACATCGATGTGAGAGAGACACAGCCATTGGTTTGTTGCCTCCAGGGCTGGGCTTCCCGCCTCCATCACGGGGTGCGGCCACTCGTGCTGCTGAATCAGAGCATCGGCTGACGGAGCCCATGCGGCCCTGCTCTTATTTTTACAAAGCGTCTTCCCAGCGAGGCCTGCTCGGAGCTTCTGGATCTTTCCTTGGCTCCTCTCCAACCCCCTGACTAATTTCCTGTGCGCAGAGCCCTCAGGCCAAGACTCCACTTCTGAGCCACCACATCAGAGCCGGAGCCACCAGCTCAGAGTGTCCCCCGGAGGGGGCCCCCGCCGCAGATGGCGCGGGTGCTGGCCCACAGTCACAGAAGCGCCCTGGCTGGCGTAGTCCAGTGGTTAGGCGCCGGCCTGCTGCAGCCCTGTGAGGCACATTATAGTCTTCTCCCCGTTTTATTTTATTTTTTACAAATATATTTTTATTGATTGCAGAGAGGAAGGGAGAGGGAGAGAGAGAAACATCCATGATGAGAGAGAATCATGGATCGGCTGCCTCCTGCAGGCCCCTCACTGGGGATGGAGCCGCAACCCAGGCATGGGCCCTGACCGGGTATTGAACCGTGACCTCTTGGTTCATAGGTCAACGCTCAACCACTGAGCCACGCTGGCCAGGCAATAATCAATATGTGTTCTGAGTGTTCCTGGCATCTGCAGTGCAGAGAGCAGAGAAATGCTGAGGAGGAGCTTTGGGTACCACGAGCAGCGTTCATAGAACTTCGCTGGAGACCACACACAATGGCGGAGGGGGGATTGGTGCTGTGGTTTTCATGCCTCGGAGCTGCAAAGCAGTGACATGTTCCGTACGATCATAAAGGTCGCCTGAGACCCACAGGGTATCACGCTAGTGTTGCCACAGCCTCAGACTGACAAATTGGCATTTAGTGCGAACACGTCATCGGAAACAGCCTCGACTCTCGTGCGCGGGGGGGGGGCCCCTGAGATCATTCGCCAAAGATCTAGATCATATTTCCAGCTCCTCTTTCAGGCTCTGGCACTGGATAACACGGAGCGTTTCCAGGATTAGCAAGAGTAATTGTTCATCTGGAACCATTCAAGTCATATTTGATGGCCCGGCTGGTGTGGCTCAGTGGTTGCGCGTTGACCTATGAACCAGGAGGTCAGAGTTCGATTCCCAGTCGAGGGCACATGCCCGGGTTGCAGGCTCAATCCCCAGTGGGGGGCATGCAGGAGGCAGCCGATCAATGATGCTCTTTCATCCTTGATGTTTCTATCTCTCTTCCCCTCTCCCTAACTCTCTGAAACAAATGAAAACAGAGTTAAAATAATAATAATACTTTATGCACAATAACAGAATTTACAAGCCAAGATTACTCTCTTCAACGTTGCCCATTGCCAATTAGTTTTCCAGCTCTCCCAGCGGAGTGCCTGGAACCCAGGGAATTTAAGATGACCTCTGCTAAGCCTGGAAAAGGAGAGGGCTCTTTTCCGCGATTAAATAATAAATGAACTGGCATCCGAGTTGCTAAGACCGAACTCCCATTAGGGGCTCCGTGGCTTCACAGAGCGTGTGCTGGGGAGGAGGGACGGGACATACGGGTCATCTTGAGAAACTGAGATGTCACCCCTAAAGGAACATCAGTCCGTTCGCTGCAGCCCTGTCCTGCTGATGAGCAAAATGAGCCCCAGACATGTGGCAGGGTTGGCTCAGGTCTCAGAGCTAGTGAGTCCCAGCACGTTCGGGCCAGAGCCCGGGTCTCTTGGCTGTAATCTGTTCTCTTTTCACTCTGCTATCCAAAAAACAAGCCCGGCTGGCGTGGCTCAGTGGTTGAGCGTCAACCTATGAACCAGGAGGTCACGGTTCGATTCCCGGTCAGGGCACATGCCTGGGTTGTGGGCTCGGTCCCCAGGGTGGGGCGTGCAGGAGGCAGCCGATTGGTGATTCTCTCTCATCATTGATGTTTCTATCTCTCGCTCCCTCTTCCTTCCTTTGTGAAATCAACAAAAATGTATTTTTTAAATAGAAGGAGAAGGAGAAGGAGAAGGAGAAGGAGAAGGAGAAGGAGAAGGAGAAGGACAGGTCACAAAGATTGGGCAGCTCCCAAGCCACCACACCAGAGGAAAAGTGAAATAAATGGTTATTCACTTATTCAACCCGTTTTTGTTGAGCATCTACTAAGGAGGAGGTTCTGGGGATAGAGCAATGAACCCAAAAGGTGCATTGTCTCTGTTCCCATGAGCTTCCGGGGAGGCGGGGAGACAGAAAATACCAAAGGAAGCAAAGAACCATGTAATCAGTCGTAGTCATGAGCACCGTGGGGGGACTCAGCAGGATGCTGTGAGAGGAGATAGAGGCGGGCAGGGAAGGGCTCCTAAGATTGTGGTTTTTCAGCTCAAGTGGGCAAAGACAGGAAGGCGGGGAGGAGGAGCGTCCAGGGCCCAGACCTGGAGCTCTGCCCACGCAGGCTCCAGAGGCGGGGAGGGAGAGCGAGGCCGGGAGCATTGGGTGTGGAGGCAGGCCAAGGCCGGGCAGGTGGACTCAGACCAGACAGGTTAGCAATTAGAATCTGTCCAGCCGGGCCGGCGTGGCTCAGGGCTTGAGCGTCGACCTATGAACCAGGAGGTCACGGTTTGATTCCCGGTCAAGGTCACATGCCCGGGTTGTGGGCTCGATCCCCAGTCGGGGGCGTGCAGGAGGCAGCCGACCCATGATTCTCTCTCATCATTGATGTTGCTATCTCTCCCTCCCTCTCCCTTCCTCTCTGAAATGAATAATAATTTTAAAAAAAATAGTACCGCTGATCCTCACGGGAGACCAACCTGCCCCTCCCCCTCTGCGGGAGAATCAGGGCACCATGAGTCAGAGGAGCCACCTCAAAATCACTGACTGGAAACCCCGACTGCAGCTCCACGGCAAAGGGATCGGACTGGATTTGCCAAACTCCCCATGTGACCCAAGCGTGGCCACCTGCCAAAGAGCCGGCGGGAGGGAGAGAAGGCCACTCGCCTTCCTGGCAACACAGACATTTCCAAGCCCCGTCCCTGAATGAAAGAGGCAGCTCAGGGCATCCGAGGAGCCATTTCCAGTGAGGATTTGGCTTTGACGAGAGCGGCTGTGGAGCCAGAGTGCTGGGTGCAGCGCCTCTTTGGGTAGCTCACCCATCCTTCCGTGGTGGGGGGCTGTGTCCTGAGGCCCTTGTGGTGCATGAAGCCGCTGCCTTCGCCATCTGCTCCTGGATCGTCCTCGAGGGACATCAGGGAGTGCCTGAGGGTCTGCCTTGGCCGTCTGATTAGGTCTGGCTGCGTGACTCAACTGTGCGCGTCCTCTTACGCCAGGACAGGGATCCTGCCCGAGCTCAGCTGAACGGGAGCCAGACCAAACTGCAGACAAGCGGCCCAGCTTCAGGGCGTAGAGACCCGTGGCTCGGCAGGGAACAGAGTATGTGACCCATAGCGACTGTGCGGTGAACATCCCTGAAGGGCGACTGCCGGAGAGAAGAGCTCCGGGCTCTCCTGAAGAAGGTAACACCTGTGGAGGCAGGTCCACGTGTTTCTGAGGATTCCCAGGGCCACCCGAGGGCGTGGCGGCTTGGATGGGCAGGCTGGGCACAGGCTGACACCACTGAGGGAAGGGGATCCGCAGGTGGGCTCCCGGCAGCCCTGAGCTCTCGGGAGCTGGCTCCTGCGGACGGCTTGCTCAGATGGGAAGGAGAACGAAGGTCCTACGCTGGAGTGGGGTGAGCCCAAGTCCCTCATTGGAGAGATTCCAGCTCTGATGCTTGGATGCCAGGGAACTGGGATTGTTGGCCTGGGGCGTGGCCTAATTACAAGGACTTGCTCAATAAGTGGGTACAGATGGGCTCAGGTGGGATGTAACATTTGATCATTCCCATTTGGATAAAAAGATGTCTTTGAGTAAGAAGTGGAATTTTAGGGACCTCGAAGAGTGGTAGGCAAGCGGCTGATGGGACTTTAAAACATGGCGGTTGAGCCCGGCGTGTGTCGCTCAGTGGTTGAGTGTCCACCTCTGAATCAGGAGGTCACAGTTCGATTCCCGATTAGGGCACATGCCCAGGTTGCAGGCTTGATCCCCAGTGGGGGGCGTGCAGGAGGCAGCCGATCCATGATTCTCTCTCATCATTAATGTTTCTCTCTCCCTCTCTCCCTTTCTCTCTGAAATCAATACAAATAGATTTTTAAAAAACATTTAAAATATATCTATCTGCCCCCAAACATCGGTGGGCATGTGTCACTTACGTGTGGTTATTTCTGGATTGAGACCACAGAACACTTTCATTTTCCAAATTGTATACTTGTCTTAACACTGGAATTTATTACTATGCCATATATTTTCTGTTCTGGGCAGGAAAACAATCCCAAATTTAAAAGGTTAAAAAAAAAGAAGCTTTTATAAGAATTAATGACATTGTTTCCCACTTACTTAAAGTAGGACAGGAAGACACACTCTGCATGGTTTCCCCAGCAAAGAACGGAAATTTAAGTTTTTCTAACACTTTTTAGCTGTTGAAAAGATCATCTCATAAAACATGATGGTTACAAATTTTTTAATGCAATGACATGGGTTTGTTTTGTGTTGTGTTTTTTTTTGGTTAATCCTCACCCGAGGATATTTTCCCATTGATCTTTTGGAGAGAGTGGAAGAGAGAGGGAAAGACAGACAGAAACATCGATGTGAGAAAGACCTGCTATGTGAGCACCTACTATGTGCTAAGTACTAAATTTCCATGAACTCCAAGAGGAAGGAGAGTCAAACTTGACCTAGGAGAGCAGCCTTCATCAAGGTACGTGCCCTTGACCGGAATTGAATCTGGACCCTTTGGTCCTCAGGCCGACGCTCTGTTCACAGAGCCAAACCGGCTAGGGCACGACATGGGTTTTTAAAGCAAAGTATACATACTTTGGGGGATTTAAAATGCTACCAGTGATTTAGTAGAGAAAATTACGTTAAAGAATCTTATGAAAACCTACCCTGATACATTTTGCAATAAGGAGTGGATGTTGCTAAACAACTTAATGGAGGCATGAATTATGAATCATCCTCTTCACTAAAGTTTCGAGGTACCTATTTTAAAAAGCAACTTTTAAAAGATTCATGGTTTTTCTAATAAAGTAAAGCACTCCAAAACTAATATGTATACTTAATATCTATGTTGTAAGATATTCTTGAACAGACTCAATACTCTGGTAGCTTGGTTAAAATACTTTATAACTCAGATAATCAGAGAAAAGTCACAGTGACATTACCTTGTGCCTTTAACAAATACGTAATATTTTGAGGGCCAATTGTGTAGCATTGTCATAGAAAGTCTGTTTCATTCTCATCTATTCATGATCACCTATGGTCTTTCATGCAAGAGAAACAAAAACTTACCATTTTTATGACTTCTTTAGTCCATTTAAAAAAAAATGAGCCATTTTGAGATTAGTGGGTGAAATTTGATGTGTAAGTAAGAATAGATTTCGCTTTTGGTAAAACTGTAAAAATAGGTCAAGGTTGACGTTCCTTCCTCTTTGAGTTCACGGAAATTCAGTACCTACCACATGAAAGGTGCTCATGATATATAGCTGACCCTTGAACACCAGGTTTTGAACTGCGTGGGTCCACTTATACAAGCACTTTTTTTTTTCAATAAATAGACAGTTAGCCTTCCCTATCCTCAGGTTTTGCATCCGAGAATTCAACCAACGGCAGATGGAAAACAGTATTTTCCCTCCATTGTTGGGAATCCGAGGATGCAGAGAGCCAACTGTGTGTATTGTACGACACCATTTTATATTCAGGACTCGAGCATCCGTGAATTTTTACATCTATGGGGGGCAATCATGGAACCAATTCCCTACAGATACCAAGGGATGACTATAGTTAAGTTTTGGGGAAGTCAAAAGTTATATAAGGAGCTTTGATTATGTCGGGGGGTTGGGATCCCTCACCCCAACTTGTTGGAGAGTCAACTATATTCGTTAAACAACTGACAATGTCCCTGATGCGTGTCTTTCACTAACTTGTTAGGGATTTCGTATTGCAGGGGTGGAAATTTTTTCCTTTCTTCCCTTTGGCTGGCCTGCTATTTAAATTGACATAAGACTGCAAGGCGGCCGTAGCTCAGTGGTTGAGCGTCGACCTATGAACCAGCAGGTCACGGTTCGATTCCTGGTTAGGGCACTTGCCTAGGTTGTGGGCTCGATCCCCAGTGTGGGGCGTGCAGGAGGCAGCAGACCGATGATTCTCTCATCATTGATGTTTCTATCTCTCTCCCCATCTCCCTCCCTCTCTGAAATAAATAATATATATATTGACATAAGACAGATGAACAGGAGAAAAAAACAAATTTCATTTCAGATGTATTGGAATCTTACAAAAATATGAGCCCCAAAGGCAGTCAGACAACTAATTGAGCTGAGGAATGGATTAGGGGCCCAGGACTTCAAAGGGGGAGCAGGCCAACTGATAGGGAGACAAGGAGAGCAGATACTTGGTAATCAGATGTTTGCCCCGCCAGGCAAGGGAGTCTTTCAGATAAAACACTTATCTGTGGTAATGGCTCTCTTCCTGGCGTAGGCTCCCTATCGGAAATCTTTCCGGCACTTAAAGGGGAGGTCCAAGTTTTTCCTGCATAGGCTGGGTCTTGATTGCCTTCGGCTCAAAATAAGCCACGTACCAAAGCGGCACATTTTGGGGTGGCATATTCTGCTCCCCTTTAGGATGTTGCTCATTCCTGGAGTATTTGCAATTTTTAAATTTATTGATTGATTTGAGAGAAAGACACACACACACACACACACACACACACACACACACACAGGGCCATCTCCTGTACATGCCCCCACCAGGAATCAAACCCGAATCGTAGCTATAGGCCCTGACCAGGAATGGAACCCGAAACCTTTTGGTGCATGGGATGATGCTCCAACCAACCGAGCCACCCTCTCCACACACGACCACATATTTGCATTTTTAAAGATTTCCAGAGGAAGTGGGCAACCTGTGCCCAGAGGTATGAGCTGCTAATGGCTGAATCTCAGAGTTCAGGGGGCGATATGTCAAGGTGTGGGATTTCACTGCAGAACTCCTTCACGCCACATCACCGGGCCATTACTACTTTGCCTGTCATTGAGTCAGATAGGAGTTGGAGCTATTAAAAGTTGCATTTGGTATACAGCTTAAAGGCAAATTATTTCTATTTCTTTCTTTTTTTTAATAAGAGAAAGTTTATTTAGAAAGTCACAGAGGTAGGAGTGAGCTGCAGAAGGAACCGACTTGGGAAACCAGTTACAGAGGCAAAACCAGGGGGCCCTTGGCGGTTAGGAGAGAGAAGGGTAAAAAAGTTAACACGCCTGGGCTGGGGGAGGAGGGGGAGGGGACAGGCGTGGCCTCCGGGTCCTTCATCCTAAGGGCTTTTAGGAGCTAAGCTGGGGATTTTGGAGGAGATCCCAGAGAAGGATCTCAAAATAACTGGAATGGTCGATGCTAAAGCAATTCCTGTCCATGTGTAGACCATGCACTTAGCGTCTGTATTGCTAGGTAGGACCTGAACCCTTGGACCTCAGACCTCAGCGTTCTGGCTCGGTCCCCAGTACCTCGGACACGGACACGCCGCAAGGCTTGTCAGGTGACTGGGGGGTGAGAAACGGTGTCCCCTAAAAAAACAAACAAATGCCAAACGGCCCCGGCGAGCTGGACCCCGCAGCCACTGTCAGCGATGCAGCCAAAACACGCTTGTATTTAGCTCGGGGCTGCCCCCCTCTGCAGGCGCCGCTATTTTAAGGCACAGAAGGCTGACCACGCGCTGTCCACTAACGACCGTGTTGGGAGGAGGCTGGGTTGAAAAATGCATCTTTGCGCTGCACTCATTGCACAGTGGCTCCTCCGTTAACCTCTTCACGTTTTTAAAAAAATCTTTATTGATTTCAGAGAGGAAGGGAGAGGGAGATAGAAACATCCACGCTTCCTCCCTCTCCGACCCCCTCCCCATGTTTCTTGGACGCCCCCAAACTCGGAACCCCAGCAGTTAGCCTGTCGCTTTCCCGGCTCTGATGCAACTCGCTTAGCCGAGCCC
>NW_005370653.1:875874-889628 GCF_000412655.1 Myotis brandtii
A
This sequence comes from Myotis brandtii, assembly GCF_000412655.1. Taxonomy (NCBI): domain Eukaryota; kingdom Metazoa; phylum Chordata; class Mammalia; order Chiroptera; family Vespertilionidae; genus Myotis; species Myotis brandtii. The sequence continues at coordinate 875,876 of NW_005370653.1, forward strand.
CCCTCTCCCGCATCCTCTCCCCCTTGCGCTCCCGCCTTTGACGTGCTTCGCCCGGGCTAGAGGGTCCTCGGAGACGCCCGCCGTCGGACCCGGGCATCCCTGGACCCTTGGCTGGGATGCGACCACTTTCCTCTCCGCCACCTGTGGGATGGAACGGCGTGGACATCCCGGTTCGATTCCCCGTGGGGCACTTCCCCGGGTTTCGGGCTCCATCCCCAGTAGGGGGCGTGCAGGAGGCAGCCGATCCATGATTCTCTCTCATCATTGATGTTACTCTCTCTCTCCCTTTCCCTTCCTCTCTGAAATCAATGAAAATATATTAAACAAACAAATTTTTTAAAAAGGCCTGGGAAACACCCAGGGAGCCCCCGGCGCCACGGAGGGGAGGCCCGCTCACAAGCTTTAAGAAACGCCCCCCAGCCTGGCCGGTTAAACCAAAACAAACCCTTCCCCGTGTGCTCTGCACACACCCAGGGCCGGCTGGCCAGCGCCCACCCGGTGGTTAGGAGGTTTGCCTGCAGCAGGTAGGAAATGTTGGAGTGGAACACGCTGGTGTTGACTTTGGGCTGATGTTTCCTTCACGGTTGAATTCAGCTTGCATTTTGAATTCAGCCTGCATTTCCCCAGGTCCCCTGCACAGGTTGGTAGGACACACCCAACGCGGCTTTCCTTCCTGGCGAGTCTTGCTTATTCTGCCCAGTTACTCTCCACGTCCACACCCAGACACCCGAGGCGAATGAAGGTGCTGACTCCGAGCGTGCGTTTTACAGGTGTAGTTCATGCAGATGGAGTGTCTGTGTTTTGTTTTTAAAAAATATATATTTCTTTATTGATTTCAGAGAGAAAGGGAGAAGGAGAGAGAGATAGAAACATCAATGATGAGAGAGAATCATTGATCGGCTGCCTCCTGCACAACCCCCACTGGGGATCGAGCCCGCAACCCGGGCATGTGCCCTTGGCCGGAATCAAACCTGGGACCCTTCAGTCCGCAGGCTGATGCTTTATCCACTGAGCCAAGCCGGCTAGGGCAGAGTGTCTGTTTTAAAGAGCTTTGCAAGTAGCCGGCAACTTTTTCCCCCCCTGATAATTCTTGCCATCATTCATATTGTTACTACTACAAAGATTGGAGAGTTTGGACAAAAGGTAGCATAAGGAGAAAATGAGTTACTATATAATTTAATTTATTTTAAAAATATATATTTTATTTATTTCAGAGAGGAAGGGAGAGGGAGAGAGAGAGAAACATCAATGATGAGATTCATGGATTGGCTGCCTCCTGCACGCCCCCTACTGGGGATCAAGCCCACAACCTGGGCATGTGCCCTTGACCGGAATCAAACCCGGGACCCTTCAGTGCACAGGCCGAGGCTCTAGCCACTGAGCCACACCAGCTAGGGCTATCATTTAATTTACATGAAACCAATTTATAAACTATGCAATTATGTATAAACTCAGTATTTACGGAGCACCTACTGTGTGCTCCAGTTTTCTAAACAGATACTCCCTTCCCCTCCCCTTCATGGAGTTTACATTCTACTGGGGGCGTCTCAGATAATAAACAAATAAAATGTGTGCTCCGTCAAATGGTGTTAAGGACTGAAGAGGAAAAGCAGGGGAGAGGGAGACTAGGGAATGAGAAGAGGGTTGCAATATATATTTTTTTAATCATTGTGTTTGGTGGTTTAAAATTGTTTTTTAATTTTTAGTCCTCACCTGAGGATATTTTTCCATTGATTTATAGGGAATGAGAAGAGGGTTGCAATATGTATTTTTTTAATCATTGTGTTTGGTGGTTTAAAATTTTTTTAAAATTTTTTTGTTAGTCCTCACCTGAGGATATTTTTCCATTGATTTTTAAGGAGAGTGGGAGGGAGGGGGAGAGCCAGAGAGAGAGAAACATGGCTGTGAGAGAGACATGACTGTGGATTGGTTGCCTCCCCCACATACCCTAACCAGGGCCGGGATGGAGCCTGAAACCCAGGTATGTGCCCTTAACCAGAATCGAACCTGGGACCCTTCTGCCCGCAGGCCAGTGCTCTATCCACTGAGCCACACTGGCTAGGGCGGGGGTTGCAATTTTAAGGAGCGGTCGCCAGGGAAGACTTCTTGGAAAAGATGATCTTGCAACATGAGACTGGAAGGAAGTGAGAGGGTAATTGGTCCACCTCTGTAGGGGATGAGTGTTCGGAGGAAGGGAACTTGCAGGAGCCTGCCGGCAGAGTGGATGAGCATGTTTGGGGAAAACAGAGGCTGGGCTGGCCTGGTGGAGGGAGTGATGGGAGAGGAGTAGAAACGAGTCCAGGATTAGGTGGGAATGGGAAATCAGAGTGTAAGGCCTGCAGGCCTTTGTCAGGACTCGGCTTCCACTCTGAGTGAGACTCATCGCTTTGCGTGGAGAAGGGATAGAGTCAGACTCGCTTTCTAAAGAGGTCACTCTGGTGGTTGGATGGAGAATAGACTTTGTTGTGGGGAGGGGGGAGGGTTGGGCAGTGGCAGAAGCAGGGACATCAGTTCCGGGATTCTTGCCATGATCCAGGCCAGCGATGATGCCACTTGGGCCCGAGTACCGTTGGCGTGGTGGGTTTCTGGTTACATTGAGGGTCATAGAGCCCACAGGAGACTTCCAGAACACCAGATTTTATCCTGAGCAAGTAGGAAGATAGAGCAGGCATGTACTAAAGTGAGGCTCATGAGAGGAGCAGTTTGGTGGGGAGAAGGTTAGGAGTGGGTTAGAAGACGATAAATTGGGTATCCAAGTGGTTACAGGGTCGATCTGCAGACCCACGGGTTCAATTCCCCGTCAAGAGCATGTACGTGGGTTGCAGGTTCCCTGGCCTCCGGGAGGAATGCATGCAGGAGGCAACCAATCAGTGTGTCTCACATCAGTGTCTCTCTCTCCACCCCCTTCCACTCCCTCTAAAAATCAATTGAGAAAATATTCCCAGTGAGGATTAACAACAAAAAAAGATTCTTACTAACAAACTGACCCTGTAATCAGATTCAGAGAGTAAAAAAAGAACATAGATTCTGGAGATTTTAGTGAGCTTGATCATGGTGAATGGTCTTTTTAACATATTGCTGAATTTGGTTTGCTAATATTTTGTTGAGGATTTTTGCATCTATTTTCTTTTTAAAAATATATTTTTATTAATTTCAGAGAGGAAGGGAGAGAGAGAGAGAGAGAAACATTAATGATGAGAGAGAATCATTGATCAACTGCCTCCTGCACACCCTCTATTGGGGTTCGAGCCCGAAACCCGGGCATGTGCCCTGACAGGAATAGAACTGTGACCTCCTGGTTACTAGGTCAATGCTTAACCACTGAGCCACGCCGGCCGGCCTGTATCTCATGTTCATGAGGGATGCTGGCCTATAATTTTCTTTCTTTGTAATGTCTTCGTCTGGTTTTGGAATCAGGGTAAATGGTGACCTTGTAAAATGAGTGTGGGAGCCTTCCTCCTCTTGAATTTTTTGGGAAGGACGGGTGTTAATTCTTCTTTTGAATGTTTGGTAAAATGCACTGGTGAAGCCATCCTGTCAGGCCCAGCCTTCACTTTTAACGGGGACACCCCGTGTGCAGGTTAGGAGGAGGCTGCCGCTGTAGGAGACCTAGCTTCTCATCAGGTCTCTGACGTCACCTGTGCTGTATCTTATTCTTGGGGACCGGATGGAGAAGTGGGCACAGGATGGGCAGTTAGTGAGCAACTGCACTCAATCTAGGTACCTGTGAGCGGCCCCACAGGAAGCCTCTACGGGCCGCCCTTTCTGACCCTGTTCCCACCTGTCAGCTCGCACCTCCTCCCCCTCATGGTGACCTTGCAGCTTATTTCACGGAGGAAATAGAAACACTCCCATCTCGGTCCTCCCACCGCCAGACACACTCATCTCCTGATCTGTGCTCGCGGGCGCTGTCGTCCTTATTGCATTAGGTGGCCCATCCCTGTTCTTCTCATGTGGACGTTGGCTCGTTTTCATTCTGCTTACTCACCGTTCCTGAAATGATCTTCTCTCATTCCAGTTTTTCATCTGTTTTCAGTTCTCCTGCCATACAAACGTGATAAAACATTTCAGCTTACAAATACTCTATAATATCTTTCTTTTGAAAAAAAAAAAATTAACCCCTCGGGGGCTAGGCTTCACCCTTCAGGACTAGGTTCGGCAGTTAGGGCCAGGCTGGGCGATTTGGGACGAGGCTCGGTGCTTAGGCACCAGGGTCATCCCTTCGGGACTAGCTTCAGCTGTTAGGGCTGGACTGGACAAAAAAAGAAAAAAAATACAAAACCCTCTCCTATTCCGGGTTCCCTTCAAGCGACCAGCCGTTTTGTTGCCATTCTTTAGGATTTATTCAGGGATGCTAAACACCAGGCTCAGCCCAGACCCTCATCCCTGCCCCCTTCCACTCTCTCTAGGCCCCCACTGTTGAGTATGTCACCACTAGCCACAGGCCTGTCTGTGCGGAGAGCTCTATTGGACAGCACTGCTCTGGGCTCTCACATCCATCCGGTCCCTTTAAAATGCATCTGCACGTGCTGACCCCCAGGTTGAGTCACCCGTGCCAGCCTCTCCACGGGAACTCCAGCTGCTACACCAGCTGCCTGCGAGACAGCCTTTCCTTGGTGTCTGAGCGCTTGTCAGACTGAACATGGCTAAACGGGATGTGGTTTTCCCTCTCCTCCTGTCCCGTCAGCAGGGCTACCCCTCACACAGGTTACAAAACCTTGTCGCCTTTTTGGGGGGCCCGGGGCTCTGAGGGCAGGCGGAAGGAGACTTCATGCTTAGGAGAGACTGTTCCAGGGGACACCTCGGTTTCCTCTTTCCGCACCGCTCTTCAGTCCCTGAAAGCAGGGGTGAGTCGCTTTCCCCACTCGGTAGTAGTTTTTACCTTTTCCTCTCGCACTCGGCATCCATGCATCAGACACACGCGCATCTCAGTGTCCTGGAGTGCTCTCTGCCCAGGTACCCTCCTGGCCCGCTTCCTGACTTCCTTCACCTTTTGGCTCAGATATCACCTCTTCAGACGTACATTCCTGTGCACCCTAAGAAAGTCCGAACCTGCCTTCACAGCCGCCACTCACGAGTTACTGCCCTCTCGTTAGTGTTTGCACCTGCCCACGCCTGGTTACGCTCAGGCAGTTCACACCCAGCACTCATTTCTGCCAGGCATGAATGTTTTTTAAAATATACTTTCATTGATTTCAGATAGGAAGGGAGACAGAGAGAGATAGAAACATCAATGATGAGAGAGAATCATGGATCAGCCTGCAACCTGGGCATGTGCCCTTGACTGGAATCAAACCCAGGACTCTTCAGTCCATAGGCCGAGGCTTTATCCGCTGAGCCAAACCAGCTAGGGCCGGCATGACTATTTCAGGAGCACCTGACCAGGTCAGAGCCATGTCTGGAAGTATTAGAGGGTTAACCAGAACCTAGTCATTTCAAGTCAGTCTTTAGATAAAAACAAGCAATAAAACCTCATAGTTTTAAATGTAAATTTTTGTGTTTCTGATCTTCTTTTCTATAATCTTTATCTTACAGCTTGGTCATGAGCACCGACAGTAACTCTTTGGCACGTGAATTTCTGACCGATGTCAACCGGCTTTGCAATGCAGTGGTCCAGCAGGTGGAGGCCCGGGAAGAGGAGGAGGAGGAGGAGGAAGAGGAGGAGACACACATGGCAGCCCTTGGACAGTACCTTGTCCACGGCCGAGGATTCCTTTTACTGACCAAGCTAAATTCCACCATTGACCAGGTAACATTTTCATGTCAAATAACTTTCTTCTTCAGTATATTATCTTAATTTTGGGTACATAATTTCTGGGTTACATAGTTTCTGAGAGTCTCTAGATAAAGTCCTGCTTCTCACATCACTCCCACAAAGACAAGTAGCCCCATTTAAGGACATATGTTTATTTGGATACTTTCCAAAATGTCTGAAAAATTTTAGAATTGTAAATGGCCTTTCTTCCAAAGTGGTTTCATATATACTGTGTTTGCATCCTAATATCAGTGCAGGAGATCTGTGATTATTAATAAAGTTACAAGATTATAATAGAGGAACATATGAATTTGCACCTGAAATAAACATCAGCCATGTGTTTGAAAAATTTCATGTAAACTGTGTTTAGGCAGCTTGCTATATGTGGGGTGAAAGTAGAGAACACTTTGTGTGAACTAATAATTACTGATCCTCTAGCTTGTATTCATGTACGTTAGTACGTTGTGTGTTTGCTGAGAGGACTGTATGACGGTGGTATTGTGCTGATTCCTTCTAGAATAAACATTTTAAAGCCAGTAGGAACTACAGATATGTTTTCATCCAACCTCCATTTGTAGATGAAAAACAGACGCAGAAACATTAAGTAACTCAAGTTAACCTGAAGCCCAAATGTGATTTATATCTTTATTAAATTTTAGGAGAAAAAAATTTTTATTTTATGAAAGAAAAACTCTACCATCTGCTTCCTGAGAATGAATTAATGTAGTCAGAGAGTATTTCAGTTAACTTGAATTGATAAGATTATAAGGTCTCCGTAGCACCAGTTTGACGGGCATGTCTGACCACTTTAAATGTCACTGGTGTTAGATGTACTCTTATCCATTGTTAAACTTCTGTGATATGACAGCACATTTCTAATGAATACATTTGTTGGATAAATACAGACACTAACACTGAACACCGCCTCTGTTTTCACTGTAAGCTCAGGAACCCAACAAATATAAGGAAGTATTTGTTTGCTGCGGTGCTCACCTGTCACGGAACATTCTGGAATATTTGCAGGTTTATGTAATTTTATTCTTTTTCATGAATGTGGTTTATTAAATGTGTCACTAAATGTAATTTAAGTTTTATATATTTGTGTGACCAGGAAAAATTATTTGTTAGACCACATGTAGTGATTTTTTTATTTTGAAATCTTGATGATTGCATATTCATCTCATACTCTGTTCGTCTTTCCCCACATTAGAACAATTCAGTGCTTTCTCTTTTTAAAAGATACTATATAAATAACATCATAAATATTGAGGAGCAAATGTTGAGAGAAACTAAAAAAGACCCAAATAAATTCAGAACTACGTGATATACATATATTGGAAAAATCAGTATTGTAAAGATACTGTTTTCTCCAAATTGATCTATAGATTCCAGTGCAATTCCAATCAAAGTCTCAATGGCTTTTTTTAAAATCCTCACCTGAGGATATGCTTACAGAGAGGAAGGGAGTGAGAGAGAGAGAGAAACATTGATATGAGAGAGAAACATCCATTGGTTACCTTCTGTACATGCCTCGACCAGGGATCGAGCCACAACCCAGGCGTGTGCCCTGACCAGGGACTGAACTGGCAGCTGTTTGGTGCACAGGATGATGTTCAGCTCACTGAGCCACTCTGGTCAGGCACAATAATGCTGTCCTTTTTCTTAAGGACAGCATTATTGAGATATATTTCACATGGCATGGAATTCACCTATTTCATATGTACAAAATCCAATGTTCATTAGTGTCACAGCCAGTTTTAGAATATTTCCATCACCTCCGATAGAACCCCTATGCTTTTTCCTGTCAATCACCTATTCCTTCCACTCTCCTGAGTCTAAGCAAACACTAATCTACTTTGGATCTCTGTAGATTTTCTGCTTTTGCTTTTAAGTCATGAAATAACTTTTAATATATTATTCAATGACTGCAATCATTCAAGTCATCATTGAATAATATGTTTTCCTATGGTGATATTTTTTAATCCCTTCTTTTTCCCATCACTTACTTTTTGGAATATCTGTAGCAGTGATAGTAGGAACAGTAGAAGTAGAGTGACATTAATAGCCTATTAAAACTAGGGCTTATCAATATTTAATTGCTTAAACTAGGGAACGAAGCATGATCATTTGGATCCTGAAGGGGAATTTAATTGCACAAGATTTAATCATTTAAGGCGGAGTCAGAACGCTGGGTTCCAGGCTGCACATCTCAGGAGGAACTTGAGCTCTTACGCCCCCTCCTCCCCTTACTACGTGTAGTAAATGCACAGATGTTACGTGTACATTGGGATGTTCTAACAAATATATTCACCTGTGTGGCCACCACCCCGTCAGTGTGTAGGACATCCCACCCCTTAGGGAGGTTGCCAGGCTCTTTTCAGTCAGTCCCTCTGGGCCCCTGCAGGATGCCGCTGCTCTGACGTGTAGCCTCCGAGGGCGGTTCTGCTCGTCCTGGGACTTCACGTGAAGTATGTGCTCTTGTGTCGCAGAGGTTCTCCCGTCCGCGTGAGTCAGCAGCTCATGCCTTCTGCTTCTGATGGGCGTCTTCTTGTCTGGAGGCCACGGTTTGTTTACCTTCCCCTCTGTTTAACCGTTTGGGTCAGAGCCATCTGGCTATTCTGAATAAACCTGCTGTGAATATACTTTCATTTCTCCTGGGTAAATATCGCGGCATACAGTTGCTATGAGAAGCAGACTGTTTTCAAAGTGGTTGCGCCACTTCATTCTCACGGCCATGTATGAGGACCCTGTGCTCTCACAGCCTCTCTCACCCGCTCCTGTTTGCATCCCTCTAACAGCTGGCACTGCCCGTCGGTAGTGGTGGCATTGTGGAGTATAAAGTCGCATCGCGCTGCGGTTTCGGTGTGCAGCCCTCTGACTACTAATGGCATTGAGCACTTTTCTGTGTGCTTATTGGCTATTTACGTATTTCTTTTGTAAGTGTCTGTTCAAGTTTTGTGCCCATTTTTTTTTTTCATTTTAAAAACAATTTCTCAGACGGTGAGTACATGAAATCAACACTGACCATTGTACTACACAAGAATATAAATTATGGCCGAAACCGGTTTGGTTCAGTGGATAAAGCGTCGGCCTGCGGACTGAAAGGTCCCAGGTTCGATTCTGGTCAAGGGCATGTACCTGGGCGGGCACATCCCCAGTAGGAGATGTGCAGGAGGCAGGTAATCGATGTTTCTCTCTCATCGATGTTTCTAACTCTCTATCTCTCTCCCTTCCTCTCTGTAAAAAATCAATAAAATATATTTTAAAAAAAAGAATATAAATTATGCCATGAGGAATCACATGGCTATGTGTACATTAACCCCCAAAATTAAATATAAATTTGCTGTGCTTATGTTATGCATGACTTTCCTTCTTCCCCTCTTTCTCTCCCTCTTTCTCTTTCTTTCTTACGTTTGGGTTGTGCCCATTCAGCCATGTTAGTTCTGGAAACAGTCCAAGTTTCTTGGCATGTCGTCCTGAGGTCCTCGAACGCACTGCCCCGAGCCCGCTGCCTTTGCAGCTTCAGAGATAGTGGTCTGGTGTGGGATCTCAGCCCTTGCTTCTCCCGACTCACTCGCCCTTCCTCTCCCATCCTCCTCCCGTGCCGCCACCCCTTGGATGGCTAGGCTGGGCAGTTCATATAAAATCCGGTCTAAACAATCGCGTCGTGAAAGGGATCGACACCTGGTCGGCGCGTAAAATATGTTTCCTGAATTAACTGAGAAATTACCAGCCAATGAGACTTCTTTTACTGGGGCTTATGCTTTGGGGAATTGAAAAAGGAATGACAGTCATTTCCCTGCACAGGGGAAGCATAAAATGTGAGTCCTGCATGAGGAGTGGATGATTTGTATAGATGGGCCGCCTGGGCTAGCCAGGGGCGGGATCTGTCTGTGGCACGTGTTGCCGACCATGGCATGTTGAGAACATTCCACTTGGATGGTAAGAGGTAACACCCATTATTCCCCTGGACGCTGTGGTTTGCAACAGCGGGCTGTCCACAAATAAGAGGGAAAGATCTGATGATTTGCAAAGGATTAGAATACGCATGCGGCTTCTTTAGGACTGGGAAGGAGAAATACCTCTGGGCGTATACGATCACTGAAAGGTACTAGGTCTGGAAGGCTAGCGAGAGCGCCCCCGTGGTGAATTGTTAGAAATGGTGGTGATGGTGGAAGGAGGGAACCGTGCTCCCCTGTTGCATTGGGCAGTGGGAGATGACAGTGTCCTCAGGGCAGCAGTACCAGCACAGGGGGCAAACCCCCAACCTGCACTTGCTTCCCTCTCCCTCTTCGGGTTTCCAAGAGCTAGTGCACTTGGTGGAGTGGGGGCCACAGACATGGTCCTGAGTGGGGAGGACAGGAATCCTGGGTGGGCGCAGGATGAAGGCTTCACAGGGGAGGTATGGGGGTGCTGGGCCTGGAAGGCAGTGAGCCAGTGCACCCTTAGCTCAGTGGGAAGGAGTAGAGAAGTCCCGGGCAGCGTCCTGCGGAGTCAGGAGCCGGAGCCTGTGCATGGGGCAGTGACGATTTGCCAGTGTCCTGTTGGGGACCCAGGGCTCAGCGACAAGGACAGCGTGTCCGGAGCACTTCACACATCCTCGAGGTTTCTGCAAGCTCCCGTAGAATGTTACAGCCTCTTCTGCTCAAGGGAAGTGCCCAGAATCGGTGTGGAGGTTTTTAAGTGTAATTGTGCTGGATACCTTTTGCTGGCATCCTACAAAATGCTGAGGTTCAGACAGCCTGTGCTGTGCCTGGAAGGCACCTGGACGTCTTCAGACTTGTTATTTTTTAAGTAAAGAATAAAGTCTTTCATGCAGATAGTGTTTATAAAAACCCAGCTAGGTCCTAGGCATTGGGTGCAGAGGGTGTGATGCTAAGCACTGGGGCCTGCGCCCTGGAGTCCAGGCTTGGAGGGAGGGCTGGGAAGTGTGTTTGAGAAGCTTCCCGTGGTTTGGAGGTAAATTCAACCTCTTGTGTGCAGCCCGAGAGGCCGTAGTAGGTCTGGCACCGCCTGTCTCGCTGACTCTGTGCTCTCCCGTCCGCCCTTTCTATTCTTTAAATGCTTCCCAAGAGCGGTGGCCTCCACATCTTTGCATGGACTCCTTCTCACCAATTAAGTATCTGCTCCAGGGGCCCCTCCTGAATAGGCTGCAAATGCCCCCTTATCCCTCTGTCACCCCTCCTTTATTCATTGTCTTCATTGTATTTGAAACCGTCATTATGCGGATCTGACGGGTCACCCTGCCTCCTCACTCACCATGTGAGGAATTACACTTGACTTGTCATTACTTCCTTGGCCACCGTGTCCCAGGGGTCCCGCTCCAGTTCTGTAGCTCCAGTCACGCCTCTGACTGACAGGCTCGCTCCTTTCTGTGCCTCCTGTCTGAGCACCTGTGCCACACCCGGGCCCTGACTCACGCCACGTGCCTTCTGTTCTCTAACTGTGTGTGTGTGTATCTTATGGACCAAACGAGGGGACCTTCTCCAGGGCTCGGACCATCTCCTCCAGGAGGGGTAAGACAGTAAGTGCTGTAGACACAGTGTGCTGACTGTAAACACTGGATTACCTTCACTAATACGTCTTTCTTTTTACATATTACTTATTAATGTCTGTTTCTCTTTTTAAAATTGTGTTCTATGAGTCTTACATTTAACTGCATGAAGGTGTTTTTCTAATAACTTTATATTATTGGTTTGCTAATTAATAGGACTTAGCTTTTCATTTTCACCTGGCAAATTGGTTTTTCGTAGGTGAGGAATTCTTGCAATGTGCATGGTGCTGTGGCAGCTATTTTAAAAAATCAGCAAGAACATGCTAAATACCGTCGGCTACTCTTACATTCTTCTGTCTTTGGAAAGGTTTATAAATTGAAGAGTATCACAGCTTTCATTGGATTTGAGAGAAGTTAGTTTGGATCTTAGCTTCTCAAATGCAATCTTTCAGGGGCAAGGATTTTTTGGTTAAAAGTAAGACAAGGTATTAGGAATTAATGAGCCTCCTGCCCTCGGAACATGAAGGGGTTTTTCATGTCTAATCCAGGCGCTGACATGCAGAGAGGAGCTCCTCACTCTTCTGCTGTCGCTGCTCCCGCTGGTGTGGAAGATTCCTGTTCAGGAAGAAAGGGCGGCAGGTATGGTCTTCTCTTTCTTTTTTTACTGCAGTGGCACGCTCCAGAAATACTTCGCGTGATGGTCGCTTTTAACTTCAGTCTTAGAGAATATTTGGTATCTGTTGTATGATTTTGAAATAATTTTGGGAAATCGTAAAATTCTTAAGTGACATCAGGGCTCTAACCTAAATACTGGACTATGTTGGAAAATATAATAAACCCCTGTATCTTAATTGACTGCACTATTGCAGGAGGCTTGTAAAATGGCGTGAACAGTGGTGCTGTATCGCCTAGAGTCTCTTAGGGTAACGGGAGAATACAATCATTTATGGTTTTAAATTAGATTCATTTTTCCAATTCTGTTCTCCTTTGTTGTTTCCAGATCAGTTCGTATCCTTTGAGCTAATACCACCTGGTAATTGTCATGAGAAAGATAAGTGTGGGGGGAAGTGACCGAGGGACATAATAATAGCTAAAGAACAGCCCAGGGCCCGGGGACTGAGGTTAAACTCCTAAAATGGGTGCTAAGTATAAATTGAGTTAGAAGACATATTAAGGCATTCTAAAATTTCCTTTTTTGTTTCCTTAGATTTTAATCTGCCGTTCTCAGTTGATATAATCCTGACCAAAGAAAAGAACTCAAGTTCACAAAGATCTACTCAGGAAAAATTACATTTAGAAGGCAGTGCTCCATCGGGTCAGGTTTCTGCAAAAGTGAAAAGCAGACGACAGCGTAAAGCCACCCACGCCTGTTCCGTAAGAGATGCAAGAAAGACGCAGCTCTCCACCTCGGGCTCAGAGGCCGACTCAGACGACAGGAGGCCCCGGCGGCCCCACCAGCTGCAGCCTCTTGTAGCCCAGGCTTCTAAAGAAGGCGCGCCTGCAGCTCACCCCAACCGCTCGTCAACCAGAGAACAGACTCCCCCTGAGACCATGGCTTCGGGAAGTTTCCAAGAGATGATGCCCAGCCAGGAGGCAAACACGGACATTTTAAGCGAGCCAGCTGCCTTGTCTATTATCAGTCACATGAGCAATTCTCCTTTTGACCTATGCCATGTTCTGTTATCTTTATTAGAGAAAGTCTGTAAGTTTGACATGAACTTGAATCATAATTCTGCCCTGGCAGCCAGCGTCGTGCCCACGCTGACCGAGTTCCTCGCAGGCTTTGGGGACTGCTGTGACCTCGGCGACAACGCGGAGAGCCAGGTGGTTGCTGCAGGTTGGACTGAAGAGCCGGTGGCCTTGATCCAACGGATGCTTTTCCGGACAGTGTTGCATCTCATGTCGGTGGATGTGAGTGCTGCAGGGACGATGCCGGACAGTCTCAAAAAGAATTTAACCGAGTTGCTCAGAGCAGCTTTAAAGATTAGAACTTGCCTAGAAAAGCAGCCTGACCCCTTCGCCCCGAGACAGAAGACGACCCTGCAGGAGGTGCGGGAAGGCTTTGTGTTTTCCCGCTGTCGGCACCGAGCCCTCCTGTTGCCCGAGCTTCTGGAAGGGGTGCTGCAGCTCCTCACCTGCTGCCTCCACAGCGCAGCCTCAAACCCCTTCTTCTTCAGCCAAGCCATGGACCTGGTTCAGGAGTTCATCCAGCACCACGGGTTCCACTTGTTCGAGACAGCAGTCCTGCAAATGGAGTGGCTGATCTTAAGAGACGGCGTCCCTGCCGAGGCCTCCGAACGTCTGCGAGCCCTGATAAACGGCGTGCTGAAGATCATGAGCACCGTCAAAAAGGTGAAGTCGGAGCAGCTCCATCATTCCATGTGCACCAGGAAGAGGCACAGGCGGTGTGAATATTCCCACTTTATGCGTCACCACCGAGATCTCTCGGGGCTCCTGGTCTCGGCTTTTAAAAACCAGGTTTCCAAAAACCCCTTCGAGGAGAC
>NW_005370653.1:889884-890838 GCF_000412655.1 Myotis brandtii
CTCCCTGAGCAGCACGTGCGTGCAGGTCCTGGCCGGCGTCCAGGACGTCGGGCTCTGCTGCTGCATGGACCCCAAGTCTGTCATCGTCCCTTTGCTCCACGCTTTTAAGTTGCCGGCACTGAAGAATTTCCAGCAGCAGATCTTGAATGTCCTAAGCAGACTTATTTTAGATCAGTTAGGAGGTGCCGAGATGCCGCCAAGAATGAAAAAGGCAGCTTGCAATATTTGTACCGTTGACTCGGATCAACTGGCCAAATTAGAAGAAACGCTGCAGGGGCCTGCGCGCGACGAGGAGCCTTCCTGGGGCCTGCCCAGCCCCTACAGGTGCCCCGGGATCCTGCCCAGCAGCGGCTCTGAGGACATGTTGTGGAGATGGGATGCCTTAGAGGCGTATCAGAATTTCGTGTTTGAAGAAGACAGGTTACATAGTGTGCAGATCGCAAACCACATTTGCAGTTTAATGCAGAAAGGCAATGTGGTGGTTCGCTGGAAATTGTATAATTACATCTTCAACCCTGTGCTCCAGAGAGGAGTAGAACTGGCCCATCACTGCCAGCACCCTGGCGTTCCTCCAGCCCAGACTCACGTGTGTGGCCGCCAGAACCAGTGCTTGCCTCACGAAGTGCTTCAGGTTTATTTAAAAACGCTGCCGTCCCTGCTGAAGTCAAGGTGTGTGTGTGGGGTGGGAGCGGGGGGGTGTATTTTCCTTATTGTATGCTTTTGAGTTATCTGGGCCCTTTATTCTTTCATAGGATTTCATTGTAGTTTAACAACAGATAAGTTACCATCCCGTGTCAGATAATTTTTTTAAGTTTATGTATTTTTTTAAAAATATATTTTATTGATTTTTTACAGAGAGGAAGGAAGAGGGATAGAGAGTTAGAAACATCAATGAGAGAGAAACATCAATCAGCTGCCTCCTGCACACTCCCTACTGGGTATGTGCCTGCAACC
>NW_005370653.1:890901-951973 GCF_000412655.1 Myotis brandtii
GTTTTAAATATATTCTTGAGAGAAAATGGACACAACACATATCCAGTAGCAGGGGCAAGGTTAAATTAATAGTTTTATATTTACTTTAGGGAATATTATTAACCATTAAAAATAATGCTTACAAAGATCACTTTGGGACATGAGAAAATACTTACACTATTTTATCAATGAGATATACAAAATTCAAAATATCACCAACTGTATAAAATTTGCATGTATATAAAATGATATTTATCGAGGCAGTAGAATTAAGGAGATTATTATTTTTAAATGTCATATTTATATTTATTACCTAAGCAATATATGAAGAAAAATTATAAAATACAGAAAAGCAAAAAAGAAAATTAATAAAATTTAGAATTTCACCAGTGAGCTTTCCAGATTTTGTGATGATCAAGTCTGGTAATTAAAAAATAGTTTTATAAATATTCACCAGTGAGCTTTCCAGATTTTGTGATGATCAAGTCTGGTAATTAAAAAATAGTTTTATAAATAAAGCTTGCTTCGGGTAGGTAGCCTGGCCTTTCAAATTAATGCATATACCATTTTAAAAACTTACAATAAAATACAACCCATGTATCATCATTATCTTTACAATCATTTTTTTAAATTCCTGGCATTCTGACATTGATTCGATGGAACTGACTTGATTTGAAAGTTTGTAACTCATTGGTATATTGGCGGACAACCTGGGTCTTCGCTGCGCTGATTTATATTAAAGTTATTGCCAGGGGTCCAGTGATGCAGACCCTGAGTCTCACCTGAGACAGCTGAGATCTGCAGATCTGTAGTTGGGCTCTTCCTTAGTGAGCCCCAGGCAGATGAACAAAGAGACACACAGATGTCTGCCTGTTTCAGAGCGTCCAGCTGAGTGTGCTGGCGCTTGGGCATCTAGAACTTACATAGAATCTGCTATTTGGGGCCAAGTATTCTTCCCTGAATTGCTTCATTTAACTTGGGACGCATATAATTCATTCTTTCTAAATGTTGAAGCCACATCTACCTATGTAATAAAAGGCTATTATGCAAATTGTCCCCTTGACTGGAATCTGATGGGCCTCTTCCCGTTCCCCGCCCCAATCGGGGGTGGGCCGATCGGCTAACCGCCCATGGCCCCTCCCCCCGGCCAGCCTGGCCCAATCAGCCCTGATCGGGGCAGGCCGGCCAGCCCCCACTGGTGCACAAATCCGTGCAGCGGGCCTCTAGTGTATGTACTAGAGGCCCGGTGCACGGATTCATGCACCAGTGGGGTCCCTCGGCCTGGCCTGTGGGGATCAGGCCAAAACCGGCTCTTTGACATTCCCTGAGGGGTCCCAGATTGCAAGAGAGTGCAGGCCAGGCCTAGGGACCCCTCAGGTGCATGATCAGGGCCAGGGAGGGGCCATGGGAGTGCCCCAGGGCATGTCTGGCCCATCTTGCCCAGTCCCCATCAGCCAGACCCCAGTAGCAAGCTAACCTACGGATCAGAGTGTCTGCCCCCTGGTGGTCAGTGCGCATCATAGCCACTGGTCGAACGGTTGCATGAAAGGTCAGACACTTAGCATATTAGGCTTTTATTATACAGGATATATATTTGGTGTTTGGAGAGGGATATGAAAATCATTAAAAAGTAACTTGAGATCCTGGTCACATCTAAGATCTTAAACCACATTATTGATTAATCAAATTTGGTAGTGTTTGTTTAGTGTATGCCACATGCAGCAATGACATTTAAATAGAGTATGTACCAAAAATATTTAATATTAAAACCAGTTTAAGTTTGGTTAAAATAAACAAATAGTATATGTACCTTTTTATAAATGATCTGTTTATCTGTAAACCCTCTTGTATGTTTCTTTTTCTCTCACAGGGTAATAAGAGATTTGTTTTTAAGTTGTAATGGAGTAAGTCAAATAATTGAACTAAATTACTTAGATGGTATTCGAGGTCATTCCCTAAAAGCATTTGAAACTCTGATAATCAGCCTTGGGGAGCAACAGAAAGACTGTTCGATTCCAGGGACTGATGGGCTAGATGGGGAACCGAAGGAGCCGGCATCCTTCCACGCAGGCACCTCTGTCCACAGCCAGCAGGCGTTCTCAGACTCTCCTCAGAGTCTCAGCAAGTTCTACGCCAGCCTCAGAGAAGCCCACCCGAAGAGACGCAAGTCCGCCCCCCACGACGCCCACCTCCACACGATCAACCTCTTCCTCTGCGTGGCGTTCCTGTGTGTCAGCAAAGAGGCCGACTCCGACGGGGAGCCCGCCAACGATTCGGAGGACACCTCCGGCTACGACAGCACGGCCAGCGAGCCCCTGCGCCAGGAGCTGCCCTGCCTGCCTCTGGAGAGTCTGGTCTTGCCACCCCCTGAGCGCATGCACCAGGCGGCCGACATCTGGTCCATGTGTCGCTGGATCTACATGCTGAGCCCAGCTTTCCAGAAGCAGCTCTGCAGGCTGGGCGGGGTCCGGGTGTGCCATAAGCTGATATTCATGATCATCCAGAGGCTGTTCCGGGGTCCCGACGAGGAGCATGGGAAGAAGGAGGACCAGGAGCCACTGAGAACTGCCCACTCGGAGGTCACTGTGGAGGAGGACTTGGGCTCTTCGGCTGTGAGAAGCGCCCCCACCCCGTCCGGCCCGGGCGGTCCAGAGGGGAGTGCTGGCAGTGTAGGTGCATCAGAGTCACGTGCTGCTTCCACAAACGGGGATCCGATTCCCGCTGCTGGAGCTGCTCCTGAGGAAGCAAAGGGGCCTGCAAGTCGAGCAAGTGAGACCTCACTTCAGAGCATCCGACTGCTGGAAGCCCTTCTGGCCATCTGTCTGCACGGCACCAGAGCTAGTCAGCACCGGGCGGAATTGGAGCCACCCGGCCAGGTAATGACGTGGCTGTCATGCGATGTGTACTTTCTAAAGTTCTGTGTGCTTAGCACCCCCGTGCCAGGTGCTGGGGAGGACACAGGAGCACAGGACCAGTCCTTGTCCTCAGGAAACTCACAGTTTAAGCTTTGTCACATGCAAAACCCACACACGACACAGTTTCCAGCTAAAAAGCATTAGGTAGGCAGTAAGCGGGAGCTGAGTGACAATGACGTGTTTCAGAGTTCTTTTTTTTTTTTTAATATATTTTATTGATTTTTTACAGAAAGGAAGGGAGAGGGATAGAGAGGTAGAAACATCGGTGAGAGAGAAGCATCGATCAGCTGCCTCCTGCACACCCCCTACTGGGGATGTGCCTGCAACCAAGGTACATGCCCTTGACCGGAATCGAACCCGGGACCCTTCAGTCTGCAGGCCGACGCTCTATCCTAGTGAGCCAAACCGGCTAGGACTGTTTCAGAGTTCTTGCATGGCCTTGTACGCTGCTCTCCGGTGGGGACAAGCCCTGTGGGCGTCCAGGCTCCAGAGCTTTCCCTCGATGTGGCAGGGCCTGGACCTTTATTCCGAACCTTCTTTGCCTGGTTCTTCCCCTCACATATTCTGCTTTCCTCCTGCTAGCACTTCTCAACATAGAAGGAACCCCAGTTTCAGGCCCTGCTCCTAAGGAACCTTCGAACGTGGCAGGTCCCTTCTTCCCTGACTCACCGCCCTCACTGTTCCATCCGCCACCTCTCCTGCTGCCTCCATGTTGCTCCTGTCCAAGCGTCCCGATGCTCCCTCATTCCCAATTACAACCCACGCCCCTTAGTGTGGCTACAAAGCCCCTTAGTGTGGCTACAAAGCCCCTCACAGTCTTGCTTCCTCTTCCTTGTTGGGCCTCACTTCCTGCCATCCTTCACTGGGGGCCACAGCCACGCCGAGCTGACCTCTACTAAGACGCCATTCTGTGTCATTGCTCTGTCCTTTCGTGCATGCTTCCCGACCGGCACGTCTTCTCCTCTGTCCGTGTGCCTGCTGCTCCTATGGGTTCTCCATCGTTCGCCTCCTACAACCCTCCTCTGGGCATCTTCCCAGGCCTCCAGGCACCTGCTCTCTTTCTGTTCTCAGAGGACTTTGTTTATGGCTCTAGTGTGGTCGCCATCATAGCTTGTCTGTATGTGTCTGTGCCTCACGTGGGATTGAAAACTCCTTAAGGTAGAGTTCCCTCAAGGACAGGAGTAAAAGGGGAGAGAAAAGGATGAGAGTTTAAGTACTTCTTAGAGTCTCAAAGAATTTATAAAATCTAGAGATGGTTAATCAACCTGAACTTTCCACTCATCATTTTGTGATATAATTAATTTACGATACATTGAAAGTCAAAACCAAATAAGGTAAGTAAAGCATTTAATAAATAAAAATGTTATTAATTGTAACAGTTGATGTTTATGTAAGGGTATTCATATAGTCATTTTACTTTCATATCAACTGCAGATAAATGGACTGGCTTTCTATCTTCTATAATAATAAAAGTGTAATATGCTAATTAGACCGGACAGCCAAATGACCTTCTGGACGTCCTTCCTGATGACTTCCAGACAAAGCCAGGGCTGCGAGGGCGGAGCCCCTTGCACGAATTTCGTGCATCGGGCCTCTAGTTTATTAATATTAACTTATCTGTCACTTTCATTTTTTTCTTGAAGCATTTTATCAATATTCTTAGTCTCTTTTATTTTACCTTAGAACTTGTCTGTGGAAAATATATTGTTTGAAATGAGGGACCATCTTTCCCGGTCAAAGGTGATTGAGACAGAATTGGCAAAACCTTTATTCGATGCCCTGCTCCGAGTTGCGCTGGGGAATCATGCGGCAGATTTTGAACACAGTGATGCTGTGACTGAGAAGGTATGAGTAACATGCAGTCGTGCTGTCGGGGGGAAGGGGGGGACAGCAGAAGCAGAAGAGTGTGGGATGGGACTTCATGGGTGAATGTGGTTAGAACATATGGCCCGGAGTTGGTGAGTTCCATGAACAGATGTGTGAAAATAGAAGATATTTTACTAGCACTAAGTTGTAAGAAGTATAATTTCACCTCATTGTGGTTTTTAGTCATTTCCATTATATAACTAGAATGTAATTTGTTAGGCTTAGTTTTCGGTGAAACTGAGATGACCCTAGCTTAATCTGCAAGAGCAGTGGTTCTCAACCTTCTGGCCCTATAAATACAGTTCCTCATGTTGTGACCCAACCATAAAATTATTTTCGTTGCTACTTCATAACTGTAATGTTGCTACTGTTATGAATCGTCATGTAAATATCTGATATGCAGGATGGTCTTTTTTTTTTTTTTATTGCTTAAAGTATTACAAAGGGTATTACATATGTGTCCTTTTTTCCCCCCCACCCTTGACAATCCCCTGGCCTCCCCTACCCCCCAGTGTCTTATGTCCATTGGTTATGCTTATATGCATGCATACAAGTCCTTCGGTTGATCTCTTACCCCCCTCCCTGCAGGATGGTCTTAGGTGACCCCTGTGAAAGGGTCATTCGACCGCCAAAGGGGTCGAGACCCACAGGTTGAGAACCTCTGTGCTAGAGTGACCTCCCACGCATGGCTGAGGTTAATCAAGTTGTCTGAGAAATTGTGCTGCGTGAATTTCATAACTCACCGTGGTAAATATCAATTCATAGGATTTTTTTTCTTAAAGGAAATACTGAAACTATTCTTAAAATGACAGCTGCATAATAAATATTATATTCCTAAAGGCGAGCAGGTGTTACACTTTTTGCCTTTTAATCGCACCAATCTTGCAGAGTCCTCAGTCTGAAGAAGAATTGTCATCCCAACCTGGCGAGTTTTCAGAAGAAGCGGAGGATGCTACCTGTTGTGGTTTTAAACTTCTGGTTGAAGAAGAAGGTTATGAAGCCGATAGTGAGAGCAATTCTGAGGACAGTGAAGCCCAGGATGATGGTAAAATATCAGGAAGTACTTGTGATTCGATTTGCAAGTCAGATTATTAATTAGCAAAATGGTTTGTAATAATATTACTTTACAGTCAGTGTTGCCTTACAATTTAAGAAGCGCATTGCATCATCATTTCATTGGGTCTTCACCATGAATTCTGGCACTTGGTGTCTGTGATTGGAAACACCGAGTAGATCTTGTTATCACAGACGTTGACCTAAGAATACAGGGGAGAGCAAGTGCCTGCTTTCACATATATTCCAGTGAGAAAGCCAGTAAGTAGCATGAAGAAGGACCTGATGGACCATAGCAGGTTGTTTTGTTTGTTTTTACCAAACATGGAGTGAAAAGAACTAAAAAACAGCCACAAATTGAAGGGATATGTGTGTGTATATGTATAGGGGTAGGAAAAACAGGTTAATAGATAATAACTAACTAACAATACTAGGATAAACTCTTTCGCATACTTATGACTGAAAACCTACTTTTGCCAACTCCTGTGTACACATATACATATAGCTAACTTGATTTATTAAGCTATTTTTGCTTTTTTCCAGTTTTATTGAGATATGATTGACATATGTCACTATATAAGTTTAGATAAACCACTTGATGGTTTGATTTACATATATTGTGAAATGATTACCACATAGGTTTGGTCAACATCCATCATCTCCTATAGACACGATAACAAGAAAAGAATTTCTCTTTGTGTTGAGAACTCTGAAGATCTACTCTCTTCACAGCTTTCCTACATGTCACACAGCAGGTTAACCATAGTCACCGTGTCGCACGTTACGTCCCCAGTGCTTATTGATCTTCTAACTAGACGTTTGTACCTTTCACCATCTTCCTCCAGTTCCCCTCCCCAACCCCCCAAGCAGGTGCTTTTGAAAAACATTGGTTTAATGGTGTTGGTTTTATCAGAGTACAGTCATGATTTTATAATGACAGATTGCTTCCTTTTTGTAAGTTTGCTAACTAGATGTTAATTTAAGGAATTCTGACTTAGCTAGAAATTTATAAAATTCTTATCTGTGTGGACACTGTTTAAGGGCACAGCGTCTCTTTTAAGAGCATGTAAGTTAAACTTCCCAGAATGTAATATTTAGTGAGACAGTGTCTGTGTGTTTCTCACTTACAAAGAAGAAAAAGTACAGAATTTCTCCAACCTAAAGCCAAGCCTACCATTTTCAGAGATATGGGCAGGCAAAGAAGGAAGTGCCCTGTGATTCAGGTTTTTGGGGTCAGAAAGTTTGGGGTAGTATTTTTTTTTTTTAGTATGTCAGGGGAATGTGTTAAATCTGTATCACCTACATGTCTGTGAAACTTGCTGTTGAGAATATTTGTAGTTCTGTTGAAGATCAAAATTACTTTGAAGGCTACTCATTTATCTTCCAAGTATCCATAAGACATGATTACTCAGGATATTTGCCGTAATAAAAAGGCATGTTGTAGGACAAGGTTTTGTGAACATCTTATACACAGCACTTTCGCCACTACAACTTTCAAATGATGAATGAGATTTGAAATACCTAGTCAGTGTTTAGGGAATGAAAATAATCTTTTCTTTTCCCCTTCCAGGGGTAGATGTGAAGCCTGAAGCAGAAGGTTTCATTGCATTAAGCAGTCCAAGTGACTTACTTGAAAACCTCACTCAGGGAGAAATAATCTATCCTGAGATTTGCATGCTGGAATTAAATTTGCTTTCTACTAGTAAAGCCAAACTTGATGTGCTTGCCCACGTATTTGAGAGTTTTTTGAAAATCATCAGGCAGAAAGAAAAGAATATTTTTCTGCTCATTCAACAGGTAAAAGATGTATTTAGTTAAATGAGACCAATACTTAACCCACTCGTGCCCCAAATAATCATTTCCTTATTTGTAACCCAACTTGTCTGAAAATTACCTGAGATGATTACTTATCCTTTATGATACCTTGTCTGTGTTTTTTAGCTACAAGTGGTATTCTAAAAAATCTTCTATTCCATAGTTCTCTAAAGTAGCATAAGAAATTAATGATGTCATTGGCTAACTAATAATGCCTCCTATTATATGTCTGAGAATGGGTAATATTTTTAAAATTGTATTTAATCTTAATGTTTGGTCATTGTTTTGAAAAATTAGAAAACAAAAGCAGTATGAAAAATAAAATGAAAATTGTGTATAATCCTACACATAGCCTTCTTTTTAGTCATTTTAAATATTTATATATGTATATACAGTAAACATTCAAATAATTTATTCATTACAATTGTTTCATGCTTTAATGAGGTAAGCAATTTAATTTACTATGTTTTGTTTTTTAATCTTCAGGGAACTGTGAAAAATCTTTTAGGAGGATTCTTGAGTATTTTAACACAGGCTGATTCTGATTTTCAAGGTGCGTTGAAATGTTACGTTTTAAAACAATAGTTTTGAAACTATTTTGTTGTGATGTGAGAGAAAGCGTTGATAACAAGGGCTTCCATTGGCATAGTGCTCTATGGTTTCAAAAGTAGTTTATATGCATCATCTCTTTTGTTCCTCGGATCCACCCCGCGCAGTAGGCATGGCCCAGTCTCAGTGCTTCTGCTGAATGGGCTTCCCCACGGCTCTGTCCTCAGGCTTCTCCGCAGGGCTATTTGATCATGTCTCAAATCGAGATGGTATTTAATGTGTAGGACTTCTTGGGGGGGGGGGGCGGTTGAGGATCACCTGAGATAATGCCTGTAAATATACTTTGAACACTGTAATGTCTGCTACAAATATTAAAAGTTCTACGAATTTGTGTATAACCGACCATAATTTATGCTAAACCCCATAATGGAATAAAACAAATGTTCAAAGTCATTGTTTGTGATATTTAAGTGTGTTTATAATCTTCAATATTTCTACTTTTAGTTATGTTACCTAATTTTATATTTAGAAAGTGAAAATTATAATTTATACATGTTCAAAATGAGAAGACTACTTTATGGTAGTCACTTAACAAATAGTGTATTAATTTATGCTTTTAAAAATTTAATTAATTTTAAATCTTATCAACTGGGGTGACATTGGTTAATAAAAATTGTATAGGTTTCAGGCGTATAATTCTGTAATTCATCAGCTGTATATTGTATTGTGTGTTCACCACCCCAGCCCAGTCTCCTTCTGTCACCACTTATCCCCCCTTTGCACTCTTTCACCTCCTCCTACCCTCCTTTCTCTCTGGTAATCACCACACTGTTTTCTCTGTCTATGAGGGTTTTTATGTGTGTGTTTTCCTTAATCCCATCACCTTTTTATGCTTCTTTAAATAATACCTTTACTTGACTTGGAGCTGACCAATCATTAAGGAAAGTGATTTTCTTGTTTTTTTTTGTCAGTTGGTTAGTTTGTATTTAATCATATTTTATTTCTTCAGCAAATTTTTGGGTTATTAGGTTGTTTATAATCCATTTAAAATGTGACAATAGTATTTTATCTTGTTCAGTGAAATTGTTTATTCGTTTCTTTAATTAGCTGTGCATTTGGCTTTAACTTTCCCCTCTGTCTGTCTTTAACTCAGCATGCCAGAGAGGACTGGTGGATCTGTTGGTATCTTTGATGAGCTCAAGAACATGTTCGGAAGAGCTAACCCTTCTTTTGAGAATATTTCTGGAGAAATCTCCTTGTACAGTAAATATGCCATGATTTCATTTTTGTCACTGATATTTAATAGAATATTTTAAAATGCATTTGAAAAGCACTAAGCCCTCTCTTTTGTTGTGCTAATTATATAGTCAACTCTGTGTTATTATTTGTGAAGTTCCCAATTATTCTATTGCTAGAGGCCCGGTGCACGAAATTCATGCACTCAGGGGGGGGCGTCCCTCAGCCCGGCCTGTGCCCTCTCACAGTCTGGGAGCCCTCGGGTGACATCCTTAGCGCTGCCACAGGTGGGAGAGGCTCCTGTCCCTGCCGCTGCACTCACCAGCTGTGAGCCCGGCTTCTATGGTGCTCTCCCTATGGGAGTGCACTGACCACTGGGAGCAGCTCCTGCATTGATATGTGTATGGGTGTGTTTGTTCATTCGTAACCTGAATTTCAGGATTATTATGTTCCTTGTAACATTATTGTAACGTTTTATTTGTTTTGCTTTTTCTCTAGGAAATTCTTCTCCTGGGTATTCTGAAAATTGTCGAAAGTGATGTTGCTGTGAGCCCTTTACAGTATCTGACCTTCCCTTTCCTACACACTCTGAATTTAAGCAATGGTGTTTCATCACCAAAGTGTCCTGGGATTCTCAGCAGTAAGGCCATGGGCTTGCTGAGAAGAGCACGTGTGTCGTGGAGCAGGAAGGAAGTGGACAGTGACAGCGTCCCCCAGCAGCTGCTGTCCTCCTGGCACGTGGCCCCCGTGCACCTGCCCCTGCTGGGCCAGAACTGCTGGCCGCACCTCTCGGAGGGGTTCAGCGTCTCCCTGTGGTTCAACGTGGAGTGTGTCCATGAAGCCGAGAGTTGCTCAGAAAACCGAAGGAAGATCAGGAAAAGAAAGAAGTCGTCAAGTTTACGAGATAGTAGTTTTGATGGAGCAGGTATGGCGACTGTGTTATCTGTTATACTCAGCTTTTTCGGGTGGCGATTTTGGTTGACAGTAAGAATATAGCCATGTTCTAACTTGCTCTTAACATGTTATTCTCCTTAAATGCCTTAGTAATGGCAGGTCCTGACTTACCATAGCCAGAGTTGTCAGACAGCCTTAAAAACTCTATTTTCTCCTGTACTTTTCTGTGAGTGTGTGTGTGTGTGTGTCCATGCGGGAGGGGGAGGGCACACACCACACATACTGCTGCTGCGGAGGTCACCAGCCAACTTCCTGCCTTAGTAATGGCAGGTCCTGACTTACCATAGCCGGAGTTGTTAGCCTTAAAAACTCCATTTTCTCCTGTACTTTTCTGTGAGTGTGTGTGTGTGTCCATGCGGGAGGGGGAGGGTACACACCACACATACTGCTGCTGCGGAGGTCACCAGCCAACTTCCTGCTTCTTCCCTGGTGCCGTTCCTGGATTAGGACGTCTCCTGATGTTAGCCCATCCCATTCATAAAAGAATCGTGGCTCAGATTGTAGTAGTTTACTGTGGTGACATCACAGTTGGTCAAATCATTCCTGCAATTAGTCTTCAGTTATCATATATTTTATTCTTTTTATATTCTTTATTGATGACACTACTGCAAATATCCCCATTTTCCCCACCTTTGTTCGCCTCCACCCAGCCCCTGCCTCTCCCCCACTTTCCGCTGGCCATCACCACACTGTGGTCTGTGCCCCTGGGCTATGGGTATATGTTCTTTGGCTAATCTTCCACCTTCTTTCATCCACCCTCCCCTCCGACAGCTGTTAGTCTGTTCCATGTATCCAGGCCTCTGTTTCTATTCTGTTGGTCAGTTTATTTTGTTCATTAGGTTCCACATATAAGTGAGATCACAGGATATTTGTCTTTCTGTGACTGGCTTACTTCACTTAGCATTAGAAGTCATTAAATGTTTTAAAATATATGATAACTGGAAAAAACATTTAGTAACTCTTAATGCACTCATTTACTATTTCACTCCTGGTGCTTTTTTGGAGTTAATTATCATCTAAACTTTGGAAATTCTATTGTTTAAAACAGGCCATTGTGGGTAAATAATTTACTACAAATAAACAAGCATGCTTTGTATATTTTTAAATTCACTTTTCCACTCACTTTTTATCAGCTGCTTTACTGATCATTATAACATCTTTCTTTCATAGAGAACGACGGGCTAGAAGGTGCAGAGCACGCACATCCTGGTGAGAGACTCATAGAGGGAGGCTGCATTCACCTGGTTTCATTGGGATCCAAAGCGCTGATGATCCAAGTGTGGGCCGAGCCCCTCACTGGCACCTTCATCTTTCGGTAACGATTACCCCCACTCCCATGCATAGGGCAAGTGTTTAAATAGTTCATGTAAGAGACGTAAGTGTAAAATCTGCTAATAAAGATCATCATAGCAAAACAAAAATCTTATTTAAAGAAGAGATACAGTTTAACAGCTCGTAATACCACTTTGTAACAGGATGTTCTATCTAAAAATCTACAATTAAACTCTAAAGTAGATTATGTTAATTTTCAGATTTTAGACCAAATCCTTACTGAAGTCCTATCTATGGAAGTATTCTTTCAGATGGCAATGATCCTAGGAGATTGTTAATATCAGACAGTGGTTTCCATGCAGATCATATATTTAATAGCCATTATCTAAAAAGCTTAAGATCTCCTTGCTAGCTTGTCCCTTTCCTACCTCCTTTGTTAGCTAGTTTAGATGTGAGGAAGCACAGGACTGAGTTGGAAAGTCTGTAAGGAGGATTCTCTGAAAGCTCGGAGGCCTCTAGGGGAACCTTGCCGAAGGCAGCAGACCCTGCCTTGACTTTTCCAAACAAGTCTGAACCCCCAGGTATTTTATTGGAATCTTTACGTTTAGACTTCAAAACGTCCTTGTTTAAAAGACACTGTAGATGCATGTGTTTTCTCAAGGATACTTACCCTGCTGATAGAATCTAGAGGTTAATTTTCGTTCAGGCTGTTGCTGCAATAAAAGCCTAAGAAGGCAGGCAAACGGGGCTATCTGGTTCCTTTAGCCAGGCAGTCCCTTAGCGAGGCAGGCAAATGGGTCTATCTGGTTCCTTTAGCCAGGCAGTACCTTAGCCCTCTCTTTCACAGAACATGTGTCAGAGTCATCATTCATCCATAGCTCAGGGTCTGCTGGTCAGTCCCGGCATTTAGATACAAATCTTTTGTTTGTATTGAGTATGAATAGTATGTGGCTATTTTTATAAAACTTAAAACTAAGTAAACAATGTTATTTAGGGATATATGCTTTGTAAAAGTTATAAAGGTTACTAGGTATTGTATATACATATTATGTCCTACTTTTCTCAGCAATTCCTCATGTAGATTAGACCTCCAACACATCCCAGCATTTGGACATTTATGTACAACATGTATTAATTTATGCATGAACCAAATATGATATTATAATTTCTAAGTGGGCAATGACTATAAATAGTAAAAAAGTTTTTTTGCAAATTGAATTCTGAAAATTATTTATGAACCAGATATGATATTATAATTTCTAAATGGGCAATGACTATAAATAGTAAAGAAAAAAGTTTTTTTGCAAATTGAATTCTGAAAATTATTGCCTCAATTATTAACACTAGCAAATGAACCTACTCTATTTTAGTTCATGAGTTGAGGTAATCTATAACAATAAAAGCATAATATGCAAATCGACCAAACGGCTGAACAGCAGAACGACTGTCTGGACGACCACCCTATGACACGCACTGGCACCAGGCCAGCCAAGGCGGGTGCAATGTGATTGGTCGGGGGGGCCCCGCCATTGCCCCACGATCGCCCTGCAGAGGGAGGCCCAGGCCACCAGCCGGTGGGGCGATCAATCAGGGGGACTCCGTGATCGCCCCAAAGAGGGAGGCCCACATTACCCGGCCGGCAGCGCTGAGGTGGGTGGGCAGGGCCTCCCTTTGTGGGGCGATCAATCGTGGGGCTCCTGGACTACAAGAGGGAGCAGGCCGGGCTGAAGGACCACCCCTCTCCCCTGAGCGCACGAATTTTGTGCACCAGGCCTCTAGTAATATAATAAAAGAACTAAGCAGATTATGGTATAAAACAAAGACCTACTGATTTTTTAAGTTAGTTTAAAAATAGAACTGGTTTTTCATCTCACTTAAATATCTACAATTGTAGTTGTACATGAGATCTGAGATTCCATGTTTTCAGCTTGTACCTTTTCTCTCCTCTGCAGCCTGTGTGTGGATTCAAATGATGATGCAAAAGCTATTTTACTAGCTCAGGCGGAATCACTGGAGAATGTTTTCCTCCCAAGAAAATGGCAGCATTTAGTGCTCACCTACTTCCAGCAGCCCCAGGGGAAAAAGAATCTTCATGGGAAAATCTCCATGTGGGTCTCTGGACAGAGGTATGAAACAGTTTTAGTAAATACTTGTTAACCTCAGTTACAATTTTAAGGTCAGTCTGTGATAGCTTCTAAAACAACGTATGGAACACTACAGATCCAATTCCTATGTTAGCAGAGGAACCTAGGTCAGAGTCAGATATTTTCCTGTTTATCACTTCCATTCAAAAGTAATTTCCCATAGAAGTCATTGTTGGAAATTAATATCTGGGTTTAGGGGAGCAATACAGAAATTTGGACATTTAGACATTTATATGGAATATATATTATATCAAGGCACTATAGTTTTGTCCTTCAAGCCCATATATTATAAAATTAGCCTGGAAGGATTATTTTAATTGACCAATAAGGCTTTAATACCTAAATTAAAATCAGGGATTCAAATGAAATTAGAATGACTAGAGAAAAATATAAGCCCACTTATATCTGCATTACCTTGAAGGAACTTTTTTGCCATTTGATACAGGTTAATGATTTAATCTGTTCACCGAGCAATGAGCAAGTGACCAAGGACACATACATTATTCTGTTGATTGAAATTTGGTACTGCCTTTATCACTTTCAGAACTAACATAGAATGATTTCTACAAATAGTACATTTTAAGAGGCCATTTTAATAATATAACATTGAAAAACAACTTATTTTCTATTAACTTATATTTGATTAACAGCACACAAATCTGATAGGAAAATATGGTACATAGTAAATACTTAATATTTGTTTGATTCATGTTGCATTGATCATTGTCACACTGCCACTAGGTGTCAGTAGTGTTCCAGTCACAGCCATTTATTTGGTTCCAGAGAAAGGCAGTGATGGAAGTTATCTCTAATGTTATGTTATTTAAACCACAATTAAAAAAAGAAGATAGCTCATTTCCTTTATTAAAAAGCATTCCTATAAACAGATACATTCATGTTAAACATGGAACACAAAGCCTTAGGGAAGGTTTTAAAATAAATGTATACCAAAGTATCATTTCTCATTAAGAACTAACCAGATTAGTTTATTCTAAGTCTTTATCTTAGTCACACACTTTGCATTTAGAATTTACCTTCATTACCTTCATGTCGAGTTTAAAACATTCCTATGAGTATGCATGCATATAAGCATAACCAATGGACACAAGACACTGGGGGTTAGAGGAGGCCGGGGGAAGGTCAAGGGGTAAAAAAAAAAAAGGAGAGACATATGTACTACTCTTTGTAATATTTTAAGCAATAAAACAAAATTTAAAAACAAGCAAACAAACAAACAAAAACATTCCTATGATAGGGGTAGAGCCTGGCACTCTGAGTCTCAACTAGATGATGAAGTCCCCCCAGCATGGGTCTCGATGAGAAAGCCTTAGTTTATCTTTTCCTGTAAGGATTCCTGCAAAAACAAGAGACGAATCAAAAGCTCCATGATGACTTAGCATTGAAAAAACACACCAGAAAATGCAAAAAAAACACTGGCAT
Organism: Myotis brandtii; assembly: GCF_000412655.1. Lineage (NCBI taxonomy): Eukaryota > Metazoa > Chordata > Mammalia > Chiroptera > Vespertilionidae > Myotis > Myotis brandtii. The sequence goes on from NW_005370653.1 coordinate 906,125, forward strand.
TTCAGTGGCGAGTCAGGGCAAAACCTGAAGAAGTGATACTGTTTTTTCCTGAATCTTTGAAGGCCTCAAAGGAGGACCTGAGACGTTAGGAGTTGTTTACCAAAATGGGAGACATCTTGGTAAAATTCGGGGGAGGTGGTTGGGTTGTGCGAGTGCAGAAGTCACGTGGCTCAGAAAACTTGCAGCAAAAGTCAGGTCCCTTCCCGTGGCCTGGGGCCCGATCCTCAGGCACCTCCATTCTGCTCCCGTTTCCAGGGCTTGTGGGCAGCCAGCACCTTAGAGACAACAGAGTCAGATGTCTTTCTCCCGTTACCTGTTTGATACTGAACCCAGGAGATTGTTCAGGCATTTCCCATTATTAAACAACCTCATGCTTTAAAAGTACTTAGTACTTAGTCCTCACTGAGTGATTGCTCTAACTTTGTTTTACTGTAGGAAACCTGATGTTACTTTGGATTTTATGCTTCCAAGAAAAACAAGTTTGTCATCAGATAGCAATAAGACATTCTGCATGATCGGCCATAGTTTATCATCCCAAGAGGAGTTTTTGCCGTTGGCTGGAAAATGGCACCTGGGAAATTTGCTCCTCTTCAACGGTACATTTTCCCCTTCAAAGTGTTTCCTAATTTTTCTTTCCGTTAACATGTATTAAACTAAGTAAATTATCCTGGATGAAATATTAATCACTCTTCCTTTACTTGTACCTAATAAGTACTGTATTTCCTAGATTTCAAGATGACTTTTAAAATATTTTAACATTTGTATAATCTGAATCTCTATCATAAAAACCCTGTGGTCGTGACGCCGTCACAGCAGAATGACCAAAGACTGGTCACCAGGAGACTGAGTGTGGGTGCCGACAGGGACCTGACGCCGGCGCGGGTGGGCGGCGCCACGTGATTTCGCGCACTGGGCTTCTAGTGTTTCTTATAATTGAGATGTGCATTTAATGCAGCGGTACACATCCTACTCACTACCCCCCAAAAAAGAAGCTTATCTTCACTTTATTTTGTAATCCTAGAAAATGCAGCATTGTGACAGGTAAACTTGGAATGGTTGCCTCTTTTATAATTTCAGTATATTCTATAAAAATACCAAAATTTAGGGAAAAGAAATATATGATTTAAGAAAATATATCACTAAACCTGACACATAATAGCATTCAGACAGTGTTTATTGAATAGATGGAAGGAATAAAGATATCAAATCATTTCATTTTAAAAAGGAATTTACTTAGGTATACTTTCCATTTATTGAAAAAATAAAACAAAAACCACCCTGTTTTCTAGTTTAAGGAGCAAATAGAAACTTCATTATTTAATTTTATCAAGAGCTAACTTTATATATATTAATTCATCTTCCATCAGTTTAGAAATTGAGGCTTTAGTCAATTTTATAAGATATAGTAAACAACTAAAAGAATCTGGCATAAAAAATTGTTGTTTTCTTGCTTTTTGTGGGAAATCCTGGTTGGAATGTTTTGAATCAGTAACTGTATCTTTTTGCTGTTCAGGGGCTAAGGTTGGTTCCCAAGAGGCCTTCTACCTCTATGCTTGCGGACCCAGCCACACCTCCATAATGCCATGCAAACACGGCACGCCTGCGAGTGACTACTCCAAATACATCAATAAAGACATTTTGCAATGTGACCAAATCAGAGAGCTTTTTATGACCAAGAAAGATGTGGACATTGGTCTCTTAATTGTAAGTTTTCATTTTATGTTTAACTTTATAGTAACTATACATATGTATGTTTACTACAGTATGTTGTTGTGTTCTGTTTTATTATTGTTGTTATTCTCTCACTGTGCCTACTTATAACTTAAACTTTATCAGAGAAACGTATGTATAAGAAAAAACACAGTGCATATAGGGCTCAGTACTGTCGGTGATTTCAGGCATCCACTGGGGGGTCCTGGGGTATATGCCCAGTGGGTCAGGTAACAGAGCCAGAAGCTGTTCGAAATTCCTCTCTGTATGGGAGAAATACTGAAAGTTCTATTGGGTTTTAGTCAGGTGGGCTGATGGTCTGGGACTTTATTCTCATATAAAGCAATCTCTGATCTTAGTCACTTTTATTTTTTTAATTTTATTAAGTTGATTGAAGTGACATTGGTTAATAAAATTACATAGATTTCAAATATAATTCCATAATACATCATCTGTATATTGCATGTGTGTAGTTACCTTTAAATTCAAGCCCAGGAGCAAACTGAAAGGAAAAGAATTACATACATTGATCCCAAATTCCCATCTCATGAGGTTGTAAAGATCGGTTACTATTTACATTGGTAGAGCAGTGGCTGGCATGGGCATGCAGTGGGTGTGGTATAGCATTAGCTGTTGTCGTTGGCGATAGTAAGTATAATTTCATGTTCATTCTAAAATGATCAAAGCTGGAACCTCAGCCCTGCTGTGTTTTCACTGTTGGTCACTAAGCCCACACCTGTTCCTCTGGGGGCGCCGCCTTGGGGCTCACGTTCACCTTGTTTAGTGTGTCTGTCTCTTTAAAGAAAGAAAAGATTTGCTGGGTGTCTTTTACTTTGGAGGATTTACTTGCTATTTGATAACTTCCTAAGCTTTGCTTCCTTTCTGAGGGAAACTGTTTGTGTTTCAGGAAAGCCTTTCGGTTGTCTACACATCGAGCTGCCCTGCTCAGTACACCATCTACGAGCCGGTCATTAGACTTAAAGGTCAGGCGAGAGCCCCGCTCTCCCAGAGGCCCTTCAGCTCGAAGGACGTGCAGAGCGTCTCGCTGGAACCCCACCAGCTGAGGAGCCTGCGGCCCGCTGAGTGTGAGACTCTCCAGGGCGTCCTGCATGAGATCGGGGGCACCGGGATCTTCGTTTTTCTCTTCGCCAGGGTAAGAGTCATTGCTTTTCATTTCACCTACAGAGAAACTTTCTATGACTGATAAATTTTAGGCTTTCTTTCTGATTATAAAAAAAACTATACATCACCTATGTTACACTTTTAAGATTAAAAAAGTCACATGCTCTCGCCAGAGTGGCTCAGCTGGTTGGAGCGCCCTCCCATGCATCGAAAGGTTGGGATTTGATTCACAGTCAGGGCACAAGCCCAGGGTGCAGGATGGGGCATGTACGGGAGGCAGCCGATCGATGTTTCTCTCGCTCTCGCCAGTGTGGCTCAGCTGGTTGGAGCGCCCTCCCATGCACCGAAAGGTTGGAATTTGATTCATAGTCAGGGCACATGCCCAGGGTGCAGGTTCCATCCTTGGTTGGGGCATGTACGGGAGGCAGCCGATCGATGTTTCTCTCTCACGTTGATGTTTCTCTCCTCCCCCCTCTCTCTAAAATCAATAAAGACATATATATTTTTTTTTAATATATTTTATTGATTTTCCTCCCCCCTCTCTCTAAAGTCAATAAAGACATATTTTTTTAAAAAATCTCACATTATTTAATGTGTCATCAAGCTTTCTGCCACACATGGTTAATCTTTTAATTCATGAAGATTTTAGAAGTTTTCTTTTATCCCAAAATATAATTAAAACAATTGAATGTTAAATTATAAGATTAAAATGGCCTGTGAGATAAAAACGCATGCTGTAGTGACAATACAGAAGAAATGTACTCTGTAAAATAAGGCTTCTGAAACTTGTTTTTCCCTTGAAGCTTCCAGATGTGTGGGGAAACCCAAGGGGCAACAAATAAGTATAAAAATAATTTACTTTATTGGAGTTTGAAGTTTTTTTAAAGAGGAGAAATATAAAAAGTTTGACTCACGAGATTACACGATGAGTCAAGTCAATTGCTTGGTTATCTGTTTCATGCAGTCGTCTGAAGCAGTGAGTGCCTTTTCTGGGGCAGTTAGGCAGTCCGCAGTGTGCACTGACTGTTGCAGGGATGGCTGGAATCCAGAGCAGGGGACACAGACCTCTCTTTGCTATGAGCCATCTCTGCCTCCCGGGCACTCGTATCCTTGTCTAACTGAAGCAACTGAGCACCTTCCATCTTCAGAATCTTGTCTCAAGTATAACTTCTGCAACATAATCACATTTCCACAGTCTCCCTGCCTGGCTTTCTTTCTTTAATGGAATCATTTTTTCTGAATTTTGTAATAAGGGACCATATCAGTGTTTGTTATTATTAGTGTTTTTATAAATATTTTGTTAGCAATTGACTCACCATACCCTAAGCTATCTTTTTTTTCCTCTTTTGCCTTTTTCAGACTGGTTTTTTTTGCATCTAACATCTGGTTGAAGATTTCCCCTAGTATTTTAAAAGTAAAAGTTCTTCATTTAACTCCTTGTCATTTTGTGATGTATTTTTATAGCTTGTGTAATTTCAAAATGCCACTGACTTATAAGGTTGTTAGTTGTTTTAGTTTATTTGTTATTTTAGAGACTAAATGGCGTAGAGTTTGTCTTTCAGTTTTGTTTATTTATAATTCTTAAATTACAAAGTATGAACAATAAAAAATAAACTTTGAAATGAAACTGATGGATTAATCACGTAATGGTAGATAGTCTCATGTTAAATTTTTACTCTCAACAAATCAGAAAAAAACATATCCTTTTTTTTAGGTTGTGGAACTCAGTAGCTGTGAAGAAACGCAAGCGTTAGCACTGCGAGTTATACTCTCATTAATTAGGTACAACCAGCAGAGAATACAGGAGCTCGAGAACTGCCATGGGCTCTCCATGATTCATCAGGTGCTGATCAAACCAAAATGCACTGTTGGCTTTCACATCCTGAAGGTACGTCCTCGTAGAGTTGATTCTCATGGTGTCCTGTGCAGTGAGGGGTGCTTCTCTCTTCCTGAAGTCTCCCAACTCGTGTTTCAGTTATTCCTGAAGAAATGAAGGCATCGCAATAGCACACATTTAATCAAACTAAGGTACTCTCTGGTTTTGTTCGGTCATTTCAATAATTACATTTTTATTTGATCTAAGACATTTTAGAAGAGTAAGAGAGAAAAAACCTTGTGGGATGGTAGGTCTGCATGAGCTCGGAGATGTCTCTAGGGGGCCCCTCACCTCCAGGTGTGGAACGGAGACCCTCAGGCACTGTGGTTGCTCCGCTCCCATGGTTCTCCTGGCACGAGTGGTAACTTCCCCTGAGGCCACGCTGCTGTAGAGTTCTTGTTTTAAAGCCATGTTAGCTCTTATATAATCCAGCTGCCATCATGCACTCGCATCCCTTCCTAGCCAAAGCAGTTAGTAACACCGCGAAGGCCTTTCTCTCTGAGGGCCTAGTGCTAGAGCTAAGGGCGCTGCCTCCCTGGGCCCCAGCCCCCAACTCTTCAGATTGTTGGATCTAAACATTGTGGCATAGATCCTGGCCACTTTGGGGGAAAGGTTTGGTCGCCTAACAGATTTATTGAATTTAAAAATAAAAGCAGAATGTGGTTTATTTTATTCCATGTTTGAAATTGAGTAATTGTGTACAGATACTTAGAAGTTTGTGTGGTTTTTTTAATTATTTGAATTGTTTGCAAAAAAACTGAAGATACTTTATGGCAGGGGTCCTCAAACTTTTTAAACAGGGGGCCAGTTCACTGTCCCTCAGACCGTTGGAGGGCCGGACTATAGTTTAAAAAAAAACTATGGAAAAAAAAACAAAACAAAAAAACTATGAACAAATTCCTATGCACACTGGAAAAAAAAACAAAAAAAAAAACTATGAACAAATTCCTATGCACACTGCACATATCTTATTTTGAAGTAAAAAAACAAAACGGGAACAAATACAATATTTGTATTTGCATGTGGCCCTCGGGCCGTAGTTTGAGGACCCCTGATTTATGGAATTTTGAATTATTCAGCAGTTTTCCTTTGAATTTAATGTTATGATTGCTAAGGTTGAAAGCTTAATGTTCCTGTTGAATTTTGGGATGAATCGATCATTAATGCATCCTGTGTTGGTGCGAATTTTCCATAGACCCTCCTGGAAGGTTGCTGTGGTGAAGAGATTCTTCATGTCGATGAGAACGGAGAGTTCACGTTAGATGTGGAGTCGAAGGCTCTCATCCAAGATGTCAAACTGCTCGAGGAGCTGCTGCTCGACTGGAAGGTCTGGAGGAAAGCAGAGGCACGTGCTTACGCCTCACGGTGACAACACGTGGGGGGGATGCGCCCTCTTAGTGCTAAGCACCCCGTGCACGCAGTGGTACCTGCACCTAGAGCCTTCTTGTGTGCTTGGCTGATGCTGTACGCATTTCTCCCTCCCCTGTCTCTGCAAACAGCATCCTACCTTCTCCTTCTATGAGTTTGATCACTTGAGATACTTCATTGAAATGGAATTACTCCGTATCTTTGTGTGACTGGCTTGTCTCCCTTAACATTATGTCTTAACGGTTCCATGTTGCAGCTTCTGGCTTGATTTCTTCCCTTTTTAAGACTGAAGAGTGGCCCAGTGTGTGTGGGGACCACATTTTCTTTATCCGTCCACCGGTCGCTGGGCGTGTGGGTTGCTCCCACATCTCGGCGACTGTGCACAACACTGCAGTGAGAGTGAGCGTGCAGATGCCTCTGCCAGACCCTGTTTTCAGTCTGTTTGAACATGTAAACCCAGAAGTGGGGTTACGGAATCAGGTGGTGCTTCTGTTGTTCATTTTTGAGGACTCTCCCTACTCTTTTCTGTGAGAGCGGCCCCATTTTACCAGCCCACCAACAACGTGCAGGGGTTCCAGTTGCTCTGCTCGCCAACAATGTTGTTTTCTGTGTGAGGGTGGTTGTTGTTTTGATAGTGGCCACTCTTTTGGGTGTGAGGTGACATTGCATGCGGCCTTAGGTGCTCTAGACCATCATCCTTCCTACGGCATTCAAGGATGGGTAGTATTTTCAAAGAGTGAGCTCTCTCGGGAACTGCAGTGAGAGTGAGCGTGCAGATGCCTCTGCCAGACCCTGTTTTCAGTCTGTTTGAACATGTAAACCCAGAAGTGGGGTTACGGAATCAGGTGGTGCTTCTGTTGTTCATTTTTTGAGGACTCTCCATACTCTTTTCTGTGAGAGCGGCACCATTTTACCAGCCCACCAACAACGTGCAGGGGTTCCAGTTGCTCTGCTCGCCAACAATGTTGTTTTCTGTGTGAGGGTGGTTGTTGTTTTGATAGTGGCCACTCTTTTGGGTGTGAGGTGACATTGCATGCGGCCTCCTGCAGTGAGCGTGGGTGTGCAGATGCCTCTGCCGGACCCTGTTTTCAGTCTGTTTGAATATGTAAACCCAGAAGTGGGGTTGCGGAATCAGGTGGTGCTTCTGTTGTTCATTTTTGAGGACTCTCCCTACTCTTTTCTGTGAGAGCGGCCCCATTTTACCAGCCCACCAACAACGTGCAGGGGTTCCAGTTGCTCTGCTCGCCAACAATGTTGTTTTCTGTGTGAGGGTGGTGGTTGTTTTGATAGTGGCCACCCTTGGGTGTGAGGTGACATTGCATGCAGTATGGCCTTAGGTGCTCTAGACCATCAACCTTCCTACGGCATTCAGGGATGGGTAGTATTTTCAAAGAGTGAGCTCTCTCGGGATTTATTCGATACAGAGAAGAACATCTTCTCAAGATCATTGTCGGTGTGTGTTCGCAGCCAGGTGTGTGGGAGGCGCTGCTGGCGGCCCTGGAAGTGCTCATCCGGGCAGACCACCCGCAGCAGATGTTCAATGTCAAGCAGCTGCTGCGAGCGCGAGCCGTTCATCACTTCCTGCTGACTTGTCAGGTTCTGCAGGTACTTTCCCGTAGCTTTACTCTGGGAGGTGTCTTTTGCAGTGACTTCTGTTTAGTGACCCAGTACTATGGGCTCAAGTTCTTGTCAATGGAATTTTCCTCCTTCCCGCTTCTCTCCTTTCCTGGTGCCCTTCTTTCAGCAAATAGTCCGGGAGTTTTCCAACCCCTGCCTCTTAGAGTTTGACCTTCACACTGTCGTTATTCCTAACTCAGTTACAAACAAAAGAGGAACAACTGCTGAGTTTCTGAGATGCTTCGTTATGTTGGCTATAAGAGTAATTGTGTAATCTCTTGACTGTCAAATAGTGAAAGTTTAACTTGTTCCCAGCTTTGCACAGCAGCAGCATCATAGCCAATGAGATTTACCTGAGGCGCGATGATTGCTAAGTGAACCTTGGTCCACATTCTTAAATAACAACGCAACCTGCCCTTCCCCTCTCTCCACTTGCTCTCACTCTGCTGATGTGTGATTTGTTAGTTTGATGTCGATGATGACATCAAGGTTTATTTCCTCCTGTAAACCCCCTGGGGCCAGGGTTGATCACACAAAGCACGGTGCCTGGCACACAAAAGGGGGGCCCCTCGCTGACTGAATATTCATGAGCCGTGTCCACATCACTGGTCCTCCCAGTCACTTGCTTTGTAAACATGTTTCCATTTAGAAACGTGTTGGCCAATTTGCAGTGAGTTTATCTGACAGGGTGAAGCTTTTCTTCAGTCTTTCCATGTCAGAAAAGTAACACATGAATTTGGATATTTCTTTTTTTTTAAAAAAATATATTTTATTGATTTTTTACAGAGAGGAAGGGAGAGAGATAGAGAGTTAGAAACATCGATGAGAGAGAAACATCGATCAGCTGCCTCCTGCACATCTCCTACTGGGGATGTGCCTGCAACCCAGGTACATGCCCTTGACTGGAATCGAACCTGGGACCTTTCAGTCCGCAGGCCGACGCTCTATCCACTGAGCCAAACTGGTTTCAGCTTGGATATTTCAATATATAGTCTCACTCCCGTATTATTTCCAAAATGCTGGAGTTAGCAACTCTGCCCAATGCCACCCAGCAGTGAGCGGAGGCGCCGAATGCAAACGGGGCAGCCTGCGTGCCTGGTGGGGATGCTGGGCCGCTTTCCCAGTCCCAGGATAATGGGCTGGAGTGACATCGCCGCTGGTTTTCATGGTTGTAATAGCAGAATTGCTTGAATTGAGAAATGGCAACTCAGTGTAATGGTGGATATGGTCAGACCAGAGAGGTAAATCGACACAGTTCTATCTTGAAAGGAGTATCTTGCTTAAATGAAAAATGGAAGTGAAGTTGACAGTTCACCATAAATCTAAAGAGAGTTTGGTTTTTATTTTTTCAGGAACACAAAGAGGGGCAGCTTACCTCCATGCCCCGAGAGGTTTGTAGATCATTTGTGAAAATTATAGCAGAAGTCCTTGGATCTCCTCCAGATTTGGAATTATTGACAATTATCTTCAATTTCCTTTTAGCAGTTCACCCTCCTACTAATACTTACATTTGTCACAACCCAACAAACTTCTACTTTTCTTTGCACATAGGTAGGTATAATCATTGTTGTTAGACCTTGGCTGTTTCCATTCTTGTTTTTTCTTCCCACTTCATCCACGTGTGTTGATATCCATTGAATGGCCTCTGTGTGATAGAAACTGCCTACTTACACCTGGTTGGGACGGGGCAGAGGGCTGTGAAATGAAGCAGACATGGTTTCTGCCCTCAGAGAGCTTAAATGCCAAGAGAGGAGGCATAACTCAGACAACTACAGTAGGAGACAGTCCTTGGTGAGTACCTCGTAGATACCACAGAAGACCTGCCTGATCTCAGAGGAGCAAGGGAACTGCCGGCAGCTATGGGTGAGAAGAGTGAATAGCTCACACATCGGACATTGAGGAATTTGGGTAGAATTTGATAGGCAGATGCGAGAGTTAGCATTCCAGGTGAAGAGAATGACATAAAGGGAGGGACAATAGGAAGGAAAAATAGAGAACAAAGTATAGGGGGTCTATAAAGGAGTAGTGAGAAATGTAAATATAAATGTAGTTTGGGACCATCGTTTATTTTTTCTCTAAGGGCATATTCACTGAGTCTGCGGATGTAAGAATTAGAACTGGTAGCATCGTAGTTAGGGCTCGTTGGAGGGTTTTGTTTTGTTGTGTCTGTCTTGAGCAAAAAGATCTGGTAGAAGTCAGTTATTGCAGCGAACTCAGGAAAGAGAGACCACCCACCTAGAGGTGAGTCGAAGCTCCAAGCGTAGATGAGACTGAAGAAGGTGGAGAGAGGAGGGAGAGGAGGCAAAGGCCGAGAACTGTTGGCAATAATGCCATTGGGGGGGGGGGGGGAGCGGGAGAGAGAGGGATCGGCATGAAAGGAAGGTGGGCTCATAGATGTTGAGAAGCACTCAGAAGATGTGATGTGGTGAGAAAGCGAGCAAGCCCAGGCCTGGGGAAAGCTAGGTAGTAACTCTAGGCAGGAAAAGCGGTTGTTACACAGCCACTTTAAGGAAGGTAAGAAATGAATAAACGATTCAGCAGCAGTGAAAATCCAGGAGCGATCAGGCACGTTAATGCGTCAGGTTCAACGCACACTTAGTGATGAACGTGCCCTCAAGGTCTGGGGGCAGGGTCATCGCAAAGATGAGTAAAATATGGTCCCGTCCCTAAGGACCGCGCAGCCTAGAAGCGGGGAGAGTCATAAACAGGTAGTTACCTGGTGTGGAAGGCTGCCGTATACTAGTCTATTGATGGTAGCACAGAGAGAGCATGGAGGGGGTGTTCCTGAGGGTGACCAGGAGTGGAAGGGAAGGGCCTCCCAGGACAGCAGACAGCTGGACAGGGAGCTGGAAGAACAGGTGGCTGAAGTGTAACGTAAGGAAAAGGCTGTAGAGGGTCTGAGGCCAGATCATGGAGGTTCTCGTAGATGCGCTCTTGCCCGGAGAGGTCAGGAGGGAGCACAGAGCCCTGGCAGGCATTAAGCAGGGGCGGCATTTGATGGAGAGAGCAGGTAGCCATGTGGACGTGCGGGCGACCACTGTCCGTCATTTAGAATCCGTGACGTAACCCAGGTCGGAGGTGCTAAGAGCCTGCATATAGCACTGTGCAGGCTGTGGGGAGAGTTCAGGAAACGGGAACTGAAGTCCCTAAGTCTGGAGCGTGCCTGGATGTGGGTGAAGGAAGGCAGTGGTCCAGGTGGCTCCGGCTTCTGCGTGGGAAGTGGGGGCTTCCACCCACCAGAGAATAGGGTGGGAGTGAAGTCAGGGCAGAAAGACCATTCAGGTTTAGATTTGTCCTGTTCGTGTTGCAGTTAAGAAATCTAGCCTGGAATTCACAAGTATAAAGCTCAGAAAGGAGGATGAAACTGTAGCTATCAATTTTGTAGTCATTTGGGGCCTTGAAGAGCATTTATATATAAAAATGTAAGAAAGAGTCCTTTCCTCAGTGAATGGAGAGATGAGCAGTCTCCTTAGAGAGATCAGATTAACATAAAAAGTGAATAAATTAGCTGTCCACCTATAGAAATAACTAAGTACACAGGAAAGTAGTAATAGTCTCGCAAAGCTATCCTGAGAAATTGTCCAGTGCTCACAGGTCAGATGTGCATTAGTATAAAGTGTGCTGTATTTTTCACTTTGAACATCTTTTGTATTTTTGTAAAAGGTTGTCGTAAGATTTGCTTTTAAAGTTAAATGTTTGTTTTGTCCTTAAAAATGTTGCTGTCTCAACGTGTGTGTATTTTCCGACTCTAGATGGCAAGATCTTCCAGGAGAAAGTGGACTCGATCGTGTCCCTGAGGCACTCCAGCAGCGGAGGGAGGGCCGGCCCCCGCCCGGGGCTGATGCTGATCAGTCCCTCTGGTTTCACCGCGTCCCCGCCCGAAGGTAGAAACAATGAGAATGAAAGGACAACCCCGTTCAGTTCTGAGTAGAGGCAGATACGCACAGTGTCCTGTTTCATCACTACAGCACCACCTGATGTTCCCACTAAACAAATGGAAGTGTTAGAATGTGTTCAGGAATCCATTTCCCTGCTTTCCATGCTCAGGAGAGCCTGGGGGCGGATGGGCTCAGGCCACCTTGATCTGCAGCTCTGTCCCTCTTCTCACGGGCATTTGTCTTTAGCTTCTGACTCACCTCCCACTGTCCTCAGAGCTCGGTGGGGCCTACTCCCCCCTCCCACCTGAGCTCATCACTCCAGAGGCCCTCACTTGCCGTGAGAGTGGCCATCGGTACCCAGCCTCACACTCATTGCTCCTGGGACCTTTCCCTCCACCTGACCTGCCAGGGTGCGCGAGTCTGTCCCGGACCTGCAGCAGCAGGGGCGCCGCCTCCCCGTAGCAGGCTCCTGGCTGGTTTCTGTCGCCCTCCCACCTGCCTCCTGCCTGTTTCCTCGTCCAGCCCAGATCCCTTTAGTCGGCAGCTTCCTTGACCCCGCCTTCAGCTGCTTGCCCTCCTGGCCTTTGTGTTCCTGACCTGAAACCTGCGCTTGCCTGTCTCACCGTGCTGAGAAGGTGCCCGCTGAGGGCCTGCCGTTACCAGGTCTCCCCTATGCTGGCCGCCCATGCCGGCTGCCCTGTAACTTCTCTGTGTTCAGAATTCCCTCTGCTGCTTCCTCATTTACCCCAACAGTCTGCTCATCTCCGCTGTTAGAGAGAAAATCGGGGTGTGTCCTGGCTGGGAACTGGCCGTGCACCCGCCTGAGGCCTTGCTTTTACTGAAACCTCCCCTCCCAAGTGTTGTCTCGGCTGCATAGCCGATATGATCTCACTTCATCCTTAAAGCAACCTTCACATAGAGCATTCCGCGCCCTCACTCTAATGTGCAGAAACCAGCAGTTATAGAGTTGCATGGTGACCTGCCCACTAATCACAGAACTGTCACTGGAATCCAGGTGCAGCTGCAAAGCCCACTCCTTCCACTTCCCCAGACTGTCCTAGTGACGCAGGGGGTTACGTTTCACCTAACTTCACTGCATAGAGTCGTCCGTCCTCATGATTTTGGCTCATTCAGTTAATACTGTATTTTGTTAAGTAGATGGGAAAAGACATACATTTTTAGAAGATTTTAATAAAGAACACTTAAAAGAAAAAAAGTTCAGACACTGAGGAATTTAAACATCAGTTACTAGGAACGTTGACCTATCTGGATTCTTTTTTTTGTTAATCCTCACTCGAGGATATTTTTCCATTGATTTTTAGAGAGAGAGTGAGAGACAGAGAGAAACATCGATGTGAGAGACACATGGATGGGTTGCCTCCTGCAGGAGCCCGGCCAGGTGTTTAGGTAGCATTTCTCTCCTCTCTTCCCAGGACACAGCTCCTCCGGCAGCATTCCCCCGCGGACGGGGGCCAGCCTGCGGCGTTCCAGAAGCCTGCCCGCGCTCCCCACGTCCTCCCTCGTGCCGCCCCGGACACTGGCCGGTGGCTCGGACGGGGGCCTTAACAGGGTACCGAGTGCTGCAGGCAGCCCTGCGGCTCCCCAGCCTGAGCAGTGGAACTCCCCCGGGAGCTCAGAGACGCTGAAGCAGGGCGAGGAGGAGGCGTCCATCAGCAGCTGCGAGTCCGCAGAGGCTGTCTGTGAGGGGGACGCTGGCCTTCCCCAACCAGCCTCCGTGGGTGGCGTCCCCAGAGGAACCCCAGAGTGTCCAGGGGTCGGCGTCGATCAGAAGGAGTTGGAGGCAGAGTCCAGAGCGGACGGTGATGGCCCTGGGGACGCGTCCTACCCACGCCGCCCCGATGACCTGCGGGGACTGGCCTCATTCCAGCGCAGCCAGAGCACTGTGGCGAGCCTGGGGCTGGCCTTCCCCTCGCAGAGCGGGTCTGCCCCCATGCGCCGCTGGCCCAGCCTGGTCGACAGGAGCGCTGAGGACTGGGCCAGCCTGGCCTTCTCTCCGGGTTATGAGCCCAACTACCTCCGCACCGCACACACTCCGAGGTATCACACGTGTCTGCAAGCCCTCCCTCTCCACATGTTTCACTATTCTTTTAAGAATTCTGTGCTTCTAGAAACGTCTTCATTATGTCACTTCTTAATATAACGTACATCGATGGCAAACAGAAAGACACCTTTCTCCTTATTTTAATCCTTGGTAATATTGAGTTCCATATTTAACCAAATGCTAAACCATAAATAGCTCTCAAAGAAAATAGTCTGTAGTTTATTTAATTCTTTGTGGTTATTGGAGAAAAGCTCTTTAGTTCAGGGAAATGATGATTTATTATTGCTTCCAGAAGCGCCTCTACTGCACGGTCCATGGGACCACGGGCGCTGATGGGAGCGCCTCATGTGCTGTCGGCACAGCAGACACTGGCCCTGTGCCTTCGAGCACTGAGTGTGGCTGGAGCAGAGAAGGAGCTGACTTTTTACCTAGTTTTATTTTATTTTTTAATTTTATTGATTTCAGAGAAAACGGGGGAGAGAGAGAGAGAAACATCAATGATAGAGAGAGAATTATGGATTGGCTGCCTCCTGCACGCTCCCAACTGGGGATCAAGCCCATAACCCCGGGCATGTGCCCTTGACCGGAATCGAACTTGGAACCCTTTAGTAACAGCCAATGCTCTATCCACTGAGCCAAACTGTAAGGTCTTTATCTAATTTTAAATAGTTCAGATAGCACAAGTGGCTTTGGTATTGGACTTCACAGGTGTAAGATAGAAGAGTGTTTAGGAAACTGTATGCCTACAAGTACCGGTGACAAACCTGATGGTAAATTTGTGAATCTCAGTTAAATCAGGAAACATTTTCAAATGTTAACATTATGAATGTTCCACATCACGACATTTTAGGCAATAAGGGATCGCCTAGACCAGTGATGGCGAACCTATGACACGCGTGTCAGAGGTGACACGCAAACTCATTTTTTTGGTTGATTTTTCTTTGTTAAATGGCATTTAAATATATAAAATAAATATCAAAAATATAAGCCTTTGTTTTACTATGGTTGCAAATATCAAAAAATTTCTATATGTGACACGGCACCAGAGTTAAGTTAGGATTTTTCAAAATGCTGACACGCCAAGCTCAAAAGGTTCGCCATCACTGACCTAGATGGTGGTGGGCTGCACCATCCAGGTGCGTGTAAGTGCATCACTGATGAGAGTTAATCTGTGATGGCACAGGATGAAATCAGAACGCCTCCCTTCGTTAAGCAGCTCATGACTGCACTCATCACATTCTTATTGATGATAGAGAATCTGTGATGGCACAGGAGGAAACCACTAACGATGCATTTCTCAGAACGCCTCCCATCGTTAAGCAGCTCATGACTGCACTCATCACATTCTTACGGAAGTCGCCGTGCCCTGGTCTCCGTGGCGCTGTGTTAGTGGGTGTGTCTGGTCTGTTGCAGGGTCACTGAGGACGCTCTGGTCCCCATCTGCTGTGGGCTGTACGAGCTCCTCAGTGGGGTGCTCCTCATCCTGCCCGACGCGATGCTCGAGGACGTGATGGACAAGCTCATTCAGGCCGAGGTGCTGCTGGTCCTCGTGAACCACCCCTCCCCTGCCATCCAGCGAGGAGTCATTCAGGTAAGAGGTGTGTGTGGGAAGCGGAGCCTGTCCCACTGTGAGGGGGTCATTGGGGTGGGGGGGCACGGCAGCATTCTCTGTGAGAGGGGCACAGGGGTCCGGGGGGAGGGACGGGTTCCTGACACAGGCGCCTTGTAATGACACAGGGAGGCAGGGCAAGAACAGGTTAGCCCTGGCGGCCAGGAGGTGGGCTCCTGGGCTCTGAGCACGGATCCATGGAAGAAGTGAGTTTGGGAGGCAAATGATTAATTTGGTTTTACACGTGTCATGTCTAAGATGCTGGGGAGGGTGGGATGGAGGCCTGTGCTTAGGGTAAATAATGTGCAAGACGTCTAGAAACAGTCTAGGTGCTGCACACCTAGGTGCCGGCAGAGAGCGCAAAACTGCGCGCTGACATTTTCCCTTCAGAATTGGGCACAGGCATTCTACGTGCACTTGACGAAGGCGGCCAGTCCACCAGGTGTCATGTTCAGCTAAAAAGCATTAAGGTCTCCAAGGTGGAGTCATCATTAGCATTCTGTAGCCATCAGAGACAAAGCTCGTCCCCTTTTGCTCTGGAGATGGCATTGTTCTTAGCTTTCTATGTTCTATAACATGAAATTAAACGGCAACTTACAAGGGCAATAACTGTCTGATGTGTATACGCTACGTAAAGTCTTAATACATTCTTTAACTTGTCCCAATTTTCCCCTTAGCTGTTAGATGTGTATTTTAATAGAGCATCTAAGGAACAGAAAGATAAGTTTCTGAAGAATCGTGGCTTTTCCTTGCTGGCCAACCAGCTGTACCTGCACCGGGCCACTCCGGAGCTGTTAGACTGCTTCGTAGAAATGTTCTTCGGTCGACACATTGGCCCTGATGACGAGTAAGTGGGGTCTTCCCTCCATTGCAGTTGAGGGTCTTTTGTCCTAAATGTAAAATCTAAGAAACTCTCTCTTTAACTAAGTCCTTGGTCTTCCTTTGTATTTCATTCACTAGCTTGAGAGTAGACAGGTGAATCTGTATCAAAGGAAAGAAAGTGAGAGTGAGGATCAGGCCTCAGTGTTCACAGGGGGAGGTCCCTAACAGCCAGGCGCTGTGTGTTCTCAGCCGCAGATGCCAGGATCCCTGGAGAGGCCCCTCCCACTCTCGCCTTCAGGTCGTCTGGGGGCGGAGCCAGCCCCTCGCCTGGAACCCCTGGGGCACTGATGCTGAGCTCTGACCTGGGGCAATGCTGAAGGATTAGCAAACAAGCCCAAAAACAAAAGAACACTTTCTTCCAAACCAGGAGTTTAGCAGGAAAGTTAAACTTCGATTTCTGTCTATGATAGAGAGAAATGAGTGTCTCATTATTATTATTGTTATTATTATTACTAGAGGCCTGATGCATGAAATTCGTGCAAGGGGCTCGGCCCGGCCCGGCCCTCGAAGCCTCGGCAGGCCCTTGCAGCCCTGGCTTCGTCTGGAAGGTCGTTCAGCTGTTCAGTCTAATTAGCATATTAGCTCTTTATTGTAGGATTATTCAATAGACCAATTCAGGCCTTGTGGACTCACCTTATTGCAGTCAGGAGAGCAGTGCTTTTCATTTGTGCACAGCTTTGGGCTCTTTCAGAGCGATTCTGTGTTATCTCATTTGATTCTCACAACACCCTTGAGAAGAAGTGGGTAGATCTCACCACCCATATTTGACAGATAAGGAAAATGGGCACAAAATGCTTGAATAGTCTCCCTCTGTGACTGAGGCAAATCGTATGGGACAAAAGGTCAAGACTTTTTGCTAGACCTCAGTTTACTAGCTCGTGTCTGTCAAATACCATGTAACATGATTATTATTTTCCTCTGCACTTGTTATATAGATAACTAAGGGGCCGATGGATGAATTGAAGTGAGTCAATTAAAACTATGAAATCATTTCTGTGTTTCATCTGTACAGGACAGACTTCTAACAACACCCTTTGTCTTATTTTTGGAGGGGTTTATAATCTAAAAAAAGATGAACAATCCATGTTCCACAAATTTATTTTATAGCCTCAAAATCAGGTTAACAAAACAGTCCATATTGCAATCACTTTTCCTTCTTTCGTGGTTAACTGCTTCTACTGTGCACTTACCTGTGTATGATTTATTATAGGTTTGATCAGGAAGATGTGAGAAACCTGGGGCTTTTTCAGAAGTGGGCTGTCATTCCTGTCCTGGGACTAATTGAGACCTCTCTGTATGACAACACGCTCCTGCATAATGCTCTTCTACTTCTTCTCCAAATATTAAATTCGTGTTCGAAGGTAGCAGACATGTTGTTGGATAATGGTCTTCTCTACGTGCTATGTAACACAGTAGCAGCCCTGAACGGATTGGAAAAGAAGTAAGTTTTAAATCATCATTTGAAGCTACGTCTGATAAATATTTCAGAAATGGAGAACTTCAGTAATAGGTTACATTAGAGCATCTGGTTTTCCATAATACTTTCAAAGAATTTTTTTCTTATAAAACATTAAGTAAGATTAAATGTGGAGGGGACATAGTTTCCATCATTTTCAACAAAGTTTTTTATAAGAAGATATTTATATGACTTTTTAGGTGTTTAGAACCTGAAGACAAGTTGTAAAAGTAAGTTTTGTTCCTATGGAAAATAATACAATAATTAAGAAATAATACGGTAATAAACTGTGTCGCGTACTCACAACTGTAAACCTACTTTTGCCCCGCCCTGTATATTACCAGGCTTCCACTATAGTCTTATAAACATTATTATGCCATCAGGAACAGGACCTTGAGGATTAGGGAAATAGTCACTTGACTACCACACAGCTAATAATGTGTGTAAGTGAGATTCAGAGAGGTTAGTTATCCAAGTTCATCTCTGAGAGGCCTTCTCAGAATGTTCCTGTTCAAAACTACCAACTCTCTGCCTTTGGTGTGGGCTCAGAACCTGCCTATCTGTTCCCATAGTAGCTCCTGTTAACCTGTATTTGGGGTTTTTTTTGCTTGTTTTCTTAAATATATTTTTATTGATTTTAGAGAGGAAGGGAGAGGGAGAGAGAGAGAGAAACATCAATAATGAGAGAGAATCATTGATGGGCTGCCTCCTGCACGTCCCCCACTGGGGATCGAGTCCACAACCTGGGCATTTGCCCTTGACTGGAATCGAACCCGGGACCCTTTAGTCTGTGGGTCGATGCTCTGTCCACTGAGCCAAACCAGCTAGCGTGTAACCTGTGTTTTTACACTTACCACCCTTTACGTTTATCTCTTTACTTTCCTGGTTCTCGGTGAGACAGCTTTTGACTGGAGTCAGTGTGTGTCCTCACATGTCTGTTTCCAGCCTACAAGTCGTGTTGCCTGCCACAGGGTGAGCGTGGGTCAGTAGTGAGTGAATGCATGCTGGTGGAACAGAATTAACCATTCTCTCTGCCTTAAATCCTTTTTCTTTTTCTTTAGCATTCCTTTGAATGAATACAAGTTGCTTGCTTGCGATATACAGCAACTTCTCGTAGCCGTCACAATTCACGCTTGCAGCTCCTCGGGCCCCCAGTATTTCAGAGTGATCGAAGACCTCATTGTACTGCTTGGGTATCTTCAAAACAGCAAGAACAAGAGGACACAAAGTAAGGTTCAGCTTTTGGAGTTTGGGGGCATTGTATAGTAGCCAAAAAGGTTATTCGAATCTAATCTCTTTCTTCTTGGAAACTGTTTTACTGAAAGATTAATTTTGTGATGATATCTATTAGCTCTAAAAAGACGCCTTCTTAAGTGGTAAAAATAAAAAGTGATGCCTCTATGTAATTAGTAGCTGGCAACATATTAAAAGAAGCCACTGATTTTTCTTACCAAGTAGAATTAAATGGTTTATGTTGAATAATAATGCCCTTTAGTTTGCTTTAATGGCAAATATTAAAGAGAATATGAAACAAAAATGTGAGAATTTCTGGTTAAACTTTTACCTTATTTATTAAAAAGTTTGTTCTTTAAAGCAGTTATATAAAATGAAGTAAATGTGTGGGATAGCATTTTATAGTGACCATTTGGAAATTTGCTTTAAAATTGCTTTTAAAGACAATTTTAAAACGTTTACTACCATCAAGAACCCATGTTGATTTAAAATTTTTTTAAAATATATTTTTATTGATTTCAGAGAGGAAGGGAGAGAGAGAGAGAAACATCAATGTTGAGAGAGAATCATTGATCGGCTGCCTCCTCCACGCCCCCCCACTTGGGATGGAGCCCACAACCTGGGCATGTGCCCTTCACCGGAATCGAACCTGGGACCCTTCAGTCTGCAGGCCAACGCTCTCTCCACTGAGCCAAACCAGCCGGGGCTGATTTAAATGTTTAATTCTGATAAAATATTATAGACAGCTTAGATACCGTGTAAATATAAAAATCAGAGTTGACAACGATTTAAAATGTTTAATTCTGATAAAATGTAGACAGTTTAGATACCGTGTAAATATAAAAATCAGAGTTGACAACCACGTAGCTTGCAGACATTGTGGTGCCTGCGTTTTCAGGCATGGCCGTGGCGCTGCAGTTCCGAGTCCTCCAGGCCGCCATGGAGTTCATAAGGACCACCGCGAACCACGACTCAGACAGCTTCACTGAGTGCTTCCAGGCACCTTCTCCCCAGCACGCGGTCTTTCCGAAGCGGAAGAGCATTGCTGGTGAGTGCTGACATTGCATTTTAGTAATGATGAAGTGTAGGCTGCCGGGCTTTCCTGTGTTCCGATGCCATTCACATGTTTAAACACTATCAGTTTAGAAACTTAGGCTGTAAAGTGTGAGGAAGTGTTCCTCCCAGAAGAAGCCGCTCACTGCTTTCTTCTCTGTGCTGTTCCCATGTAATTTCCTCTGGAGCACCTGCCGCATGCTAAGCACAGCGTTCAGTGTTGAAGATGCAATGACTTAGAAAGCAGACACAGCATCTGCCCTTGCAGAGATGATAAAAGGTGGAGAAATGCAGGGGCAGGAGCGAGACTATAGCAGGGCAGCCCGCTTTACATCAGGAGGCGGGGAAGTGTGTGAGGAGGTGAGATTTAATGGTCATAAAGGACAGAAAGGAGTCAGGAAGGGAGAGATCAGAAGGCGGGTGTCCCAGGCAGAGGGGACGGCTCACGGGAGGGAGCTGAGGCCGGAGGAAGCCAGGCTGGTCCGGAGAAGAGAAGGAAGCTGCTGTCCCACTGCCAGGTTAGCCCCGTGTCTGTCTGACTCCCAGGCACGTGCTTCCACTCATCCCACCACCCAGGGAACAAGGCACCGGTTCCTCCCCTCTGTGTAGTAGACATCTTTCCATAGACATATATATAGAAAGAATACACAGATATTCCTTGTTTAACAAGTGCATAATCTGTTATATTGATTTGCCATGACCGTCTTTCATAACTTTTACCAATCAACAAAGGTGTTATTGCTTTTTTACTTTTCTGTTTTTGCTATTGTAAACAGGGCAGCAATATACATTTTTTTATTTGCTTCATTTTTTGTCTCAAAGGTGACTCTACCCACCAAAATGTAATAACTAAAAATACCAATTACCTAAAAGAGTAGACAATCTAAAATGCTATTAAAATATTCAAATATCTTACAGGGGGAGTCATTAGAACTTACCATATTTTAGTCATGTGTAAGTAGTGTTTATAGAGGCTCTTTATGGAAATTGATCTGTGTTTTCATAATCTCAAACAAAGGTTCAATTCCAGTGAAGGGCTGCGCTCTTCCTCACCTCCCGAGGCGCCATTTTCGTTCCTATGGTCACCTCCCGATGCCCTCCTCCTCCCATGCGTTCAGGCGGGACTCCTCCCCCCCAGGCTCTCCCGGATCCGCTTCCTGGGTGGCACCTCTCGGAGCAGGTGCAGTAACGCTGCTGAATGCCAGGTCTCCTGTCCACCTGGGGAAACGTTTCCCGGGAAATGCTCTTGGGATTGAATTCAAGCGACACATATGCAGCAGATCGTTCAAAGCAAATCACTGGAATGATACTCACCTTTCTGATCTCCTCACCTTCATTTGACTGATTTCTGCTCTGTCACTATATACACTTTCAAAACTATTTTATCAAGTTCAGCCGTGGCAATCATCCGGAAATAGTAATGTTCTTACTAAAACACAATGTGCTTGATAAATCTGTTGATGATTTTAGAATACGAGGAAGTGCGACAGTATTGGAAATTACTTTGTCAGAACATTCTGAACTGCTTGTATGTGCCCTTCTAATTCTTGGAGTTTTTCAGGAAACTCAAATTTTGCCAAACGATAGCCACCCTCCTCAGCTAGGCCACCTGCTTCCACGTCCTTCCTTAGGATTCTGAATCAGAAGTCCTGTCGCACTTCTTCAAAGAGGGGAAGCACCACTTTCTCTTAATCACTCTTTCCTTTGTGCAAATTAACTTTGTATTAAATGAGATCTTTTCATGTTCTGATGATCAAAAAGTTGCAGCAAAACTAGCTTCCTGGATCTTGTTAACTCTGGGATCTGCTGTTTTAATTGATACATTTGAAGGTCCTTGGAAATGTCCCCTTGCTCACTCGGACCCCTTTCTGATGCGCATGCGCTCGGTGGCGAGCGATGAACTTCACGTGATGATACAGCGGAGGATGAGCCAGGAGAGCCCAGGGCAGGCGAGCGAGGCCGAGCTGGTGCAGAGGCTGCAGAGACTCATCGTGCTGGCGGTTAACAGACTTATTTACCAAGGTGAGTGTTATTCTATGTTACACAAATAATGTAACATCTAGAGCAGCCACTAAAAGCTGTGTGAAGAGATACACTCAGAAGCACGATAGATAAGTCAAAATGAGATTCTAAAAAAAAATAATGTTCAAATAATCCCAAGAAGGCGGGAAAAAAATACACAGTAATTGTTAATCTCTAGAAAAACAATACATTCAAGATTTTTAAAAATATATATATATTTTTATTGATTTCAGAAAAATGTTCAAATAATCCCAAGAAGGCAGGAAAAAAAATACACAGTAATTGTTAATCACTAGAAAAACAATACATTCAAGATTTTAAAATTTGATTTCAGAGAGGAAGGGAGAGGGAGAGAGAGATAGAAACATCAATGATGAGAGAATCATTGATCAGCTGCCTCCTGCATGCCCCACACTGGGGATCAAGCCTACAACCCAGGCATGAGTCCTAACCGGGAATCGAACCCAGGACCCTCAGTCTGCAGGCCAACGCTCTATCCACTGAGCCAAAGCAGCTAGGGCAATACAATATTTTTTTTTAAACTTTTCTAATTTATATATGGGGCACCTGGCCCTCAGGCTAACTCTGAAACTGAACTACTGTTCTCCCTAGCACTACGTTGAATGGGTAGCATGCGAGAGAAACTGCTCTCCACGTCCACCTGCTGTAAGCATCACGTGTGATTGGTCCAAGAACCTCATGGCTTTAATGATTTCATAGTTCAGTTCATCTTCATTAGTAAAATAAATCTTAATTTAGAATTGCATGGCTTATATGCGTTTAAATTTCGACACTGTTTTAAGTGAGATCACTATCCCTATGTATTCAAGTAATACACTTACACGTTTATATCGTGACAACTGAATCAGTAATTACATAGAGTATTTTTACCAGCATCATTACATTTGTAATGGCTAGGTGCCGGTGATTTAACTGATTTTTTATTCTTTTTTAAATTCAGAGTTTAATCCAGATGCTGTTGCCATTTTGAGTACTCCAGAAAATGCCACTCAGAGCAAGACCTCAGCTTCCCAGACTGAAATTTCTGAAGAAAATAGTCATCGTGAACAGATTTCCGTTTTCAATCCATTTCAGAAGGAAATACTGGCATACCTCATAGAAGGATTCAAAGTATCTGTTGTAAGTAAATTAATTAAATGGGGAATGTTCATTCACACAAAAAGAGTAGAGCTTTTTTTTTTACTTTGTTTTTATTGCTGACACTATTGCAGATGTCCCCATTTCTCCCCCTTTGCCCACATCCACGTAGCCCCCTTCCCTCTGGCCGTCACCTCACCGTTGTCTGTGCCTATGGGCTATGCATATACTAGTATGTTCTTTGGCTAATCCCTTCATCTTGTCATCCAGTCCCCTTGCGACCCTCCCCTCT
This sequence comes from Myotis brandtii, assembly GCF_000412655.1. Lineage (NCBI taxonomy): Eukaryota > Metazoa > Chordata > Mammalia > Chiroptera > Vespertilionidae > Myotis > Myotis brandtii. The sequence goes on from NW_005370653.1 coordinate 929,403, forward strand.
GACAGCTGTCGGTCTGCTCCATGCATGCATGCCTCTGGATCTATTTTGTTCATCAGTTTATTTTGTTCATGAGATCTCACATGTAAGTGAGGTATGTGGTGTTTGTCTTTCTCTGACTGACTTATGTCACTTAGCATAATAATCTCCAAGTCCCTCCATGCTGTTGCAAAAGATAAGAGTTCCTTCTTCTCTACAGCTGGCCAATTCCTGGGTTCTCACGTTTTTGTTTATCTGTCCATCCTCAGTGGGCATTTGGATTGCTTCCACCTTTGCTGGTCAATTCCTGGGTTCTCATGTTTTTTGTTTATCCGTCCATCCTCAGTGGGCATTTGGATTGCTTCCACCTTTTGGTTATTTGAACAAAGGTGTACGTCCACCTCTTTTAAACACTGTTGTACGGATGTGTATGTCTTTCTAATTTAGACTGTATTTAGAAACCTAGAATAAAACTGGTTCGGACTGTGTTGAGGTTAGTATATTATTACTTTAAAAGTCTGATCCTAATTCATTTCTGTTTCGGTTTAAGGGTTCAAGTAAACCCAGTGGTTCCAAGCAGCAGTGGGCGAAGATCGTGTGGTCTTGTAAGGATACCTTCCGCATGCAGCTGGGGAGACTGCTCGCCCACATCCTGTCCCCAGCCCACCCTTCCCAGGAGAGAAAGCAGATTTTTGAAATAGTTCAGGAGCCAAATCATCAGGAAATACTACGAGACTGCCTTAGCCCATCCTTGCAAGTAAGAATCAGTATTTCATACAAAAAAACTGTGGGTGAAACGTCAAATTGCACAAAGCAAGAATTGAAATTAAACTGTATTTTCATGCCAAACATTGTAAGTGTAGTTTTCTTACCAAGTGGCACCTGAGGTCTTTCTCCAGATGCCCTCCACCAGCCTCGCCCGGATCTGTTCGTTCCCCATTCTTTTTAGTGCTTAAGTGAAGGTCTGTACATAAGTTCCTACAAGGAACTAGAATCATTAAATGATTGATCAGAGGATGTTAAAATGAGTTATTAGCAACAACTTCAGTGGCTATTCAAGGTGAATAAAAACATTTCTGTTAGTTTTTCAAGATGATTTTAGAATGTCATTGAATACTAAATGGAAATATTTTCAGTTAATTAAGAACCTTGCCTCTAAGACACAAACGTGCAGATACTCCAGTCAGTTACATTCCTCTTTATTTGCCAGCTCTCCAGGCCTTTTACTGGGAGAGCATCTGCTCCGTTTCCTCTCTGGGTCGGGTGGCAGCTGTCTCCTGATTCCTTTCAAATGTCGCATAGAATGAGCTCTGCTATTCCCGTCCTGCACATGTTCATCTCCTGCTTCTAGGAAGTGGCAGGATGTGAGGCAGCATGTTAATGTACACACCACCCAACATGTGAGAGTTTCAAACCCATTTGTTGACATTTAATACTATTCACAGTTTGAATGCGAGCGGTATTTGTATTAATGCAAATTCTTAAAGTAAAATTCTGCATGTTTAACTTGTTGGCACATGTAATGTCTAAATAACACAGTGTACAGGTAGCAATGGGGTGTAACTTCTAAAGCAGTGGTTCTCAACCTTCTGGCCCTTTAAATACAGTTCCTCATGTTGTGACCCAACCATAAAATTATTTTCGTTGCTACTTCATCACTGTCATGTTGCTACTGTTATGAATCATCATGTAAATATCTGATGGCTCAGTGGATGGCACGTCAGCCTGTGGACTGAAGGGTCCCAGGTTCGATTCCCAGTCAGGGCACAGGCCCAGGTTGTCGGCCCCGTCTCCAGTGTGGGGGATGCAGGAGGCAGCTGATCCATGATGCTCTCATCATGGATGTTTCTCTCCCTCCCTCTTCCTTCCTCTCTGAGATCAATACAAATATATGAAAAAAAAAAAAAAAAAAAAAGATTGGCCTAACCCAACCCGTCTCTGGACCTTCACAGTGCTGAGGTCTCCCTGGTTCCAGGGTTCCAAGGGAGCATGGATGCTTATAAGCTTATTTGCGGAGAGCTTTTTGTTCAGGAGTGTTCACCCCTCTCTACCAAGCAGAAGCAAAGGAGAAAGAATAAATAAGCAGAACTCCCTTATCTCCAGGCCTAAAGGAAAGTTCGCCTCCAGTTACATTTGCTATGAGGGGAACTAAGAAAGGTTGTCCCTTATCCTAAGCTTACTTCCTGTATTTCTTAAGCGAATCCTCTCCAGAATTCTTTCCCCACATAAAAGCCTGCTTGCCACCTTTTCTTATCCTTTTTCTCCCTCCCTCCTTCTCCCTCTTTCCCCCTCCCTTCCTTCCTTTTCCTCTTTTTTTTTATCTTTTACAATGAAAATTTTTAAGCATACTAAGAAAAGTAGAATAATATAATGAATACTATATAACCATCACATAGATTTAACAATTGTTAATATTTTTATCTTTATCTTCTCCTGAAACATTTTAAAGTAAACCATAGAAATCATGACATCTTTCAAAAGGCATTTTCTTACATATAATCATAGCATTATACGTAACAAAATTGGCATACTCCCTAATGTCATCATATATCCAATACAGAATCACATTTTTTCAGTTGTCCCCCAAATGTCTTTTTTTTAAGCTCATTTATTCCCGCCATATCTAACCAAATAAACCTAGCAATCTAATTTAATTTAACTGTAAGAAGTAACAATTCAATAATTTAACTGTAAGAAGTAAAAATTCTGTATGACTGAAAAGAATGCATTTCTTTGTTTTCCAGCATGGCGCCAAGTTAGTTTTGTATCTGTCGGAGCTGATCCATAATCACCCGGAGGAGCTGACTTGGGAGGAACTGGACGCCGCCCAACTGCTTATGAGCGCGTTGCAGACGTGTGGCCACAGGGGCCCCCCTCCCAGCGCGGCCGCAAAGCCAGAGCTGCTCAGAGTCATCAGAGAGGTGAGTCGGAGAAACAGCGCGTGTTAGGAGGTCCCACTGGCTGTGATGAAAGGGCGCTGGGAGGCTTGTTTTCCAGTAGAGAGTGTCAGTGAGGATGGATTTGAGATACTTGCTTTCTGTATGTTGCTGTTTTACCACGAGAGAGCAGACAGGCTCATTGAAGGAATGTTCTATCCTCTGTGGTCACCCTCATCTGTTACCAGTAGCGTTCAGTGAAGGGAAAACCTTCACATTGACAAGTCATGGGTTCTTTAATGAAAAAACAAAATCAGGAAGTAAGCACCTGTGCAAACCCACCAGGTTAGGCAGCCCTGGGTAACTCCTCTGCCCTCACTCCTCTGCCCACCCCGTATGGAGACCAAGGGGAATGAGCGCATCATCGAAGGAGCTGATGTCTTCTCCTGTTCTGGTCTCCTGAGGACAGTGCTTTTCCTGTGTTAGCTTGGTTTTGCAATTAGTTCTTCGGGTTCTGTGCCAATGTTAAATGATAAAGAATAAATTTTACATCATTTCTTTTAGGAACAAAAGAAATATGAAACTGAAGAAGGTGTGAATAAAGCCACCTGGCAGAAAACAGTTAAAAATAATCAACAAAGGTAGGATTAGAAGTGTTGTAAAGTCATGTCTTTTAGGAATTCATTAGATTTCACATATACTTTTAACTGTTTTCTTAAATTTTATTTTTTCCATCACCATTTATCCCCTCTACGCCCTCTTCCACCTCCACCCCCTCCCCGGCCATCACCACACTGTTGTCCATGTCCATGAGTTCTCTCTCTCTTTTTCTTTTTTACTCAATCCATCCCCGACCCAGCACCCTCCCCCTCTCCCACAAGAGCTGAATGCCTGCCTGCTCTCTATCTATAAATCTGTCTCTGTTTTGCTTGGTAGTTCAGTTTGTTCAGTAAATTCCACCTATGGGTGCAATCATAGGTGGCTGTTGTATATAACACTGGTCTTTCTCTGACTGGCTTATTTCACGTAGCATGATACTCTCCAGGTCCATTCACGCTGTCACTAAGGGTAAATTTTCCTTTCTTTTTATGGCAGAGTAATATTCCATTGCGTAAATGTACCACAGCTCTTTTCCCTACACATTTCACGTTCCACGTGTGCTTAACTTACGGGCAATTTTGTCTGTTCAGTCTCTTTCAGCGTCTCGATTCCAAATCAAAGGAGATATCTAAAACAGCCGCAGACATCACCCAGGCAGTGTCTCTCTCCCAAGGAATTGAGAGGAAGAAGGTGATCCAGCACATCCGGGGGATGTACAAGGTCGACCTGAGCGCCAGCCGGCACTGGCAGGAGCTGAGTCAGCAGCTGACGCACGACAGGTGCGCAGAGGGAGATGGGAGACTTCCCTTCCATGGTAGTCTTTGTACGATGGATCTGTATTCCCGAGTCGAATTATATAAATAGTTTGGGGGTTTTTCTTTTTTTTTTAATAGTTGGGTTTTTAACTGAATAGACTAGCTTTTTACTTACTGAATTTATACAATAATTTTTTTAAAGCTACAAGCACTTCAGATTGCCACTTAAGACCTTTTTTTCCTTTGACTAACAGAGCTGTCTGGTATGACCCCACCTACTACCCCACTTCCTGGCAGCTGGATCCCACAGAAGGGCCGAATCGAGAGAGGAGGCGTTTGCAGAGATGCTACCTAACTATTCCCAACAAGTACCTCCTGAGGGACAGGCAGAGGCCGGAAGGTAACGGTGCTTCCGGCCCGGCTGTGAGTAGACGGATAGCTGTGGTCTTCGGGGAAAGATGACGTGCGCTCTTTTCCTCACAGGCATGGTCAGACCGCCCCTCTCTTACCTCTTCGAAGACAAAACTCACTCTTCTTTCTCTTCTACCGTAAAAGACAAAGCTGCAAGTGAGTCTATCAGGTAACTTTGACTCCGTGAGCCATTTTTGCTTCTGGTAGAGGAGTTAATGATTCCCATAGCCTGTTGTAGTACTTATCGCTCTATTGTAGACAGTGCTGTGGCTTTAGGCGAGGTCCCAGACAGGGCTCAAGAGAGGACGAGGTTGGATGCCGGAATCCAAAAGGGAAAGACAGCTTGACAGGAAGGAGCCCGGGACTTGTGTCCTGGTGCTTTGGCCCTTGTTTGCACACGGATGCCTCTGTACTCGCCTGTCCTGCCAGCCTGTGAAATGGGCAGCGCTGCCGCGGCATCCACAGGCCGTCAGTGCAGTGATGACAGGTTCAGATGCTGGGCCCGCGCTCTCCAGCTTTCTGATCACGGCAAGTTACTCACCTCTCCGCGTCCGTTTCCTTACCTGTTGTTCCATGAGGAAGGTGGTAACGCCAGCATAGCTTAGCATCGCCGAGTAGTGATGTGTCAGTTATTGTACACATTCCATGCCCATTTTATAGACGGAAAACTGAGACTCAGAGAACCTAAGTGTCTTGACTAAAGAAGAGAGGAACTTTTGTGACACTAAATCCTGTTTTTCCTAGAAACTAGACTTTTCTTATGTGTTTGAAGTATCAGAGGCATGAACCAATGTTTGCTTATTTACTGGAAAATATAAAATATTCAAGTCTCTTTTCAGTAACTGAATCCTGTATTCTGCCTACAGGGTATAGAGATTATTAGCCTTTCCTAAAAGTTTCCATCATTTTTCTCCTCTACTAGAATGTTAAAGAAAGAGATAATATTTTTACGAGGGTTTTGACAAGACGTCTTGTACTTGAAACTTGTCTGCTTTGCTGAAATCTTTTACTAGATAGAATAAAGCTTATACTTTCTAAAACTGGTCAAAGCATTCATAGTGATTTTAAATGTATTTTGACAGAGTGAATCGCAGGTGTATCAGCGTCGCACCGTCTAGGGAGACAGCTGGCGAGTTGTTATTAGGTAAGTCACGTTTTGGAGAGTTTTACTCAGACTCACCTGCCTTGTTTCATTTGTGATCAGTGGAAGCATTGTTTTGGCCACTGCCATTAAAGGAGTTAAATTCTCTCTAACATCAGAATAACGTAGGTTATTCTGCCTTGACGTTATGTATAATGCATGGACTCATGGATGTGAAGGAATGGCAGCATTTTAATTTTTATAAAGCTGACTTTCTTCATGAGTATACATTTTTATATTTAACTAGAAGCCCGGTGCACAACATTCGTGCACTGGGAGGGGGCAGGGGGATCCCCTCAGCCCAGCCTGTGCCCTCTCACAGTCCAGGCCCCCTCGGGGGATGTTCCCCTGCCACAGAGGCAGGAGAGGCTCCCGCCACCACCGCTGCACTCGCCAGTTGTGAGCCCGGCTTCTGTGAGAAGTGCACTGACCACCACGGGGCAGCTCCTGTGTTGAGAATCATTCCTTTTATTTTATATATGATCGAATTCCCACGGCAACCCTGTGAAGTAGAGTCCTCCCTCACCCCCTTCTTTTTATAAGGTCACTAAGACACAGAGAGCCTGAGCAACTTGCCCGAGATCTTGCGGATGCTGTTCACAACTAGGGGTCGAGTGTCAGGAACTATTTCTGGGTGATGGCCTCAGATTCAGGCCACTGGCTCCAAAGGTCATGCTTTTTACCATACAGGGTAATGGCGCAATACGTCTTTAAACTCACATGCAGTTATGTTCTGCAGGTAAATGTGGAATGTATTTTGTGGAAGATAATGCTTCTGATACAGTTGAAAGTTCGGTGAGTAGACGCTTAAGTTTGCACTAAATTCACACAAATTCCAAAAATGTATAAATTCGGTATCACCAAAAAGCAGGTAGAACTATTAGAGCTCATTTATTGTGACTTTATGTGTCGATTTATCTGAGGTGAACATATTTTATGAAAGGCAGTTCTAAAAAGTATTTTAAACTTGATAGTAGATTCTGCTGGCTCATGCTCAATTTTCTTTAACCTAAAACTGCTCTGAAAAATAAAGTATTAAAAAATCAAGTCTGTTAACTAAAAAAGAAGCCTAATTTTTATTCAGCATTTTGAAGTGTGTGGTAGAGGATTTTCAGAGAACCTCATCTATCATATTGCATTTTGATATTTTTTAAGAGTCTAAAATTAAAATGATTATTCATATTTCATGCAAAGCGGGTACTTCCATCTCTCTCCTTTGCCCAGAGCCCTCAGGGAGAATTGGAACCAGCATCCTTTTCCTGGACGTACGAGGAAATCAAAGAAGTCCACAAGCGCTGGTGGCAGCTGAGAGACAACGCCGTGGAGATCTTCCTGACCAACGGCCGGACGCTGCTGCTGGCCCTGGACAGCACCAAGGTGAGTGGGCTGCCCTGAGGCAGACGCGCTTCAAGTTCATGGCACCGCGTACTACTCATCGCCCTCAAGTCTAACTGATCTAAACTTCCATTCACTGTTTCTGAAATCAAATCAAGATTGCCTTATTTCTCAGTCCTAATTAAAGTAAACCCTAGATTTTTGTACTCCAAAACTGTTAAATCCTGATTTCTCAAAGGGACTGTGATGAATGAATGAATGAATGGATGGATGACCAGCCTAACGTAGTTTAAACTTGAAAGTAGATTTCCCGTCTGACAAGCCCTCTCTGGACCCCCACAGCCTTCAGCTACGGTGGCTGCCTCCATTACAGAAAGCCTCTGGAAGGAAGCTGTGTGGGCTTGCCGCCGCCAGGGCCTCCCGGGTCCTCCAGGATCCTCCCCGGTTCTCCGTGGGAAGCTCCTGCTCATTTCCTCCTCCCACCCACTCGCTCTGCTCAGCTCCCAGGGACCTCGAGTTGCTGGCCCTGTGCTCCTGCTCCATGTCCTCAGCTGACGGGCTGCCAGCAGCATTGGACCCGGCTGATTAGTCTCTTCTTAATGAGAAGCCCCTTCCCCACTGGGCTGTTTTCTTCTCCCTGCGCCCAGGTTCGCGATGACGTGTACCACAGTATCCTGAACAACGACCTCCCCAACCTTCTGGAATACGGCAACATCACCGCGCTGACCAACTTGTGGTACACCGGGCAGATTACTAACTTTGAATATCTGACGCACTTAAACAAACACGCCGGCCGATCCTTCAACGACCTCATGCAGTACCCGGTGTTTCCCTTCATCCTGGCTGACTACGTGAGCGAGACCCTCGACCTCGGGGACCCGTCTGTCTACAGGTAACAGGAATACCCCCTTTCAGCTCCGTCCATGTGCTGTTTATTTCATTAAAGCTTTTATCGCAGGAATTTTCAAATGTGCACAAAATTGAATGAAAATGGAATGAACCGCCATATGTCCATCATCCCAACTCAACAATTAGGAAGACGTTTGCCAAACTTACATCATCTCTTTTTTTTCTTTTTATGTGAGACAAATGGCAGACCTCTTGTTCTGTGCCTCCTGTGGCCTTCAGTTCATATCTCCCAGGAAAAAGGTGGAATGTTTCTTACCTAACCTCAGTGCCATTATCACAGCTCAGAAAATTATCAGTTTTCATGGCATCATCTCATATCCAGCCCATTTCAGATGTCCCCTCCTGGTACTCGAGGCATCCTTTGGGAGTTGACTGACTCGAATCAGGCCCGCTGTCACCTTTGGTGGCAATGTCTGTGAGACGGACACAGTGTTTCTCGTGATCTGCGAATCAGATAGCAGGATGCTTATTTCAGTGAGCGCACTCTGCATCTGAACTTGGCCATTTTAAGTGTGTAGTTTCTTCAGTTTCCACTAACTAACCTCATAATTATGTGACATCTTCTCATGGTCATATTTCCTGTCCAAACTGCCCTTCATGCCTCACTGCCTAACTGGGCGTGGAGTCTGGGAAATGGGAACCGGAGCCCCCGGTTGCCACGGCAGCATCTGTAGCAGTATTGGAGGAAGAGGGCGGGGCAGGGAGGGAGGGATGGCCGTGCTGTTCTTGTAGTGCTTACTCCTAAGTCAGGAATGGCTGAGACCCGTAGGGCCTGCTTAGAAAGTTCTCCCCTAACGTGTATGAAACCATGATTTTGAATGGTGACTGTTAGTTGCCAAGCAGCAAGTGTAAGCACTAAACTGAGGGCTGAGTGCTCTGTCGATCACTTACGCACTTGAGGGTGCAGACCTCTGGGCAGCTTGATCCTGGCAGCATCAGGTGCCGTCTAGTCCCACCCTCTCTCCCTTTAGAAACCTCTCCAAGCCCATCGCCGTGCAGTACAAAGAGAAGGAAGATCGCTACGTGGACACATACAAGGTGGGTTCTGTTTTCCCTCATTTTTGATCAATGAAAACTGGAGCTTTGTTTTAAAGAGTTGTGTTTTACTTGTGTTTAGAAATTTTAAACGTATGGTATTGATTTTTCTGTTTTTCACGTCTTTGTACTTTGATTGACAGACAACTGGAAATCATTATCTGATTTTAAATATTAGTCTGTCTCAATTCTCTGAAAACATTTTACCCAGAAAAAGTACACTTATTAGAGTGGCATAAGTTGGGAGCTAGTAATCCATTGTTATATTGAAATATATAAATAATTATATTCCTTATAAAAATCACAAAGATTTCCAGGGACACTCTATGCCCTGGAGTTATTTCTGTAACAGTATCAGTGTATTTATGATGCACCGTAATCTCTCATTGTGCATAGTCAATTATGCATTACTTTATTAACAGAAATTAGCAGGTTTTTGTTGTTGTTGTTAACCCTCGTCCGAGAATATTTTCTCCATTGATTTTTAGAGAGAGTGGAAGGGAGGAGAGAGAGACGGAGGGAGGAAGAGGGGAGGGTGCAGACTGGGAGGTGCCTCCAGGTGGTCAGGCAGCAGCCAGGCACCCCGGAGGGCACCCCAGACACTCAGGTGGCTGAGGTCGGAACACGAGGAAGGGCGGCGTGGAGAACGGGCACAGGGCTGGCAGGGAAGGGCTGTGAAGCCACGCAGGGGGCTCGGTGGCCATAGTGTCTGGTTCCCTGTGTCCCTCAGTACTTGGAGGAAGAGTTCCGCAAAGGGGCCCGCGAGGACGACCCGCTGCCGCCCGTGCAGCCCTACCACTACGGCTCCCACTACTCCAACAGCGGCACCGTGCTGCACTTCCTGGTCCGCATGCCGCCCTTCACCAGGATGTTCCTGGCCTACCAAGGTGAGCCGTGGCCGGTGCCGGAAAGGACACTGGGCTACCTCCTGGGAATGTCTCCAGGCCAATCAAACCGCAGGAAACGAGTTTTATCTGTTCCTTTGACAAAATTCTCTTCTAAAACCTGCCACAGCCAAATCATCTTGCTAATGTCTCAAATGTTAGCTTCAAATTAAACATGTCGAAGTTTATAAAACACAAGTCACTTTAAAGAATTAAGATGTAATTCACATACCATAAAATTTACCCTTTTTACCCTTTAAAAATGTATGCGGTTCTCTTTTTAAAGATATTCAACTTAATACTTATTTCAGATCACAGTTATCTTTGAACCCTAAAGGGGAATATGTTGTGGTAGTTTATTACAAATAACTGCTAAATAAATAATAGGAGAGCCACACCGCCACCTTCACCTGGTAACTTTCTAGTTAATAACCCTCTGCCTCCGCTGGCATTGTAAGTGGCAGCTGCAGGCCTGAAGGCGAATAGCTCGAGGCGAATGGATTTGTGTGCAAACGGGGACACATTCCCCTGTCAGTTTCTAATGAGAACCATGGTGTTACTCACATGCACCCTCTTGCAGGAATGACTGTCTCCTTGGTCTATACAAGGGCTTTCTTATGTTTGTCCCCTGTGAGTGCACAGGACAGATGAACACGGGACAGCTGTTCAAGCACGTGAGGGTATTGCCCTGACCCTCTCTGCCTCCCAGTGTCTGTCCAGGCTAGTTATCCTTAGTTAGTTTGACATCAGGCCAAGAGGTTCCTATGTGCAAGGTCTTACCCCATTTTTTCCAGAGTGAGTTAGTGAACATTTCTTTAAGTGACCCTCCCACCTCTCTGAGAATAAGGAAATGTCTGTAAACCTAATTTCTTCTCAGATTTTATTTAGTGGCAGGCAGTGCTGACTGACCCAACAGACCAGGTAAGAAAGGAGTAGAAGGAATAGGAAATGCGTGGGACAGAGCAAAGCTCAGGCGTGGGGAAGGAGTTGGCACCTCTTGGTAAAATGTGCCTCGCTTGATGCTGAGACCAGTCTGTGATAGTTTCCAAATGAAAAACGTGCTCACGTTTCAGCCAGTTCAGAGGAGTTTTAGACGGAACGTAGGGCCCCTGAGAAGCGCCTGCCCCGCTGTCTCCAGGGCTGCCTTCGGCGCCGCTCCTGCTCTGGGCCGGCCCTCAGCCAGGGACGCAGCGCAGAGCTCAGCTCTGGAGTGTGAACAGTCTGCACCAGGAAAACTTAGCGAGGAGAGAGTGAGAGCCTCTAAAGAGAAGGAAGAAAAAGTAGTCCTAACAATTAGAGGCAAAGGAGTAATTTTGCTTCCTGATGGGGAAAGGGTATTTTATCCATTTGAACTTTAATTTTACTTCCTTATTATTCACTCATTCCATAAACAAACTGTTACTGAGTACCTAGTAGATGCTCGGTATCGGTGATACCCCAGGTCCCTGCTCTTACGGAACTTTTATTCCACTTGGGTAGACAGTCATCAATTAAATGCTAGAAACTCATCTAGTTTTATGTATTATGAAAACAATACAGATTTTAAATAATATAATACGGTCTCAAATTATGTATAGAAATACTTATTTTCAAGAATAAATGAATAACCTCTTAAACTATAGGTAAGCAAAATGAACATCATTTTACTAGTAATCTTTTTGAAGTAGCGAAATAAATTACGTCAGGCTTCAAATGGAGTCAGGTCTCTGTGTCTTAGTTCTTACTTTTATTTCTTTACAGATCAAAGCTTTGACATTCCGGACAGAACCTTCCACTCCATGAACACGACCTGGCGCCTCTCCTCCTTTGAGTCCATGACTGACGTGAAGGAACTGGTCCCGGAGTTCTTCTATCTCCCGGAGTTCTTAGTCAACCGAGAAGGTATAACAGGAGATCATTTCTAGTTTATGTTTTTGAGCATTTGTACTTATTTTATAATTTTCCAAAAATAAAAATAGCTGTTTTAAGTCCTAAAATTTGAGTCCATAAGTAAGAGAAATACCTTATTAAGTACATGATTTTATTTCCAAATCAGCTTGAGGATTTTAAGTATTTTATAGGACTAAATATATCTGGAAAACTGTGACTTTGAGCTATTAAAATTCTTTGTAAACATGTATTTTAATTTTGTTACAGAAATTATTTTTTTCAGATTACCAATGTAATTTCAGATTACAAGGTAATTTTAAAAAATGAGTCATGAATTTATTGAAAACACAATGTTAATTAACCAAAATCTCAGTGATTTTTATGAGGAATGATAGTGTATAAGTAAAAGACTCTAACCAGAAATCTCTCTATATAAAAGGCTAATATGCAAAGTGTCCCCTCAGGAGTTCAACAGGGAGACTGAGAGTTTGATCGCTCACTATGATGTGCGCTGACCACCAGGGGGGGGCACGGAACAGAGGAAGGCCCTGATCAGCCCTGATCGCCAGCCAGGCCTAGGGACCTTCCTATGCACGAATTTTGTGCACCGGGCCTCTAGTATCTAATAATAAAAAGGAACACTAGGGGATAGAATTAACAGATTAGTTAACCCCCTGAGAGGCATTTGGGGCTGCTTCTAATGACTTAATTTCATGTTGTAATGTGACCTTTAGGAAGATGTGAAGGTGAGAATTCTCTCTTTAGGGCAGTTAGTGTTGGGCCGATTCCTGCAGAATCTCACTCCATACTCGCTGTCTGGAGTGTTTGAGCATGATGAGTAAACCCCCACTCCGCGTCCCGGGGGCACGTTTCCTGTGCTGCCACGTGAGAAACGTCGAAGTGAGGCCAGCGCCTGCGGGTGGGGCCTGCCTGTGGCTTTCAGGTTGGGGCTCCGACTTAACTCCACTGCCTGTCCTCTCTGTCCCTCGCTTCTCGTGTGTGAGTTCCAGTTTCGGTGGCTGCATAACAAAGAACCCGCACACTTAGCGGCTCAGAGCAACAGCGCCTTTGTTACCCGTCACAGTCTGTCTCCAGGTTAACGGAACGGACTGTCCGTGTGGCTCTGTTGTTGGGTGACTGAGTGACGAGCGTCTGTGTCCTGTCCTCTTTGCTGCTCCTTTTCCTGGTTAGAGTGTCGGCCCCATTCCTGTGAGCTCTCAGGACCGTTCAGTGCCCACGAAGCGTGCTCTGGGGGAGACACACGTTAAGATTTTTCTTGTTTTTAGGTTTCGATTTTGGACTGCGGCAGAATGGCGAGCGGGTGAATCACGTCAACCTGCCGCCGTGGGCGCGGAACGACCCGCGTCTCTTCATCCTCATCCACCGCCAGGCTCTGGAGTCGGACCACGTGTCCCAGAACATCTGCCAGTGGGTGGACCTGGTGTTCGGCTACAAGCAGAAAGGGAAGGCGTCCGTCCACGCCATCAACGTGTTCCATCCCGCGGTAAGCGATCTGAAAGGAACCTGCACTTACGTAGAGTAAGGTAGAGCCTGAGTGTTTGCAGGCCAGCTGGTTTCTGTAAAATGCCTACGTTATCGGAGAGAATTGGCAGTGACACTGAACTGTTAGAACCGAAATAACCCTCTCGAACCTACCAATATTGTCTGTTAACTTCATTTCTGCGCTGATCAGCATCAATCAGTCAGGACGCAGTATTCTCGTCCATCCCTTCAGAAACATCACTTTCTAATCTCAGCGAGGCCAGGAATGATTATGAACCTGATCAAAAGCGTCTCAGAGTCGTTTCCATGGAAACAGGAGAGAAGCCAGGCCGGCGTGGCGAGCAGAGCACGTGTTGCTGGCCTTTGGTGTTCCTGCCGATCTGGCTTCACACAGACCTGCCTCCCCTCCCCTTCACCTTTCAGACGTATTTTGGGATGGATGTCTCTGCGGTTGAGGATCCGGTGCAGAGGCGAGCGCTGGAAACCATGATCAAGACCTACGGCCAGACGCCTCGCCAGCTGTTCCAGGCGGCCCACGTGAGCAGGCCGGGGCCCAGGCTCAGCCTCGAGGGAGAGCTGCCTGCGGCCGTGGGGCTGCTCGTGCAGTTTGCCTTCAGGGAGACCCGGGAGCCGGTCCGAGAAGCCCCCCACCCGGTAGGCCGCGTGGAAGGGACGGTCACAATGAGCAGGAACCCACATGTGCTTTGGCCTTCCCGGGCTATGATGAGAGCAAGTGTTGCCTCTTAAAGTAGGAAGTGGGTGTAATTTTCACTTTGCAATAGAGAAATAAAGCAAGAAAACCTTAGAAGGAAAATAAGTCCTAATCGTCCACTCTGCTCTTCATTGCGAAGGCAGCGTAAGCGGGGAGACGTGGATGGGAGTCCACGGGGGCTGCCGAGGGGATCCCAGGAAGTGAGGAGGGTGAGGTCTGGGGGACCTCGGGCTGGGAGCCAGGTTGCTTTCTCTTACTTTGTTTAGACTTTAAATTAGGAGTCATCTGTATGTACTACCTCTTCAAAAATCATACCTTTTCTTGTTTGGTTTAGAGTCCTTTGTCGTGGATAAAAGGCCTGAAGTGGGGGGAGTATGTGGGCTCCCCGAGTGCCCCGATGCCCGTGGTCTGCTTCAGCCAGCCCCACGGGGAGAGACTGGGCTCCCTGCAGGCGCTGCCCACCAGGGCCATCTGCGGCCTGTCCCAGAACTTCTGCCTTCTGGTGACCTACAGCAAAGAGCAAGGTAAAAGAAGTGAACATCACCCGTGCCGTGCACGGGGTTTGAGTGTTCCAGGTCATCTGAGCTGCTACTGTTTCGTCTCTAAGTTTTCTGAGTCCCTGGTGAACACTGATCCGATCTGTGGTGATGTAGCACGAAGCGGGAATGAAACATAGGCTACATGAAACAAGTGGGAGTTGGATGCAGTGCCATTGGGAACGAGGGGGAGTTGAAGGCATAAGAATAAACGGCTCTGCTCACAGATGGAAACTTTATCGATAATTTAGTGAAAATGTTCCCTTTGAGGCCCTTGAATCCGGAATAGATGCACTTACGTGACCATCAAATCTGTTCCTCAAATGTAAACAGCAAAGCGAGGGGCCATCAGAGCCTTGAAAATGGGTTGAAAACCGCCTATGGCTGGAACGCCATCCTCTCATCCTCAGGCGCCCACTCACTCAGCCACATGCTGGAGGGTGCTGTGCAGGGGGCCCCCTCCTCTGCCTAAGTGTCCCCAAGGCACGGGACACAGGACAGGGTCCCCTCAGGGCGCGCAGGAGAGCCTGCCCCGCTGATGAGGCGTGCGCTGTGGGCCCTGGCGGAAGGGCGGAGGGCACGCACCTGTTCAGATCAGCTTGGCCTGGACGCTGCGTGTGGGCTGAAGTGGATGCCTCTTAGCAGCCGCACGTTAGCACACACGTGGCTGTGGGTGCTGCGTGCTCCTTGGGGTCCATGCACCCACCCACCCAACCCAGCCCCCGCCCAGGGTGCTGGGACCCCTGCCAGACACTCGGCACCTAAGTGAAATGGCTAAGCCTGGCTGGGCCTCGGCTCTTTCAGACTCTCTCTCTCTCTCTCACACACACACACACACACACATCCTCACCCAAGGGTGTGTTGTTTCTGTTTTTGTGGTTTTTTTTGGAGAGAAGCATCGATGTGAGAGAGAAACATATAGGTTGCCTCCCACGTGCCCCAACCAGGGATGGCATCTGGGTGCTGCCACGGGGTTATCTGGGGAGCTGTTTACACAGCATCTGGTTCATGTTCGTTTTTAGAAATAAATTGGTGCAGAACATGACTAGAGTGAGCTTGACTATTCCTGTCTTTTATAAAAATCCCTTAACACAGTTGAAAAGGAACCGCATTAGCATTAAAGGAATAGAATGAGCATAAACCGCTCATCCTGTGGACGTGAAGATGGCTTTGCACAGATGCTGTGCTGCGGTGCGAGCTCCAGCCCGTGCCCTGTGTGTCGGGGCTGCGGGCACAGGGAGCCTGAGCCTGAGCCTCCCTCCCCCCAGGCGTGCGGAGCATGAACAGCACGGACATCCAGTGGTCGGCCATCCTGAGCTGGGGCTACGCCGACAACATCCTGAGGCTGAAGAGCAAGCAGAGCGAGCCTCCCGTCAACTTCATCCAGAGCTCTCAGCAGCACCAGGTAAGCTGCTACGCGGTGTTCGTACTGGTAATAACGATGAGACATGCTCACGTAGGCCAGACCATAGCAGCCAGGCTCCAAGATCCAGCGACGTGTCCCAGCGAGAAGCTGGTGCCGCTGGGCGCCTGCCTGGTCTCGGGGCTTCCAGACGCCCCGTATCTCATGGAGACGTGTGGTCAGCTCAGCTGTGGCCTAGGGCACGGTGTGTGAACAGAATCAGCATGGCTTTCACCTCATAGCGTCCGCCTGCCTTCTGCCCTGTGCACCCTCCACACCTGGCGCTCCCCCAGTGGACCAGGTACCTGGGCGTCAGGCTGCGGTGGAAGGAGCGCGGGTCTCACTGGGATCCGAGGGAGCGTCCCGGCCTGTTATTTCCTGTGTCGTCTTGGCTTTGTCAAGTGACTCGCCTCCCGAGCTTGAGTTCCTGTCCTCTTCAAAACTGGGAAGAGAGACTCCGCTGCTGTCTCCGCGAGCTGTTGTGAGATGTCTCTAACATCTGTAAAGTTCCTTTGGAAACTGTCTTATATATAACTAGAGGCCTGATGCATGAAATTCGTGCAAGGGGCTCGGCCCTCGCAGCCCCAGCTTTGTCCAGAAGGTTGTCCAGACAACGGTCGTTCTGCTGTTTGGTCTAATGAGCATATTAGCTCCTTATTTTAGAGGATGTCTATGTGTGCACAGTGCATACATGCACGTGGCCCCAGCCTCCTAGGCTGCACGGGAGCTCCCTTCTCTGACTGCCTTCTCCGGGGAGGTACTTCACTGTGCTCAGACCTCCGTCACCCACCTGACACCTGCTGCCTGTTCTGTGCCCACAAGCACCCCATTCCCTGAGCGCCGTGATGGAGCCACTGCTTTGGGGAACTGTTGGCAGAGAAGGAAAAGAGAGCGATGACTTGTTTACTTAACCCTAATACACCTGGAAAAAGTCACCCTCGCCTTTTGTTATCTGGCTTACCAGTCAACCAACAAAAGTGAGAAGGAAGGATGGTGAAAAGCACGTTTATTAGAAAGTTTAATAAGAATGTAAGCATTGCAAAATTACTTCCGTCATGCAAGCTTAGGCACACAGGCATCATTAATGATGCGGGAATATGCTCGTAAGTCCGTTTAGCAGAGCGGGAGGGTCCAGGCTCCTCCCGCAAAGCGCTGTGTGAGAAGCACTTCACCGTAGCTAACTGGGCGAGAATACGGGCCTCCTTTCCATCCTTGGAAACACACTGTTCACTCGTTAGCTCTCGAGAAGGTTCGTTAGAATATTACGTGAAGACCACGCACTGACCGTCTTCATCATCATCAGAGATGAGGGTCCTGCTGTCCCTTTGTGTGAAGACCACGCACTGACCGTCTTCATCATCATCATCAGAGATGAGGGTCCTGCTGTCCCTTTGTCTTCGTTTTCTGATTAATTAGGAACAAATGGCCGTGTGTGTGTGTGTGTGTGTGCGCGCGTGTAAGTGTATGTACACAGAAAAATGTAGGTGCATAAACATTTTAATTTGGAAGCAGCTTTAGGCACCTGATTAAAGTTGCAGAATACTCTCTTTTTATATCTTTGCACCATTCTAATCATGGCAAGTAAAACGTTTCCCTCAAATTTTGTGATCATATATTTTGAAAATAGTCGTCAGAAAGGTAGCAGCATTTCTGATGCTTTTTAAATACGATCATCTGCGATTTGTCGTTTCCCAAGGTGACCAGCTGTGCGTGGGTGCCCGACAGCTGCCAGCTGTTCACCGGGAGCCGGTGTGGCGTCATCACCGCCTACGCCAACAGGATGGCGGGCAGCGCGGTGGGTCCGGGCAGTGTGGCGGGTCCGGCTGGTGTTTTTATTTTTGAGATAAATGCTAGGACCCCTTTTGTCATTGCTTTTATCTGACATTTTCCTTCATTTTGACTGTCAGCCTTCAGAGATAGAGATGGAGTCCCAGGTGCACCTCTACGGGCACACGGAGGAGGTCACCAGCCTGTTTGTCTGCAAACCCTACAGCATCCTGATAAGCGTGAGCCGCGACGGCACCTGCATCATCTGGGACCTGAACAGGTACCACGGGTCCTGGGCCCGCACAGCGGCGAACGGTGCCAGTTCTCACTGAGTACAGGCTTTGTCATGGAATTGAAATCAGAAGATCCGTGAGGAAGACAGTTAGGAATGCCTTACGAATACTAGTTCATGTACTGAGGGAAAGAATTCTACAAATAACAGCATATAATTATACCTCATGTTCATCTGCACATTCATGGTTTTGGTCTTTCAGGCTGTGCTACGTACAGACTCTGGCAGGACACAAAAGCCCAGTCACAGCCGTCTCTGCCAGTGAAACAACAGGCGACATCGCCACTGTGTGTGACTCAGGTGAGCCAGCCCCAGGCCAAGCACAGGCCGCTGCCAGCAGTGCCCTCGGTCCGCTGGGCACGTCACAGTGACACTGATGGTGCAGTTCTCAGTCCCTCCAGATGGAATGCTTTGTTAATAGCGTGTATGTGTATTAATATGCAATCAGGCCCCCCTGGCCAGTGTGGCTCAGTGGTGGAGCATCAGCCTGTGCACCCAGGGGCCGGGTTCTATGCCCGGTCACGGCATGTACCCTGGTTGCAGTTCATTCCCTGGGCCCCAGTTGAGGGAACTGGGGGACACCTGTAATTCTCTCAGCAATAAAAATAAAAGCATTAGCTTTCACTCAGGTAATCGAGAGCAACACTGTTTCTTCAGAGTCATACTGGTCACTTCTTACAGATGATCTCAGAGAAGATATTCCCTTTTTGGGGCTTGGTCAGCTTTCTGATTGGTCCTTTCGGGTTCAGGTGTGGCTGGTCCTGAGCTGACATATGAGTCAGAGTTAATTTGCCTGCTGCTCTCGACTGCAGGTTAATGTTGTTACAGTGGGGCCTTGACTTACGAGTTTAATTCATTCTGTGACGGAGCTCGTAACTCAAATTACTCATATGTCAAATCAAAAAGTGAACGAGTGAGACACGTGATGCTGGGCTGATGTGGCGTTCACTGTGACGTTCGCTGAGCCAACTAGCGGTGGGGTATCTGAAGCTGGCTCATAACTCAAATTTTAGCTTGCAACTCAAAGCAAAAAATCAGCCGAGAGACGGCTCGTATCTCGAAAAACTCGTTAGTCGGGACACTCGTAAGTCAAGGCCCCACTGTACTGGTCATTGTTTTTGGATGAACATGCAGAGTCCCAGATGACTTGCAGGCAGTCCTTTCATTTGTTTGTCTGCAGCCAGGAGCTGCCTGTCAGCATCAGCACCAGCCCCACCTCAGGCCCGGGGGCGGCTGGGAGCTGCCACCTCGGTGACCTGCGCTGGTTGTGGTTTCAGCCGGCGGGGGCAGTGACCTCAGGCTCTGGACGGTGAACGGGGACCTGGTGGGACATGTGCACTGCAGAGAGGTCATCTGCTCCGTGGCCTTCTCCAACCAGCCGGAGGGCGTGTCCATCAACGTGATCGCGGGGGGACTGGAGAACGGGACCGTGAGGTGAGGCGCGTGCGGGGGCTGCTGCTGTTCCCACGGGCACGGCAGCTTCAGAAAGAAGTTTTTAATATCCAGGCATCTTAATATGTAGCAATTGGAAATTTAAAGTCACCTTCAGTTATTCGTGTTTTATTTCTAAAAGACAGCTTTACTGCAGTTTTGAAAGTTTCTGTTCTTTGTTAACCGTTAAAGGTTAACAGTAAGAATTATACCCAGTGGGGTGTTCTTACTGCATCCCCACCCCCGCAAACTTCCCAGAAGTAACTGCTGCTGTTTATTGTGCTTCCTTCTGGGTGATTTTTAACAAACAAGTAGGTGGGCTTTCTTCGCGAAGGGACTTCCGTTGGCATAATTGTGGCGCCTTTCCCCTCCAGGCTCTGGAGCACATGGGACCTGAAGCCTGTGCGGGAAATCACGTTTCCCAAGTCCAACAAGCCCATCGTCAGGTAAGCCTCCCTCCCTCGCTTCACACTGGGCTCTGTGAGTGCATTTTGTTGGACATGAGCACACACCGACCTAAAGAAATCTGTGATGGGAGTTTCATAAACAGCCAACACCTATCAAACCCCAGGTTGTCCGGCCCCAGTGGCCAAAGGAGGCCCAGTCCTTGTCTACGTGGAGCTTAAATCTGAGTCAGGAGCCGAGTCTAACCCACGGGCACACGGGGCGGGGCCAGGAAAGGCCTAGAGTGGAAGCGATGTCTTTCCTTCCTGTTGAAGAGACGGTCATGTGACTGATAGCCCAGGGCGTGCCTGGCAGGACCCATCTGCTCGGCCCCTCCTCCGACTGAAAACTCGATTAGACATAAGGAAGTCAAATTCTACCCTATTAAATACATTTACTTTCAGTATGCTAAATTTCCAGTTTAATGACCCTAAGTTAATAATTTATTTTTATATTTAAGTGAAATTAAATATCTCCATAAATAATCATTTATTTCTCTAAAGAGAAAAGGTAGAACTGTTACATTTTTAAAGTTTCCTATGCCCAAGTGTTTGTGTTGACATCATAAAGGATAAACAGGAAGGAACAGGAAAGTGGGGAAGGAGGGGATGGAGCCGACACTGCTCCTTTTCGCCTGTGGGAGGAGCCCCCAAGGTGCCCGCGGGGCCCCTGGACCACATGCCAATCAGCCGGACCCGTGGCCGTGGCAGGCATGCGGAGAGCGTCACTTCTCCACCCAGATCCCCGTGTGATCACCCGTGTTAGACAGCTTTTCTCTCCCACAGCCTCACCTTCTCCTGTGACGGCCACCACCTGTACACCGCGAACAGCGAGGGCACCGTCATCGCCTGGTGCCGGAAGGACCAGCAGCGCCTGAAGCAGCCCATGTTCTGCTCCTTCCTGAGCAGCTACGCGGCCGGCTGAGGGCCGGCGGGGCGTCCGAGAGCCTGGCGCTCCGTCAGGATCTGTGGCTTCAGTTTAGGAGGCTGAACCTGAAGAAACGATGAGCAAACACACCTCCCAGATGATTATAAAACCTCTTCATCTGCATGGACCTCTGCAGCTCCCAGGGCGCTGGGCGGAGGGTCTCGCTGTAAGTGGTGGTCGGGCGGGTGACGGCGGGCATGGCCCGCAGGACTGGGGCCTCCGTGAGTCAGTCACATTCGTCAAGTTTCTTCTACGGAAGAGATGAGGGCCCCCCGTTTCTATCATTCCAACAGTTTATGCCGAGATAACTCCTCACCACCTGCCCCCCGCCCCCCAAAAAAAGGAAAGTAAAAGGTCAAGAAGTCAGGACTTGGTGATTACCAGGCGTTTTACGGGCTGGCTGGCCACCGGAAACAGACGACTAACGACTCTGTTAAACAGCAGCTGCTGCCAGGCCTTCGTAGCTCAAACAGACCCAGAATTTGTTGACCTCCACCCACAAGAACAGGGGTAGCCTCTATTCAGACACGTTCTCTGTCTCCATAAAAATCCTGTTTAAAACCATAACACTAGCCACTGCCTGCCCTTAGCCGAGTCACGAAGATGGAAACCCGGTGATCGCTCCTCACGGGAGCCTCCACTGCCGGGCGTGCACAGCCGGGCGAGCCGCAACGTGCAGGAGGCTTCCCCCCAGGGAAGTGACGGCTCGCTTTGTCTTAAAAAGGCTGGACAACCCCGCGGGACCGTTTCCACTCTGGTTCTGCTAACGGTGCCGCCTGAGAATTCCAGCGACAGTGGAGACACCTCCCTGTGTGCCCAGCGCTGCCGCCCTCAGGACCGAACCCCAGAGCTCCGGGAACAGCCTCCCCCCTGGTTGCGGCCGTGTGTCCACTGGGAGCTGCTGCATCGGCTGTGAAGACACTAATAGCTGAGTGACACGTGACCACACGATACACACGTGTTCCTGCCTAAGAATACCGGTGCGATTGTGTGAAAATGTGACTCCTACCGTGTTTACAGAACTACTTTGTAACTTCCAGACTTTCTAAAACATTCTGCGTAAAAACTGCAGGAAACACGATTCCTGAGTCTCCGCGTGGATGGATGCAAGAGGCAGCAGGGGCCGGCCACAACCTGGAGCCGCACCCACTGCCTCGCACAGACCTGGGGCTCCGGCCCAGGCGGAGGCGACCTTCCTCCCGTTCACGTTGCAGTGATCTGCTTGTTTTAAAAAACTGCAGCTACTGTCTGCTTTCACTTTTCTACTGAGAGCGTTCAATGAGTCCCATTAGAAGAGGGTTGCTACTCAGTCCTTTATTTTTAAGGCTGAATTCCGTCATTTATCTAAAGAAATATGCAAAGTGACTGGTCTTGTAAAGAGTGCAATGTTCTATTTTTATGTAAAATAAACATGAATCCGGGGGGATTATTTATTCAGCATGAAGCTAATACGTATGTTTAAACGCCTCCCGGCCTGTTGCAGCGGACACTCTGTGAATGACGGCCTTCCCTCTGTCCTCACTGCCGCTCAGCCCGGGAGTAAATGTCATAAAACAGACTGCAGGCGGCTCTTTACACGACCCAGGTCTGTGGCCAGGCTCAGGCCGATGCCCTGATGTATGACCCGCCCAGGTTCTCCCTGAGCGCCTTAGGAAGGCACGTCCGGGGGCAAGGACCCCGCCTGCACCCCACCTCCCTCCCTGGGCCTGGGAGGCGCACTGCAAGGGGATCAGGGGGAGCGGGAAGGCGGGGCGGGGAGCCTAGGG
>NW_005370653.1:952644-958427 GCF_000412655.1 Myotis brandtii
GGACCGCACCGCGAGGCTCCCGGGGACCCATGTCCTTGCGGGTCTGGGCGGGCGCTGCTCTCCTGGGACAGGGGGACGGCCCGTTGGCCATGTTAGCGGGGAAAATGCTTTGGGAGCGCCATCCCCTGGGACACCAGCCTCCAAGCTGTTCCAGGGGCGACCAGGCGAGGGTTGCTCCCCTCCCTGTGGCGTCTGTCCCCGATGCTGGTGCTGAAATGCGGGCGCTCCTCTGAGGGCTTTGGGGAGCGCGGATCTGATTCACCTTAGAAATAATAACGGGGTGGGGGTGGCGAGGAGGGCAGGGTTGCCGCTGGAGAAGGGTCTGCATTGAGGACTTGCTTGTCGTGTGCACCTTGGACTAAGGCATTAGGACGTCCCAACATGTCCAAGTTTGACCAAATGGTAACATGATTGGTGGCCACCGGGTCCCCCTCCCCATCCCGGTTCTGCTGGCTTGTTCCTCCCAGGACTGTCAGAGGCTGGTCGCAGCCCGGCCCACGTGGCTCAGTGGTTGAGCCTCGACCTATCAACCAGGGGGTCAGGGTTCATTTCTGGTCCCGGGTTGCGGGCTCCATCCCCACTGTGGGGCGTGCAGGAAGCAGCCGATCAATGATTCTCTCTCATCATTGATGTTTCTGTCTCTCTCCCTTCCACTGTGAAATCAATAAAAATATATATTTTTTCAAAAGGCCCTTTCAGTCCTGAGAAACCAGACCCTGTCCCTGTGAACTGTGGGTTATTGCCGAAGTGTGTGTTGGCTCACTTCTCCACCACGAGAAAAGGTAGACACAGCACTTAATAGTCGGGTCCGGTGGAAATACACGGTGTACCCCAGGCCTTGCTTGTTTAAGGAGTAGCCTGGCTGTGGGGTCATCAGGCTGAAATGACCTTTTAGGACAATGGCCTTGCTGTTTGCGGCTCCGACCCTCAGCCTCCTTGCAAGGGGACTGCGTGGGTCTTTAGGAGTGATTGCGGGTAACGCTGCCTCACACACACACACACACACACACACACACACACGCACAACTACACCTTATGAGGAAGGTGGCCAAATGGCTGAGAAAAGATTGACGTGCAAAAGACACATCATCTCATTTATTTATAGCCACGTCTCACTATCACCTTTTTTTCTTTTTTTTCTTTTTATACCCTGTCTCGTTGTTCTACTTGGGAAGGGGAGAATGCCTCAAGTGCATGCGTGTCCGTCCATTGCCCTTTCTCGTCTCGGGACTTTGAAGCGGCGTCTTTTGGAAATCCCCCGGTTTGCTCTCCCCGCACCTTTCTGAGCGGAGCCCCTGTCCAGTCCTGTGGATTTCCCTTGTCTCTCGGGTAGTTCATTCACTCTGGACACACGCAGGCAGGAAGAGACGTACCACTCAGCGAGAGGGATTATTTGGTCGCTGTTTGTGAACCGGAAACGGAAAGTTAGCTTCTTTAATGCACCAAAAACACGACAGAATATCCTTCCCACAGCAGCCAGCGGCAGGTGGCGGACAGGACAGGACGGGACGGGCACTGAGCAGGCCCCGCCTCGCCCTTGGGAAGCAGCGCCTGTGCCCTCTGCCCCCTCTCTCGGCCGTTCCAGGGCCTCCAGGGCCGCGGGAGGAAGAAGGGCATGTCCAGCAGCAGCACCACCAGCATCTCGCAGGCCCGCAAGGCCGTGGAGCAGCTCAAGATGGAAGCCTGCATGGACCGGGTGAAGGTGAGCAACGCCTCCCACCCCCCCTGCCCTCGGCCCACACCCGCCAGCAGTTTGCTTCAGCATTGCCTCTGTGTCCACCACGGTCAGGGGTCAGGGGTCAGGTGACGCCCGGTGTGAGGGGTCTCCAGGTATACGCTGGGTCCTCAGGGCTCTGTCTAGCTCCATTGTGGTGCCAATAAGCAAGAAATTCAGCATTGAGCCCTAGGTGGTTCGCACAGTGGTTAGAGCAAACATGTCAAACTCGCGGCCGGTGTGAGGGAGAGAGAGAGAAACATTAATGATGAGAGAATCATTGGTTGGGGGCCTCCTGCACTCCCCCCACTGGGGATCGAGCCCGCAACCCGGTTGTGTGCCCTAGCCAGGAATCGAACCGTGACCTCCTGGTTCACAGGTCGATGCTCAACCCCTGAGCCACGCCGGCCGGGCAGAGTGAACACTGAGTTTGACCTTGTCAAAGACACCATCACCTTGGGGGCTGCCACTTGGCTGTGCTCTCCACTATAATCCTGCTTTGTTTTCTTGGGGGGTGGCGGGCGGAGCCGGCAGAGACATCAAAGATGCTTGTAATGGATCCCAAGTCCTATTGTTAGAGAGACCGGATTGCTGAGCAATAGGTGTGAGGCGCTCTGAGCGGATTCGAAGAACGAATGCAGGGCTGTCACGGCCAGAGTAGTAATTATGCCATCCCCTTGTCCTGGAATGTGACTAGAGCAATTGCAACATCTTCTGCCATCATCGAAGCCTGTAATTACAGTGCAGCCACGGGGGTTATGTGCTCACTTGGTCTGTTTTAATCACCACTTTTCCTCTGAAATGAAATGGTAAAGTCCCACTGCTGTTCCCAGGCTGCCGGTTCGTTTCTTTTCTTTCTTTCTTTTTCTTTTTTTTCTTTTTTTGTCTACAGACTGTTTATTAGAGGGTGGAGAAGGGCAGGGAGGAGAGCTGCCCCTTCTAGTGACCGACTACAGGGTTCCACATAGCCCGCTCTGGACCACACGCTGGTTCTGGCTTACACTTTTGCTTCTGGTCTCTGAGCAGGAAAGAGGCCTCTGCCTGGAAGCCAGTGTGCGGAGGTGGAGGCGGAGGGGAAGCGGCAACGGGGACTACTGATGGGGAATGAACAAAGCCTCACACCTCCCACCCCGAGGCAGGAGCCGGCTGAACGGACTAGCCTGGGGCTCTGGGTTCTCCCGGTTCTCTCCCCCGGCCTCTGAGGGGCAGGCTGGGCTGCAGGTGGATTGATGAGCACAGACAGCCTGTGGTCCAGCAGGCCAGCCTGGCAAGCCAAAGGGGAGGCTGGGAGGAGTCTTGCAAGGAGCGAGCCCCACCCCGTGAGGATGATGCCCGGAGCCAGGAGAGGGTGCGCATAAAGAGGCAGCAACCAGGCAGACACCCACCTCTCTTTTATTGCGGGGGGGGGGGGGCCTGGGGGGGGGGGGCCCCCAGGCCCCCCCCCCCGCCGGTGGGAGGAGCGGGCCCCAGGCCCTCCCACTGCGCGGCTGTTCACTGGCACTGCTTCCTGCGTCCTGTGGCCTCATCACCTCAGACAGCTCTGGAGGCTGGAGAAGAGCTCAATGCGCAGAGCTTCTAACGCATCACCCCTCCCCGTACTCCCCCTCCCGGAAGGCCCCCCAACAGTGGCTGGGGCCTGTGGCCTCGCTGTTCGCCTGGTGAAGCCACACTCACCCAGTGTCCTGCGCTCATCCAGAAGCTGGTCATCCTTGTACAGCCGCTGCGAATGCCCTCGACGATGCGTTTCAGCTCCAACACGGTGCTCGACTCCTTGGCGTCTGTGAAGGTGGAGGTCTTGTGCCGCCGGATCATAAGGAAAACGTCCGGCGGGCAGCGGATTGGCATGAACAGGGAACCTGCCCCCCCTTCCCAACCCCTCCAGGCCTGTGGCCTCTGCCGTTCCCAGCCCCGCCCCGGTTCGTGTCTTTTAAACTGGGCACTTGCGCCCTAGCCGGTTTGGCTCAGTGGATAGAGCATCAGCCTGTGGACTGAAGGGTCTCAGGTTCGATTCCAGGTCAGGGCACATGGCCGGTTGTGGGCTTGATCCTCAGTGTGGGGCATGCAGGAGGCAGCCGATCCATGCTTCTCTCTCATCATCGATGTTTCTCTCCCTCTCCTTTCCTCTGAAATCAATAAAAATATATTTAAAAACAGGGGAAGCGGGGACCCTTCTGCTGCCTCCCGTTCTGCCAGGTGGTGGGACTTGAGCAGCGTCTCTCTCGTGGGAGGCAGATGTCCACCCGTCTCCTTGGGTTTGCACCCAGCCTCTCCCCAGGCCGAGCTTGGCCTCACCGCTGGCTGTCCTCGGCGGGCCCACTCTCCACAGGCACACTGGGAACTGGCCCCTCACCCTGCGCCCGTGCTGTGTCCCCGCAGGTGTCCCAGGCCGCAGCGGACCTGCTGGCCTACTGTGAGGCCCACCTCCGGGAGGACCCGCTCATCATCCCCGTGCCGGCGTCCGAAAACCCGTTCCGGGAGAAGAAGTTCTTCTGCACCATCCTCTGACGCCCTTGGCCATGCAGCACCTCCTTTTCCGGACCGCCCCACGGGAACCCACATGCCTGTAGCTTTAGGGAGCCCCCTCCCCGCCCTGCCCGTCCCTGCTCAGCCACCCTCGGGGGGCTGGTCTCGTCTGTCCCTTGGGTTTCATGATTGTAAAGATTTCACTTTTTCTTTCCGTTTTCATGTTATTTTCTTAAAATACATTTTTGTTTATTTCAGAGAGGAAGGCATGGGGCGTGCCTGTGGTGGGCAGCTGTCATTGTGTTCCCAGTTTGGCTGTCCAGCATCTGACCCCCCTTCCGTAGGACGGAATCACCCCTTGCAAGTCCACTGAGTGGGATGCAGTGTCCCCGCACTTGTGGTTGCCCACATTCCCTCCGGGGTGCACCCCCTTCCTGGCACCGACTGGCCAGTTTGTGAAAATCCTTCCAGCTGTGCACGTTGCATTCGTGCACTTTCCTGTACCCGTGTTATACGTCAATAAAAAGTTGGCTTGGTGGCCAGCAGTCAAGGATCCTACTGTTATTTTTTTGTCTTTGTGGCGCTTGGCTAAGCCTTGACTCCTGGGCATTTGTGAGTGTATCTGACACATCCTGAAATGGGCGGTGCTGGCGATCCAAGGCTGCGTGGGCCTAGCACAGGCGTTGAGCGCCCTGCAGACAGTGCCCCGGGAAGGGGTGGGGCATGCCAGGCTATGGAATTCATGTCTTTTGGGAAAAGAGCGGGAATCCCACTGGTCAGAGCCTGACATCCCATCGGGTTCCCACTGGGATTCCCCACTTGGAGCAGCGTCTCCGGAACTGAGGCAGGTGGCATCCTCCCCACTCCTCCTGCCTCGGACCCTCAGGAATGGATTGGGGGCGGGGGGGAGGTGGCTGCCACAAACCCCAATTAGCAAACAGCACCTCCAGGTACGGAGCCCCACCCAAGGCTCCAGCTGGCTCGGCGATGACACCGCCCAGCCCGCAAACACCGAGGCAAACGGCTTCTTTGACGCGGTGCCCCTCGGGGGTTCTCGGCCCCCTCCCAGGCCTCTGAAGGGGCCTGAGGGTCCTGGGCCGGCAGGGCCGGTCGGCGCTGCACCCCGACTGACACTGACTAGAGGGTTCACCACAGACTCGCGGTGTCGGGCCGCGTGGGGGGCCCGTAGGACCCCGGCTTCGCACAGCAGGCAGCGTCTGCGCGACTGAAAACTGCGGGCTCTTCTAGCTCCTTAGGCCTTCGCCAGGGCGGGGCTACCTCCGCAGCAAGGGGGTAGGGGGACCCCAACCTCCGAGCTGAGAGCTCCTCGGCATACCCTCCTCCAAAGCCTTGGAGGGAGGGGGCGTGGCAAAGAAGTTGGGGGGGATGCGCATGCTCAGTGTAGGACTTCATGCATCGCCTCCGCGCCTGCCGAGTGACGCAAGCGAGAGCATGGGTTTCTGGGAAATGTAGTTTCTGGGCCTCCGGACCACTGGTGCGCCGCCCACCTGGGCCGGGAGCAGGACTCCAACTCCCAGCAGGCTGGCGGGGCGGGAGACGGGACGCGAGGAAAGGGGCGAGGACAGCGAGAGCGAAGGAAGTGGGG
>NW_005370653.1:959295-964457 GCF_000412655.1 Myotis brandtii
AGGTCTCAGCCTCCTCCACGGAGCGCGTTGCCCCGGGCAGGTGCCCGTTGCACTGTGTGTGCGTGGATGGGTCCCGCCGGCCTGAGCGCCACTTAGGTGTCCCTACTTGTCTTCTTTCCTAAGGGCTCACCCTAGGTAGGACCTTTAAGACACAGACACCCCGAAGGCTCTTTCACAGATTAGGTAATCCTCATGCTTTTTTGTTTGCTTGTTTTTTAACTACGTGGTGAATTTTTATTTATTTTTTTTTACCATTCTTCCCCCCAAACTGCTGTTCGCTTCTCCCAAAGTTTTAAACATTAGGATGGACTGTTTGCAGTTCTTAACTTAAAATTGTTCATCTGCATTATTAACCGGTTAATAATTAGCATTTTTAACCAGTGAATGGTTAATTCCGCATTATTAACCGGTCAATAGTTAATCAAAGAAAACACGATAATTTAAAGAGAAACAAACATCAAAGTTCTTTATTCAAAGTAATGTCCCTCGCTAGCTACACATTTCCCCCATCTTTCAGGTCATTTGTGGAGACCGTCCCAGTAGAACTTTTCTGGTTTTGAGGCAGACCATTCAGCAGAGACCTTTTGCACTTCCTCGTACATTTTTGAAGGGCTGCTCAGAAAGTGCGTGTGCCATCGCTCAGAACAAGTGGTCATCTGGAGGAGCAATACAACAAAATAGCATACATATCAAATCGCATCTATATCAACATATGTGGAACTCCATCAATTGAAAAAAATCCCCATTGTTAACTGGTATACCTAGTATTTGAGCCCGGCCACCGTGACTCAGTGGTAGAGTGTTGACCTATGAACCAAGAGGTCACGGTTCAATTCCTGGTCAGGGCACATGCCCTACTTTCGGGCTTGATCCCCAGTGTGGGGCGTGCAGGAGGCAGGCAATCAATGATTCCCTCTCATCATTGATGTTTCTATCTCTTTCTCTCCCCCTTCCTCTCTGAAATCAATACAAAATATTTTTAAAAAATAACATTGGTTTGGGATGATGCATTAGGAGGAATTTTGTAAAGGTTAATTTAGAAAAATGATGTGACCGCAAGACTTCTCTGTCTAAGGCAGTGGTTCTCAACCTTCCTAATGCCGCGACCCTTTAATACAGTTCCTCATGTTGTGGTGACCCCCCAACCATTAAATTATTTTCGTTGCTACTTCATAACTGTAATGTTGCTACTGTTATGAATCGTCATGTAAATATCTGATATGCAGGACGTATTTGCATTGTTACAAATTGAACATAATTAAAGCATAGTGATTAATCACAAAAACAGTATGTAATTATAGATGTGTTTTCCGATGATCTTAGGCAACCCCTGTGAAAGGGTCGTTCGACCCCCAAAGGGTCACGACCCACAGGTTGAGAACCGCTGGAGGTATTTGGAAAAAAGCATATCCATTCAACAAATGCTTAGTCTTTTGCTGGATGCAGTGTCCTTGCTCCCAAAGTACCTACCCACAGTCTGTCTAAATGAAACAGACTTGGGGCAAGTAGAGGCCAAAGACATATTGTGAGCTTGCTTTGCAATTTTGCCTGGGGCTGGTTCATCCCAGATAACCCCTCTAAGCTCATCTTGTCTGTGCTTGTTTTCTTATTTATGAAATGATGACCTCATAGGGTTTTTTTAAAAATGAAGATTCAATTAGTAAAAAAGCCAGAACAGTGCCCGATTCCTAGTAAACACTCCTTGAATTTTATTTTTTTAAATATATATTTTTATTGATTTCAAAGAGGAAGGGAGAGGGAGAGAGAAAAAAACATCAATGATGAGAGAAGATCATTGATCGGCTGCCTCCTGCACACCCCCCATTGGGAATGGAGCCTGTAACCTGGGCATGTACCCTAAACTCAGAATCGTGACCTGGTTCATAGGTTGATGCGCAACCACTGAGCCACGCCAGCCGGACAGCATTCCCTGAATTTTAGAGAGAATGGTAGACGTGTGGCGGCAGATGCCTTTGCTAGAGCTGCTTTGGGAGGGCATGCTGGGAGTGTGTGTGATGATTGTTCTCGGTAGATCTGTGATGAACTCATATGGTTTCCCCATTTTCAAGATTTCTGCCTACTTGCGATAGATGTCATCTGAGAAGAATTTGATTTAGCCCAAGCTTCATGGTGGGGTGAAATAACAAGTATCTCTATTCCATTTAGAATTGGAGGACCTTTAGGAAACATGCCTATTGTGGAAAATAGGGCTCTACACAGAAATTCCTGTATTCCACCCTAACCGGTTTGGCTCAGTGGATAGAGCGTCGGCCTTTAGACTGAAGAGTCCCAGGTTCGATTCCAGACAAGAGCATGTACCTTGGTTGCGGGCACATCCCCAGTAGGGAGTGTGCAGGAGGCAGCTGATCAATGTTTCTCTCTTATCGATGTTTCTAACTCTTTATCCTTCTCTCCCTTCCTCTCTGTAAAAAAAATCAAAATATGTATTTAAAAAAAATTCCTGTATTCCTATCATTGTTACAATGGCATGCCCTTCAGTTATCTTATTAGAAAAGTCTGTCCCCAGATTTCCTTTTTATTATTTTAACTGGCCCTTTGGAAAAAAGGTCAACAGGTTTTTGTTGTCTTTTGATTGAATACCTAGATCCTGTGGCATATAAAAACACGGCACTTACTGTAGCAAAGGTCATTTATTTTTGGACACACTCTGGATCGTGTCCCACCATTGGAGAAGGAGATGAAATGGATCCCTCCTCAGAGCTATTTATAAGCCCGTCGCTCTCCAGCTTTGAAACTGGTGACAGGAACAGGGACAGAGTAATCTTTCCCTTCTGTCTTCCTTCTAAGGACACATTTTAAAAATATGATCCCGCCCATTAGACCTCATGACAGTAAAAAAGGAGCCATGCACATGGCTTGTCACTTGATTGTTTTTTTTTCTTCTAGAAACGTTGCTTCCCCACCTTCATTCTTTAGAGTAAATTAGTAAGCGATACAAGGTTTGCTGGCTATGGAATTTATTGGTGTTAATAAGGGTGCTGGTACTTTCTCAGCTTCATCTCCCAAACCTACACTCTAAATATTCAGGTAGGACTCCACCTTTGAAAGCATATTCTTACTGTTGTTAGTTGCTATTGAGAGCTTACTATTTGCCTGGCACCACACCAGTACCTCTATGCACATTCTCTCATTTAATTTACAACTCCATGAGAGGTAGTCTTATGCCCATTCATAGTTAGGGAAACTGAGGTTCAAGGAGTTAAATAACTTTTATTGTTAATCCTCACCCAAGGATATTTTTTCCATTGCTTTTTAGGGAGAGTGGAAGAGAGAGGGAAAGAAACATCGATGTGAGAGAAACACATCGGTGGGTTGCCTCCTGCACGAGCCCCGACCCAGGCCCGGGAGGAGCCTGCAACGTGCCCTGGACTGAAATTGAATCCCGGACCCTTTGGTTGCGGGCAGACGCTCTATCCACTGAGCCACACTGGCCAGGGCTTAAATAGCTTTTATATGTAATGTGATATATGTAATGTGATAGAGGCAGGATTCTGATGGTGGCCTCCCTGACTCTGCCTGCCCCCTCTGCTGTAGTTTATGCCACAGTGTCTTTCCAAACCGATGCGCGTTATAAACATCTCGTTTGTTTCAAAGAATTTATATATTCACATGAGCATGAGCACATACCTGTGTGTGGACAGTGGGCTTGTAGGAGCTTTAGAATTTATTTCTTCTTTCTGCTTACTTGTATTTCCTACAAACATTTATGTTATGTTGGAATAACGTTTTTATGTTCCTTATTACACGTCGTCACTGGTACCTGTGTGTGGAAGACACCAAAGTGTTAGTAGTCGTTATCTCTGGACAGTGGGCTTGTAGGAGCTTTAGAATTCATTTCTTCTTTGTACTTGCTTGTATTTTCTACAAACATTTATGTTATGTTGTAATAACGTTTTTATGTTCCTTATTACACGTCGTCACTGAGACGGGGCATTTCTGATTGATTGTTGCTTGTTTCTAGAGCCACTGGCCCCATTTCCTCAGGGGAAACACGGTCACTATGACGTGGTGGTTGGTGTGTTGTCCGCCCGCAATAACCATGAGCTTCGAAGTGTGATCAGGAGCACCTGGCTGAAACATTCACTCCAGCACCCCGCGCTCGGCCCCCGGTGGGTTCTTCTGAGCTGGCACCTGCCTGACTTAGGGACTAAGGTGCAGCCTCTTTTCCGGGAGAGATGGCAGTTGTGTTTCGCTTTTCCTCCATATAGTGGAGCCCCAAAGTCAATTTAACCCAGGTGTTAAGCCAAAAGGTAGTTGGGGAGAATATAGTCATTGGTTAACATGCCTACTATTTATAGATGCCTAGTTTGTTTTGTTTTTATTTTTTTTGCTTTGGTTTAGAATAGCAATTCTTTTTAAAAAAAATATATTTTTTTATTGATTTCAGAGAGGAAAGGAGAGGAAGAGAGAGATAGAAACTCAGTGATGAGCCCTGGCCAGTTTGGCTCAGTAGATAGCTGTGTCAACCTGCTGACTGAAGGGTCCAGGGTTCGATTCCGGTCAAGGGCACATGCCCGGGTTGTGGGCTTGATCCCCAGTGGGGGGTGTGCAGGAGGCAGCTGATCATCAGTGATTTCACATCATTAATGTTTCTCTCTCTTTCTCTCCCCCTCTCCCTTCCTCTCTGAAATCAATAAAAATACATTTAAAAAAAAGAAAAGTATGTACCTATATAATTAAAAAAAAAAAAACACCAGAAAAACTCGATGAGGTTGCTGGTTATGTTGGTAGCAGACATTTCAGAGGAAGCGGTGGATATTGAAGCTAAAATTCCCGTTTTATAAAATGAGCAGGAAATGAGAAACTCGAGGCTGCCGTGGTAGTTAATTCCTGTGTAGAATTTCACTGTAAAGGAAAGGGTGTGGACAGGAGGGACAGGAGGCAGATAGGAGTGATGTCAGGACGTCCTCATATTTATAACGTATAGGGAAGGATGGAGCCAGCGGTTACAGGTAACCATGGTTACAGGTAATGGGTGAAGCAAGGTTGAGGACGACCCTCGGGTAGGAAGGCCAAGCTGCGGCCACGGGAACACCCTCTGAAGTGGAAGAAAGCACGCGGAGAAGACATGGGGCTGGGTGTCGGGTGCAGGGGGGGAGTTGACTGTAGGTGCGCTCACCCTGGCTTCACTGGGGGGCTGG
>NW_005370653.1:964519-967136 GCF_000412655.1 Myotis brandtii
GGGGCGCTGGCGGAGCCATGTGGTGCTCAGCGCCTGTGGATTTGCTCGCTGCCTCGCTTGGCTGGGCTGGAAGCGTGAAGTTAGAGTTCACACCGATCAGTCCTGTGCCTCAGCGTCAACGCTCTGAAAGGGGGAGGAAATGTGCACACACAGGGCGGGCGAGGCCCGGTGACCGTGTTCATGCTGCCTGCCCTCAGGGTGCTGGTCAAGTTCATCATCGGCGCCCGGGGCTGCGAGGTGCCCGTGGAGGACCGGGAGGACCCCTACTCCTGCCGGCTGCTCAACATCTCGGACCCGGGTGAGCCTCCTTCCGCGGCCGGGACGCCTCCCCGGGGCTGGCGTTAAGGACAAGTCGCTGAACGGAATAGGATAGTGTCTGATTTTAGCAGGAGAAAGTGGAGCCATGTTAATGCTTCATGTAATCTACCGGGTCATTTCTTGAAAAATTACTTGAAGAAAGCTGTTTCGATCTAGATTAGACGGCGGCAGGGCGTAGGAAGAGCAGGGATTGGCAGTCACTCGGCCTGGGTTGGCTTCCTGGCTCTGCCCCTCTGTGA
This sequence comes from Myotis brandtii, assembly GCF_000412655.1. Lineage (NCBI taxonomy): Eukaryota > Metazoa > Chordata > Mammalia > Chiroptera > Vespertilionidae > Myotis > Myotis brandtii. Next base: position 965,077 of record NW_005370653.1, read on the forward strand.
CCCGGGCGATTCCTCAGTGTCTCTGGCTTCGGTTTCTTACTCTGTGAACGGGAGGCGGCTCCGCACCCACAGAGCCGGATCTGAAAACTGCCTGCCCTGACACGTATTTTAAATTGTCCGAGATGTAGGTTTTTTGGATTTTGCAGAGCAAGACTCAATTTATTCATTATTTATGGCTGTAATCAGCATTGTTTCCAATATCCCTGTTTGCCCCCACCTCTCCTGACAGATGCCTTTGAACTTAATATTCCCCCGTGGTGTTTATACATACACATGTACACGCGTACATGCAAAACCTGTTAAAGTAGCTCTGATCAATAAATATTTACTTACCTGTAACTGAAAACTTTGTTCTTAAATTTGAGAATAATTTTTTCCCTAAAAGCAGCCATATTTCTGAAGCATTTAAAAGCATTGCCATTTGGGAAAGAATCACATGACAAATAATTCCCTAGGTTTTGCTGTCAGGCGGCCTCATCACTTCCGATGAGCTGATGATGTCAAACTCCTTTCTCACTGTTCCTCCTCAGTTCTGAACCAGGAAATCGAGGCGTTCACTTTTCCCGAAGACACGCCCTCGGGCTTCTCTAAGGACCGTGTGGTTAGCGTGAGCTTCCGCGTGCTGCACCCCATCGTGATCACCAGCCTCGGGGTGCTGGGCGGCGCCAGTGATGTGGGCTTCCAGCGGAACCTCACCGTCAAGCTGTACCAGGCAGAGCAGGAGGTGTGTGCTGCTCGCACAGGCATTCCCAGTTCCATTCAGAAGCGCCGGCGGAGGATTGTAGGCGGGAGACTTCCCCTCCCTCCCACCCATTGGGCATGTCAGAGGGTAATGCACAGGGTCGCGCAAAACTAGTCCCACACGTTGTCAAGAACGAGCGTTCATGAAAGAAACACACATAATCCACTCAGAGTGCCCTTAATTCTGAGCTACAGACGTTTCCTGGATGGTAAGTTGGTATCTAAGAATGGGCAGGAGGCCCTGGCTGGTGTTGCTCAGGGGTTAGTGTGGGCCCACGCACCAGAGGGTCAAGGGTTTGATTCCCAGTCGGGCACGTACCTGGGTTGCAGGCTCAATGCATGGGCCTGGTTGGGCGTGCGGGAGGCAACCAATCGATGTGCCTCTCACATCCATGTTCCTCCCTCCCTCCCTTCCACTGTCTAAAAATCAATGGGAAAAATATCCAAAAAAAGAAAAGAACAGGCATGAGAAGAGGGAAGTGTTCTTGTCTGAAACACTGGGAGGGGCCAAGAAAACGAGACAGAAGCGTGCTCTTTGATGTTGGTTTTTTCCTCTAAAGGTTCCTTTTGAAGGGGATTCCTGAGTCCTTTGTTCCATGTAGAAATCTGTCGTCTGCCATTTGTTCTTAATCCTTTGGGTTAAACATAGTAAGTTGTCTTACCAACACCTCACACTTCCCCTAATGCCTCTCATGTCAGGGTGGTGTTTGAAGGTTATGAAGATTCTTTTTAGTAGTTTAGAACTTAACTACCTTTACTTCATAATCATGGCGGACTAGAGAACCCAGATGACACCTAAACCACAGTGGGACAATGCTGGTAACCAGGCGGGGCCACTGAGGACTTAGCTGGCCAGGTCAGATATGCAAGTACCATGTGAGATCTGTGGGTATCCGTGTCCAACAGGAAGTGTTTCTTGTCTCCCCCTTTGCAGGAGGCCCTCTTCGTCGCTCGCTTTAGCCCCCCGAGCTGTGGGGTGCAGGTGAACAGACTGTGGTACAAGCCCGTGGAGCAGTTCGTCTTACCAGAGGTATGTGGGGGGAGAAGGGGGGCGTGGAGCACCCACACAGACTTCGCACGCTGGGCTGGGCTTGGGGCAGGCACTGCTATTCTGTGGGTCAGGAGAGCTCTCCAGGGTGCTAGTGGGTGAGGCCACAGCAGGGTGGACTGAACAGTCGAACTCTCCAGACTCCGGGGAGCGTCGCCATGCCTCTGAGCCACTCTGCAAAGCGTGGCCTGTTACCATGGTCTCGGTGGTGAGTGGGGAGCCGCATGGCTGTGTGAATGACAGAGGACAGTAACGGAGTCATAGAAAGATC
>NW_005370653.1:975230-1000926 GCF_000412655.1 Myotis brandtii
CTGTTCCTGCTCCATCAGGATCGTGCAGCGAGGGCTCCTCAGTGGGAGGGGAACGCATTTCAGTTATTTTTGTCTGAAAACTGCCTGCCCTGACACGTATTTTAAACTGTCCGAGGTGTAGGTTTTTTGGATTTTGCAGAGCAAGCCTCAATTTATTCATTCTTTATGGCTGTAATCAGCATTGTTTCCAATATCCCTGTTTGCCCCACCTCTCTTGACAGATGCCTTTGAACTTAATATTCCCCTGTGGTGTTTATACATACACATGTACACGCGTACATGCAAAACCTGTTAAAGTAGCTCTGATCAATAAATATTTACTTACCTGTAACTGAAAACTTTGTTCTTAAATTTGAGAATATTTTTTTCCCTAAAAGCAGCCATACTTCTGAAGCATTTAAAAGCATTGCCATTTGGGAAAGAATCACATGAGAAATAATTCCCTAGGTTTTCCTCTCAGGCGGTCTCATCACTTCCGATGTCAAACTCCTTTCTCACTGTTCCTCCTCAGTTCTGAACCAGGAAATCGAGGCGTTCACTTTTCCCGAAGACACGCCCTCGGGCTTCTCTAAGGACCGCGTGGTCAGTGTGAGCTTCCGCGTGCTGCACCCCATCGTGATCACCAGCCTCGGGGTGCTGGGCGGCACCAGCGACGTGGGCTTCCAGAGGAACCTCACCGTCAAGCTGTACCAGGCAGAGCAGGAGGTGTGTGCTGCTCGCACAGGCGTTCCCAGTTGTTCTTTTCAGAAGCGCCGGCTGCTTCCTCCCGGCATACTGTAGGCGGGAGACTTCCCCTCCCTCTCACCCATTGGGCATGTCAGAGGGTAATGCACAGGATCTCGCAAAACTAGTCCCACACGTTGTCAAGAACGAGAGTTCATGAAAGAAACACACATAACCCACTCAGAGTGCCCTTAATTCTGAGCTACAGACGTTTCCTGGATGGTAAGTTGGTATCTAAGAATGGGCAGGAGGCCCTGGCTGGTGTTGCTCAGGGGTTAGTGTGGGCCCACGCACCAGAGGGTCAAGGGTTTGATTCCCAGTCGGGCACGTACCTGGGTTGCAGGCTCAATGCATGGGCCTGGTTGGGCGTGCGGGAGGCAACCAATCGATGTGCCTCTCTCACATCCATGTTCCTCCCTCCCTCCCTTCCACTGTCTAAAAATCAATGGGAAAAATATCCAAAAAAAGAAAAGAAAGAACAGGCATGAGAAGAGGGAAGTGTTCTTGTCTGAAACACTGGGAGGGGCCAAGAAAACGAGACAGAAGCGTGCTCTTTGATGTTGGTTTTTTCCTCTAAAAAGGTTCCTTTTGAAGGGGATTCTTGAGTCCTTTGTTCCATGTAGAAATCTGTGGTCTTCCATTTGTTCTTAATCCTTTGGGGTTAAACATAGTAAGTTGTCTTACCAACACCTCATACTTCCCCTAATGCCTCTCATGTCAGGGTGGTGTTTGAAGGTTATGAAGATTCTTTTTAGTAGTTTAGAACTTGGTGACAATTGTAGTTATCTTAACTACCTTTACTTCATAATCATGGCGGAGCTAGAGAACCCAGATGACACCTAAACTACAGTGGGACAATGCTGGTAACCAGGTGGGGCCACTGAGGACTTAGCTGGCCAGGTCAGATATGCAAGTACCATGTGAGATCTGTGAGTATCCGTGTCCAACAGGAAGTGTTTCTTCTTGTCTCCCCCTTTGCAGGAGGCCCTCTTCGTCGCTCGCTTTAGCCCCCCAAGCTGTGGGGTGCAGGTGAACAGACTGTGGTACAAGCCCGTGGAGCAGTTCGTCTTACCAGAGGTATGGGCGGGGGGAGAAGGGGGGATGGAGCACCCACGCAGCCTTCGCACACTGGGCTGGGCTTGGGGCAGGCACTGCTATTCTGTGGGTCAGGAGAGCTCTCCAGGGTGCTAGTGGGTGAGGCCACAGCAGGGTGGACTGAACAGTCGAACTCTCCAGACTCCGGGGAGCGTCGCCATGCCTCTGAGCCACTCTGCAAAGCGTGGCCTGTTACCATGGTCTCGGTGGTGAGTGGGGAGCCGCATGGCTGTGTGAATGACAGAGGACAGTAACGGAGTCATAGAAAGATCCGATACAGAGACCATCTGTCAAGGGCCTTGCATTCCAGTGGGAGAGGTTAGTTTGACAACAGAAAAATAAACAGGAAATGTTAGCAGAACGGGGGCCAGCTGGCACGGCACTGACGGTGGAAACCAGAGAGAAGTTAGGAGAATTTACCTAACTTGGGGGAGAGGAAGTAACTTCCTAAACTCAGACTTTCATAGTAACAATCACAAAGGAAAAGCTTGTCAGAATAAACAAGGTAAGACTTAGGGACCTTTAAACTCAGTAAAAAAGAATAAATGGCAAACAATTCTGAAAATTATTTTCAGCATATAAATAAACACAAGATTATCTGTTAAAAGCTCATACAGATTAATAAGAAAAATATAAAATTCGGTAGCTAAATGGCAAAGAAGCAAGACAAAGCAATGTCCAGAAAAAACTATATGATTCATATACATTACTAGATAATCCACGAAACACAGGAATCGTTTTTAATGTAACAAATTACCTTAAGCTTACTTTCTTTTACCAATATCTCATACTGGCACGTCCATAAATTGCTAACGACCCTGTAAATTAGTATAATTTGCATTTGAATTTTGCAGTTTGCACTGTGTACCAAAATCCATATAAAATCTGTCTGTTTCTGATCCCAGTTAGTAACAATCACAAAGGAAAAGCTTGTCAGAATAAACAAGGTAAGACTTAGGGACCTTTAAACTCAGTAAAAAAGAATAAATGGCAAACAATTATGAAAATTATTTTCAGCATATAAATACGCACAAGATTATCTATTGAAAGCTCATACAGATTAATAAGAAAAATATAAAATTCAGTAGCTAAATGGCAAAGAAGCAAGACAAAGCAATGCCCAGAAAAGACTATATGATTCATATGCATTACTAGAAATCCACGAGACAGGAATTGTTTTTAATGTAACAAATTAGCTTAAGCTTACTTTCTTTTACCAATATCTCATACTGGCACTTCCATAAATTGCTAATGATCCTGTAAATTAGTGTAATTTGCTTTTGAATTTTGCAGTTTGCACTGTGTACCAAAATCCATATAAAATCTGTCTGTTTCTGATCCCAGTAATTTCATTTCTGGGAACTTGTTTTACATAAAACACAAAAGTTTGACACCAAAACATGCCTCACGTGATTGTCGGAGATACTGGTGGGCCCAGATGTCTGAGGGCGGGGAGATGCTTGAGGAACCGGCTGCTCCGCTCAGCAGCGTTCCCCACGGCGTGGTTCCCTGGGCGTAGGAGGAGCCTGAGGACCTGCTTTGGTTGGACTTGGGCGGGGAATGACTCCAGTGGCTGAAGATGGTCTATGTCCTCGTTCATTGTCTTTTGGATGCGTATTTGAAAAACAGACTCAAGGGTATTCACCACAATGTTAACAATTGTGTGCTTGTTGTGGGATAAAAATGTTACCCAGTGTTTCTCAGGAAAAACAACAACAAAAAAACCTTACAACCTAAATGACAACCATAAAGAAATGCCTCGCTTTTTCTCTTTCACAAAAGAGCTTTGAAGGTACAATCGTGTGGGAGAGCCAAGACCTGCACGGCCTATGCCTCACGTGATTGTCGGAGATACTGGTGGGCCCAGATGTCTGAGGGCGGGGAGATGCTTGAGGAACCGGCTGCTCCGCTCAGCAGCACGTTCCCGGGCGTGGTTCCCTGGGCGTAGGAGGAGCCTGAGGACCTGCTTTGGACTTGGGGGGGAATGACTCCAGTGGCTGAAGATGGTCTATGTCCTCTTGTTCATTGTCTTTTGGATGCGTATTTGAAAAACACAGACTCAAGGGTATACACCAAAATGTTAACAATTGTGTGCTCGTTGTGGGATAAAAATGTTACCCAGTGTTTCTTAGGAAAAAAACACAAAAAAAACCTTACAACCTAAATGACAACCATAAAGAAATGCCTCGCTTTTTCTCTTTCACAAAAGAGCTTTGAAGGTACAATCGTGTGGGAGAGCCAAGACCTGCACGGCCTGGTGTCCACAGACCTCCGCAGCGTGGCCGTCAATGACGGGGGCGGAGTCCTCAGGGTCACGACGGTGAGTCGGTCCTGGGGTCAGTTGTTACACGTCCGTCAGCATTTTTAATACATAAAGGTGGTTTTAAGTTTATTTTTACACCAGCCCAGACAACATGGAATAACCAGTCTGTGTTTTAGAATACGTAGAAAACGTGTAGTCACAGAGGAAAGATGAAAAACTCCGCTGTTCTCTGGTTCTGTCACTCCACACCCCGCGCATCTCACATCCGGAGCCGGGAATGAAAGAGCCCGAAGCCGGGAATGAGAGAGCTGCCTGCTGAGTGGGGGGCGGGAGGCTGTTCAGAAAGATCTGACTGTGTTATGGGGTTGTGAGTGCTGTGTGGACCGCTGCGCAGGCCTGACCCCACCTTTGTGATGAGTGGCAGGGAGGACACTGTCGTCACCCGTGGTGCAGGCCTCCGGCCCCTGCAGCTGGGCGGGGAGCTGCTCGGGGTCTCTGGTGCTGGCAGTCAGCGTTCACACGTGAGGGGGGTCATTTTATGATGAAGCACTGAGCGCTGCACTCGTGTCTTTCAGGCCGGGGAGGGCGCGTGGCCTCCTGAACTCACGGAAGGTGTGGAGGGCGTGGCCGGCGGCTTTATTTACACGATTCAGGGTGAGTGGCCGGTCGCAGGTCGGAAAGTACCGTCTCACGCTTTTCTCCCGTCTGCCACGGTCGTACATCTCTTTAAGTAAAACGTACTTTTGATTAGGATATTTTGTAGTTGATATTTATGGTGTCATATTGCATCTATCAGTTAGCAACATATTCTTCTCAGCATTATTTTTCAGTGCCGTTGCTCTTTACACGCAAGATCAGGCTGATTTTTAAACTGCTGTGTTCCACTGTGTGACACCACAGCTTAGCCATTCGGGGTCGGTGGTGCGGCCTGGGGTTGGCTCCGTTTTCCTGTTACACACAGGGCTGCAGTGAGCAGCCATGCGACCCCGTAAATTACCGTCTGCAGGGACTTGTCGTCCGTGTGCGCACCCTCAGCCTAACGGGTGCTGCTTTCCCTCCCACGCAGGCGCGTCCATTCACCCTGAGCGTCCGTTTCCCTGCCTCCACGCTCCCGACCACCGCACTCCTGTCCGTTGCCTCGGGCACGGAGTGTAGGGCACAGCAGGGCACGGGTCTGGCCCTGTGTGCAGTAGCATTTTCTCCAGCTCTCGGCTTTTCCTTCTAGAAGGTGATGCTCTCTTACAAAACCTCCACTCTCGCCCCGGACGGCGCGCTGCCCACCTGAGGAGCCTCCGCGAGGAGGACGCCTTGCTGCAGGAGGAGAGCAGCCGCCACGGCGATATTGTCTTCGTGGACGTCGTCGACACCTACCGGAACGTCCCCGCGAAGCTGCTCAACTTCTATAAGTGGTGGGTTGTCAATGCCGGTGGCTGCAGTTTTTTTTCGTGTCCTTTGGTGGAGAAACAGTTTATCACACCATCACACCACTGAGATTTTTAAGAAACAAACCAACCTGCGGCCCCTGCACACGGCCCCGGTCTGTCTCGTCCTGGTTCCCGTGAGGAGTGGCTGGTAAATGCTGCTGCTTCGCCCTCAGGCCAGCACGCTGCAGCGCAAACCATGGTGCTCTGTCCAGGACACGCAGGCAGAGCTGATGGCCCATAGGTCAGTCCTTCCTCGAGTCACTTCCACGTTGTCTCAAGCCAACGTCAGACGAAAAACAGTGAGCTTGAAAGTGGCCCATTTTCATACCTGTCTCCCTAAATCTTACCCCTAGTATAGTCCCTTGTACCCAGGTTACCAGCTGAGTTCTGTCCAACGGAACATCGACATTATATTCCCATTCTCTACCCATTTGAAAATGACTTGCCCTAATTTCAAAACTTTTACATAAAATGAAATTCAGACCCTCAGAGTCTGTCATATTTATCATTTCCTGAGCCTCCAGTATTTCTGGTGTCTTAGTTGGCATTCCTACCTTTATAATGATAACAGCAAAAATAAGAGTAACTGTTGCCCTAACCGGTTTGGCTCAGTGGATAGAGCATCGGCCTGTGGAGTGAAGGGTCCCGGGTTCGATTCCGGTCAAGGGCATGTACCTTGGTTGCGGGCACATCCCCAGTGGCAGGTGTGCAGGAGGCAGCTGATCGATGTTTCTCTCTCATCGGTGTTTCTGATTCTCTATCCCTCTCCCTTCCTCTCTGTAAAAATCAATAAAATATATTTTAAAAAAAGAGTACAGTATGTTATACATACTGTTGTTAATATTAGTCCCTCAGTGGCCCATCATTTGCTGTTGAGCCCCTGGATACCGTCTACCCTGACGACTGAACCTTCTAGCTGCAGCGGTCTAGACTAAATCTGTCAAGTGTGCTCACATCTTTCTTTCCTTTCAAAACTCCATCAGAAAACACACTCCAAGAGTGTTTTCCTGGGGAGCCCCCGTCTGCCCCTGGTTCTCTGCTGCCTGGGCACAGTGGGAAATGGTCCAGCATCTGTGGGTGTGGGCTGGTCCTGAGGCTAGTTTATGGGAGGGGTGTTTCCTGTCCAGGACAAGCTAATGGAACTGAGTCGTCCTGTGGGCAGAGGGCAGATACAGATAAGACTGGAGGTGGGTGTGACTGGATGCCAGGATGGAGTGGACAGCTACTGTAGCCCAGGCCACCAGCGGGCCTTCCTGTTGTCAGTGGGGCCGAGGCAGGGATGTGAAGGGGTGCGGGGGGAATGGAGGCCCAGGAACTGGACAAGTGCGCGGCCGTGGGGCAGCTTTAGTGAAATGGGAGCAGTGTGACCGCCTCCGCGGCTGCTGTTTCCTCGTGTGGACGCCCTGACCTGCGTCCCCTTTTCGCCACCAGGACCGTGGAAGCCACCAGCTTTGATTTGTTGCTGAAGACGGATGACGACTGCTACATAGACCTGGAAGCCGTGCTCACCAGGATCGCCCGCAGGACCCTGCAGGGCCCGAGCGTCTGGTGGGGAAAGTAAGTTCAGCTTGTGAGCCCAGGGCGTTTGTGTGCCTGAGCAACGGCCAGGCCCTTAGGAGGAAATCGACTTCTCTTCCTAAGAAGACGTGGCTGAGATAGGGAGTGTCCTTAAAGGCTCCTGGGTTACTGCATGTTATTCATCTGTGATTAGAGGAAAAACTAAAGTGAAAAACCTCCAGCTAATGTAACGAAGGCGAGAAAGTGACTTGGCTTTATCCTCCTGCCCTCGAAGTAAGTGGTTCTCAGATTAGCAGCTGCTGCGTGTTATATGTTAGAATGTTTGTTCCCTTTCTGAAGCTTCGTTCTTCAGAAATACAAGGTGGGTCAGTGGATTTCTTAAGCAAATACACACACGACGAGCTGGTACTTTCCATTCAGAAGCTACACACGCAACTTTGGGAGAATTTAAGTATATTGGTTTCATATAAAATATCCTACGTAGGTAGTTCCTTTCTCAGACTAAACAAAGTCTTCATGCTGCTGCCCTCACTTCTGTCCCTGGTGGTGACGGGAAAGCGTGAGTCAAGCCGAACGTGGTAGGACAGTAGGTAGTTCCTTTCTCAGACTAAACAGTCTTCATGCTGCTTCCCTCGCTTCTGTCCCTGGTGCTGACGGGAAAGCGTGAGTCAAGCCGAACGTGGTAGGACGTGTGTCAGGCACACAGGAGGCAGCTCACTGACTGTCAATCTCAGTTTCAGGCTGAACTGGGCCGTGGACCGGACGGGGAAGTGGCAGGAACTGGAGTACCCGAGCCCTGCCTACCCTGCCTTTGCGTGCGGCTCGGGGTACGTGGTCTCACGGGACATCGTCCACTGGCTGGCCAGCAACGCGGGCAGGCTGAAGACCTACCAGGTGGGTAGTGAAGGGTTTCTGCCTAAGGGGGCACCAGCCAGCCAGCCAGCTTCCCAGCCCAGTGCCACCCTGAGCAGGGCCCACCCGTGGGAAGAGCATGTGTTCTTTCTGTGAGAATCACTCGTTAGGGACACACTCCTGTCCCCCAAGTGTGGCGCTAAGTTCTCCTCCTGGCCCTTTTTGTGCCGCCTTATACTTTCCGCCTATGTTTACTAGTCCCTGGAGGAGTAAAGATTTATATTGTGCTGCTTCCTTTTGGATGACAGTGGGGACCGTGTCACCAACAGCGCTGCCCAGTGACTCGGTCCAGTGTGTTTAGTGCCATCAGCGCTGGAGCGTTGGGGCCGTGAGAGCCTTGGGTCCCTTGTTGTAGGATGTGCTGTCTTCATGTAAACAGCCACCGGCTTTCACTCTATGTCCCTGTTCACATGCCAGGGTGTCGTGTTAGATGACAAAACAAAGAGGCAGAAAGGTAATTTATTGCCCATTGAGTAGGTGTGGCTGTCTGTACAGATGGGAGAGCATTTAACCTTTTGATGCGTGTCCAGGGTGAAGATGTGAGCATGGGCATCTGGATGGCGGCCATAGGACCTAAGAGATACCAGGTAAGCGGACGTCAGTGGGGCTGGAGAGCCGAGGTGGGGGGCTGTGTCGCACCTCGGGCGGGAGCAGTGGATAGAAGGTCTCCTCGCGTCGTTGCTGTGCTCGTGACTGGATTCACAGTGATCCGCCTGGGTTCCCAGGCAGCATGTTTCTGAGTAAAACGATAAGGAAATGTTGTGAATGGAAGTTCTGCCCACAAAGAAGAATTGGGTTTTTATCAGAAATTCTTTGCAGCTTTAACACTTAAAGAACCAGCCGACATGAGTTCCCAGCAGCGTGGTGGGCTGACTGATGCAGAGGAAACGCTGGGTGGAACACGGTCAGGCCTCTTGTAAGATACACTGGTCATCGAGCTAGAAAAACAAGAACCCATCTGCACAGACCAGACATGCAGGACAGAGCCCAGAGCCCTAGAGAGCAGCACGCTGGCCTCTGCTGCAGGATTTCTGTTGGAGTCTGGATTCTTGCAGCTCCTGCTTTGGCCATAGGAGGTGCCTGGGGCCGAGTGCGCCCCCCATTTTAGGGGGCGGAAGTGAACCCAGTCGGCTGGTTCAGCTTCAATCGTCCCATCGCTCTGTCGCTGTCTCAGTGCCATCCCTGATGGCATCCGCTCTGGTTCTGTGTGCGGGTGGCTGTGGCTGTGGCTTCTGCAGACTGGCTTTGGAGCTTGTTTCCTGAGTGTTCTGCAGTGGTTCTCAACCTTCTGGCCCTTTAAAACAGTTCCTCATGTTGTGACCCAATCATAACAAAAAATTTTCGTTGCTACTTCATAACTGTAATGTTGCTACTGTTATGAATCGTCATGTAAATATCTGATCTGCAGGATGGTCTTAGGCGACCCCTGTGAAAGGGTCATTCAACCCCCAAAGGCGTCGTGACCCACAGGTTGGGAACCGCTGGTTCAGAGGCTCTTGTGCTCTGGCTTCCTGCTCCTTGGGAGCTGGGGTCTGGATGTGAAACGCGTCCCCACAGAGAGAGGATCCGCACCCTGTGCTGCCACGCAGGGCATCGCCGTCCGTGAGCGTTCAGTTCCCACGGGGACCCTGGGCTCCGCAGACGGACTCCAGCTGGACCCACAGGCTCCTCCCGACAGCTGTTCTCTTACTGCCCTAGGCTCTGGCCCCTCAGGGTCCTGCCTGGCTGTGGGATCCCGTCAGTCTCCTGGCCCTGGAGTCTCAGGCCTTTAACCCAGCAGCTGCGCATGGCACAGGCGAGGCCAGCCCTGTAGAGCTGTGGGCCGGCTCTGTGGTGTCTCGGCTTGAACGGTGGCTCTGGGCTGTATCCGGCTCTAACGCTGGGTGTAGGCTGGTCCCCTGAGTCCCTCCTGCTCTGCCCAGCTTCCCTGTGACCTTGAGCAGGTCCCTCTCTCTTAGTTCCAGGCTCTCATTTGTGAAAGTGTCTACCTCACAGGGTTAGTGTGAGGACCAAGTCAGGGAACATTTATAAAGCACTTGGTACGACCCTGGGACAGGGTCGCCTCCCATCAGAACAGCCGCCAGCTCTGATGGCACGTGTGAAACTTTCCATTCGCGGCTTCCAGACCCTTCTTCCCAGGACTCCCCCTTAGTGCCGCACTGTGTCTACCTTCCACAGTCAGTCGCCCCAAAGTCCGAGTGGTTGTCTCTACAGTGATGTGAGCTTCCCTGGGAGAGTCGAGCCTGTGCGCGAGCCCTGTCTTGTCCTCAAGCGTTGACATCCATCCCGTCGGCTTTGTTTCCCACAGGACAGCCTGTGGCTGTGCGAGAAGACCTGTGAAACGGGGATGCTGTCCTCCCCGCAGTACTCCCCACAGGAGCTCGCGGACCTGTGGAGGCTGAAGGAGCTGTGCGGCGACCCTTGTCAGTGCGAGGCCAGATGAAGGGGACTCGCGGGGAGGGGCCTGGGTGTCTGCGGGAACTGAGAGAGCAGGTGCGGCTGGATGCGTGCTCCCTTGGGAGCTCCAGGCAGGCTCTCTGGACCCGCGTTGTGTCACTTCATGTTCGCACAGTTTCCTCTTTAAGAATCAACCCTGATGCTGTAGCATAACAGAAACTGTATTTATATATCGGGAGATTTGAAAAATACCAAATAGTTTATAAGTCCTGATTCATCGTTTCTAGTTAGCATTCACTAGCTGTCATTTTTGGTTAAAAGTCAGCTTGTTCAGAAATCTTGAGTGACTGAGAGTTGGATTTTCAGCCTAGATTGCAGAATAGCTTCGTCTAGCACGATTAGGACAGTTACATGGGCCCCAAAACTCACCGAAATGCTGTGTGATGCTGCGGTCGCTCTGAGCAGTAGTCACTGTACCAAAGTGTGGGTTTCTGGAAATAACATTGCTGTCTGTGGATGTCTGAGCAAAGGGGGCAACTTAGGCCTGGGGAAGAACCCGATGAATTCTCAGGTCTGGACCTTGGTTTTAAAGTTCATTTATCATTAATGGACTAATGCACGTTTTCTTTTGCCATTTCACACAAATCCTGGGAGTCACAGTTTAGTACTCCTATTAAAAATGCGACGTTTTTGTGAATATAAGTAAAATCAAATATTCTCAGGGTTTTAAATGCACGTTTTCTTTTGCCATTTCACAAATCCTGGGAGTCACAGTTTAGTGCTCCTATTAAAAATGCGACATTTTTGTGAATATAAGTAAAATCAAATATTCTCAGGGTTTTAGTGCCAGAGGGAAGGATATTTTTAAATAGTTGACATTTTGAAAGAATTATGCTTTCCTGCTGTCATTGCCTAAAGTTTACCTAATAGGAGTGAAATTTGATCAGTGCTGGGAATCATTTACAACAGAAGATAGGCTCCTATAGGTGTAACTGCGGGAAAAGCATGTAACTAACTCTGAGAAGTACTCTTACTCTGAGCACTGCGATCGAGAAGGGTGATCGTAGCATGTCTGCTGTACATAGTGGAGGGTGTGCCCTAAGTTTAAGGGACATTTCCCTAAATGACCAACCAAATCACTTTAGTAGCCTTTTAAACCAGTAGTATCAATAGAGGATTCCATTAAACTGGTCTTATGACAGACATGAACTATGTTCAGATTTTATTAGACTAGCTAGGTTCTATTTAGTATTGGAATCTTCACATAATGAAATGCAATCACGAACTATAAATATGAAATAAAATCAGAAAATCATTAGTAGGTACAAAGCCTTTATTGCCGCTATTATGTACAAGCCTAGAAACAGCCTCTTCCCTAAAGAAAAGTACAACCTCTGAGAGAACTGCTCCGATAGGTCATTTCTTGCCAGTGAGCCCCGGGAACCACAGCCCAGTCTCTGAGCTGTATGAGCTGCTGTCACCATCGCACTAGCAGACAGTCTCCATTCTCCACAGAATAGAACTGTAAGGACTGCTGGTCATTTTCTAGTTCAATCTCTCTGCCCGGCATCTAAAGTCAGAACAAAGGCTTGGGGTGATTCAGGCAGACCTGCTGGAGCGTATTAATGCCCCGCCCCCAAGCCCGCGGAGAGTCAGCCATGGAGGCGCAGTTTCACAGCTGCCACTGCTGTGGCCGGGCTGGCGGCTCCAGGCAACTCACCTTGGGGCTCTCGTAGGCCAGCAGCAGGTCCGACACAGGGACCTTGAGGAGGCGGGACAGCAGCCCTTTCACCTTCTGAATCGTCATGGAGTCTGTCAAAGAGAAGCCACCCGTGCTCTCAGATGACAGTCACCTGCCGCAGGAGCTCACAGTGCAGGACCGCAGGTCCAGTGGCAGCTGAACTGTCACCTCAGTGTCGACCCACCCAAGTGACCGATGGGGCAGAGGCCCGGGGAGCAGACCCGGTCTGAGCACTCAGAGCCAGTGCTCGGCCCGCGTGCCCTTGTCAGCGAGTTTTCACACTATTCGGTGGCGTCTAATCCTCCCTCCCTCGTCCCAGTCACCAGAAGTCAGATTCTCTGCAGAGGAATGATGTGAGGAAAATCATTAACTTCTCCTTTTAAATCTTTGTGGTTGTGATGACCACAGACCACTGCGGGGCCTCTGAAGTGAGGGGTATCTACATGGTCTGCTGACCCCTCCCCCGCAGGCGGCCGGCCCTAACTACAGACCACTGTGGGGCCTCTGGAGTGAGGGGTGCCTACATGGTCTGCTGACCCCTCCCCCGCAGGCGGCCGGCAGTTACCACAGCGGGTCCCTGTGCTGGACACACGTACAGTGACCACCAGGCCTGGAACGCAGCCTCAGGAGTAAACGCTTCGGTTTGTTCAAAAAACACTATGTATGAACTTTTCTCCAAAGATAGTTGTGGTAAATATTGGCTATTTTGATGAGAAACACAGTTTCTTTGAAGCTTTAGCTGGAGGTACAGCAATAGTGTGGTGTTCCTACAAATATCACATGGATTCAAATATTTTTCTATCAAAAACCATTTTTGTAAAGGCTGTCTGTTTTTATGCAACTTCTGATAATAAATGTTCTTTATTTTAGAAAAAAATACCTTTCCTTAAGTGTATGTCGTTTTTATGCAACTTGTGATAATAAATGTTTATTTTAGAAAAAAATACCTTTCCTTAAGTGTATGTATTGAATGGCCAACAGACATTTATCATTTTAATCAGCATAATTTGCTCAGGTAACCGCGTCCTATCGGAAACTCTAGGTGGACTGGCTTCACTGTGTGGGGTGGTCGCGAGCTGACCAGCCGCGGGCCTGGGAGAGGCCCCCTGGGGCTGCGCACAAGCTGTGCCTTTGCTAACCATGTGAGCACACGCAGGGCTTCCTATCAACACAGGGTCCTCCGGATGAGCGTTCGGGGGAGTGAGAGGAGCAGGGTCGCCTCTCTTAGAGCGAGAAGAGCTAGTGACAACCTGTAAGCTCTGCGCGCGATGCAGACGCAGGAGAGCAGAGGCTCCTCCTCTTACCCGGCAGCTGTTTCTCCAGGGCTTTCTGGTCAGGGCGGTCAGGACAGTTTATCTTCAGGGCTGGAGGGCTGCAATAGGACTTAAAGGGCACCTGAACGTTAAGGGCATTGCCAAGTGACGCAGCTGTTGGTACAGCCGGCTCAGACCCTAACAGGACTCGGTCTTGAAGTTTAAAAGTCCTCCTGTGAACACTTCACTGACATTCGCATTACTGACCGCGAAGGAGCTGGACCAACATTCTGTTGCTTTCCCTTCCCCTTCAGTACTTCCTTCCTGACAAGTTCACTAGGTTTTCAATGTAAGACAAGTCACACGTTTCCAAATCACAATTCAGTTCACTGTTGAAGTACTCCCCACATCTATAACACTATTAAATGGGCCGAAAGCAATGAATTTCTGAAATGTTCAATATAGGAATTTACATGTGTTTGAGAAATTTATCATTTCTTTAAAAACCAACCTACTCAAGCACTTGAGAGAAACCATCTCTATTAGGCTATCATTCTGTTTCGGTACCTAAGGACTTGAACACAAAGAAGCTGTCTTTGAATTTGGGGTTCTTACTTAGTAGCTGGTTTTTGAGCAAAAATGGTTGTTGTGTTTTGAGTTCCCCATCTTCAGGTGCACCGTATTCTATTTAAGAAATAAAAAACGATGAATGGTAATCCACAGGCCACTGTAAGGGAAAAAATGTCAGGTAAGTGTCAACACAGGGCCAGCCCAGCAGCCGCTGGTCCACTAACTGGATCCACTTCCTGTGGACCCTCCCGCCCTCCATATGACATCACTGTCCTCAGAGACAGGCAGTGTCCGGACAGACTAGCAAGACGAGGCTGTGCTTCCAAACACTTGAAGCGTTTGCTCCAAATGTCACCCCTGCTAACGTTTCTGAACTTGAGAGGGAGCTTGTGCTATTTGGGACACAACTCACAGGACACCTTCACCCAGTTCCAGCCAGATTTAGCCATGCAGGGCGGGCCCTCGGAACCACCCCGCCAACCAGGTCCCCTGGAAACGCAGCCTCAATATGGTACCAGGCGTAAGGACAGCAGCACTGACGCGCCAACTTGTGCTGGGCCCTCGGGTGTGAAGGCTGAGCCGTACCTGCAGGGCTGCTCAGAACCTTCTCGCCCAAGGTGGGCCAGCTAAGGGAGTCATGTGAAAGCAATTCCCACAGGCAGCTTTTCTTCCTCACAGAGAGATCCAGCCTGAAGCACTAAAGCAGCAGCTCATATTAGGAAATGTGTGAAAAAGGAAGTCACATGGCAGTGACATTTGGAATAGTAATGAAGCCCAATCAAAGTGGAAAGGAGTCAGGGACAGAGGCCTGAGGTGGCAGCTCCGGGCTGGAGTGTGAGGGAGCACCTGGCACAACGTCTATAAGCCGCCTTCCATCGGCTGGAGGCCAAGGGGGAGCTGGAAAAAGTGCCAGTGCCTAAAGTCCACCTTCAGAAGCTCGCATTTTTACACCCCCTGGGTGAACCGGGCGCCGGCCCTGGGTCGGAGCGCTGCCGACACATAAAGACGACCCACACCCCAGGTTCCTCCTGCTGTCTGTTCTCTAAAGACAGTTAAGATCTGCTCCCATCTCACCGAAGTCGCCTGGGGAAACACCCAGCACCCACTTAATGGAAGAGAACAGAGCCTGGGAGAGAAGCCACAGCCTGTGGCCCCTCGGACCCCCGGGAGGGCGGTGTGGGTACGCACTGCGGCAGAGGGCCTGGTATCTGGGGTGGGCGGCCAGGAATGCCTCGCTGGGCCTGTCCTGGTCGGGATCCTGGTGCCCACCCGCCTCTTTCCACTCCTTCCCAAACGCCTTCCGGTAATCCAGCTCGGCCCCGCGCCGCTCCTCCGGGCGGATCTGCGTGGAGAAGTGCCAACAGGTCTATGAGACAGGTCTCAATGAGTGTGTGCTGTGCCCTATTCTTCCTCACTGCCCACCCAGAGATCATCTAACTGATAGGTACAAGGTAATAATTATATTTTTACCCTTTTTAACATTGACAGTCCAGGAGTTTATTCAAAAAGAAAATTCCATTTCCTACTTTTCTTCATGAGAGTATTGGCCCACGAGCTGGTTTCTGGACTAGGCCAGGTGCCTGAGGGCCCTCAGGCGTGGGGAGCCCACCTGGAGGAGCCCACCGGGGGAGCGCACAAGCCCAGGCAGCGGCTCCAAAAGGCACTGCCTACCCGTTTACAAGGGGAGGATCAACAGGCTCCTGGTTCTGCCTTCTTTCTGCCTCCACCCTCCCCTCCCCCCCCACGAGGAAAAGGACGAAGAACCCGGTGTCCCTCACCCTCCTTGGTGATAACGAATTGACCGGGTGACAGGT
The DNA here is from genome assembly GCF_000412655.1 of Myotis brandtii. Lineage (NCBI taxonomy): Eukaryota > Metazoa > Chordata > Mammalia > Chiroptera > Vespertilionidae > Myotis > Myotis brandtii. The sequence continues at coordinate 990,941 of NW_005370653.1, forward strand.
CACTGCTCAGTCTGATTCCTGTCATTAAAACGCACAGGAGGCCCTTGACCTCTTAAGGACAACCACGTCTGACACCCTCTGCAATATTCAAATACAGTGTCTTTTGCATTTTCTGTAACCTGTTTTCTAGTCTCGAAGACACCAGCTGTGCGCCCACCTCGCATCTGTTGAGGGTCCGCAGCTGGCCGATCTTGGCGATGATGAACTGCAGGTGGGTCTTGGCCCCGCTGCCCACAGTCAGGGGGTTCCGTAGGCAGGACAACGAGTGCAGACTCTGCAACTTATCCAGCTCGTTGATGACGGACCACTGACACCCAAAAAAGGAAATAAACATGTTTCAGGCTCACTTTCCAGATGATGTGAACGAGCAACAGAAAAGCAATGTTCCTGGTGGAGTCCGAGTGCACTGAACACTTTGGGCCAAGGAGAAAGAGTCTGCTCGTTCCTGGTGGAGTCCGAGGGCCAGGATTTCATTGCACTGAACACTTTGGGCCAAGGAGAAAGAGTCTGCTTCACGAGTTAAACTGATTCCTTCCTTAATATTTTTGGGTTTATATGAGGAATTTCACTCTGAGGAAGCATTTCTCAGAACATTTAAAGTGTTTTTTCATCGAAGGAACCTACAAGCGGGCATGAGGGTGGAGCGAGGCCCCAGGGCTCGGCACCCTGAAGAGGCTTACTTGCGATATCCGATTGTCATCGAGGACAAGGGACTGCAAGGAAGGGAACATTGCCGTTTTGCACCCTGGAAAAAGGAGAGGTAGGTCACACAGCAGAAGTGCAAGCAGCAGCTGAAGCATGGAGGACAGGGGAGGGGAATGTAATAATCTCACATACCAACCCCAGCATCCGGGAAATGGAGAGCAGAAATCCCAGTGTCAGCAAGGATTAGTCGTTCTAATCTGAAGTTACAAATGTTCAGTTTGATTGCACGGAACAATACAATTGCTGAGGGCTATCAGCCAGACTAGATCTGTAATTTTTTTGCTACACCTTAGGTTTTCATCCCAGGTAAACGCTTAGAAACCATGCAGTCCAACTCAGGGCACGCACTGGACCCATTCACTAAAAGTTTGCTGTGCACTAATGTAACCGGCATTTTAGGAGCCATTACCTGGGCAGATATGCTATTAGAAACAGCTCGTTTTCATCAATTGACTGGTTAGAGGAAAGGTCTAGTAACCTGACCAACTGGAGAACGTCAGCCGGCCTGCATGGAAAAGAGAATTTTTTCAATATGAATTTAATATCTTGTTTTCAAACACATAACCTTAAAATACCTACATTTGCTATTAAGGAAGGTTGGGGACAACATATTTAATTCAGGGCTTCCCCTCTAATGGGGTTTTCCTCATAGTGGTGAAGTTTGAGCTGACATTCTAATTTGTGAGGGCAATGAGTATTCTAATTCTTACTTGCAAATCCTTCTGAAAATTAACATGTAATTGAGACTATATTCCGGGTGAGTAGATGGTGACAGGCAGTTACGTAAACCTTGTTACCTTTCTGAAATGGAAATGTTGTTGGACTTGAGGTACAGCTCCTCGAGGGCTGGCCACCCCTGGGCACAGTGGAGCACCTGGGAGGGAAACGCAGTTCAGGGGGAGCGCCCTCTGCTGGTTGTTTCCCGTGTTTGCCACTAAAACCTGCACATGAATCCCACTGAGTTTTAGAAATAAAGTGCTTTACAAGACAGTTCATTAAAGACTAGTTCAGGCCAGATGACATGTTAACGGCCGTGTGATGAGGATAGGGACCTGCCCTTCGGCACTGAACCACCCAGTGAGGTATCAATGCGTCCTGCAGGCATACCCGGACGTGGACCAAGGCACCTACAACCTGCACTGAGGCACATTGTTACCTGCTTCCCCAAAGGAAGGGGACTGTGAGGCACCTACAACCTGCACTAACGCGGCACATTGTTACCTGCTTCCCCAAAGGAAGGGGACTGACTGAAACACTTTCCTCAGTTATCGACGCCAATCGGATTTGCAGAGAATATGCTAATCAGTCAAGATTTCTCTGTGACGGCTCCTAAAGGCCCCACTTGCACCTCCTGCCCTCTCCCCACCGACATTTCCATGGGCCCCTCCGGGCCTGACGCTAAATCTAAACCTGGAGAGGGGGGCACAGGAAGGAGCCCAGGAAAGCATTCTGTGGCTGTGGCCCCAAGTTCAAGACGACATCTCTGAGGGAGGTGCCTCGGTGGCACTTCACAGGTGAACTCACTGGGGTGTCCTCTGCCTGTGTCTGACAGTGGACTGTTGTGGATGTGTGAAGGCAGCTGACCCGACAGAAAAGAGCGGTACCAAGTGCTTGGCGGGCGGGCCCTGGAGCCGTCCCAGCGATGCCCAATGAGCAACGATCCCAGAGCTGAGCTAAAGGGCTGTGAGGATGACTTCCAGCCACGGTCCCACCCTGAGAACTCCTGTGGGACACCAGGTGCTGGAAGCTCAGCCAGCAGCCACTCTGCGCTCTGAAAGCTGAGCGCACGCTCACTGCACTCTGCGCAGCTGCGGGTCAGACCCCAGGGCAGGTCGGAAGGAGCCGAGACAGGGACTCCGAGACACGAAGTCCTACCTCCCCACCAGGACTGCCAGGCAGCCCACAGATCCTATTACGTGAGTAACTGGATGATTAAAATGAGGCCACAGTTATGCTTCAATTCTCTAGTAAACCAGTCATTTAAAAGCACTTCTTACTGGGTAATAAACCAAAGAAACATGATCACCTCTGCCCACGTGATTCCTGTTCTGTTGAGGACTAAGACCTTCAGTGCAGAGAACGTCCCGACGGGAGCCGGCGAGCCCGGGGGGAACCGCAGCTTGTTCTCACTGTGGAAGCAGGAGATGCAGTGCTGCCTGCTGTGCAGGAGCCGACACACAGGCACTGACGGCAGCAATTTGGGATTTAACAAGAGCACCCTGGATTATGTCAACCTTAAAGTTATACCAAAAACAAAGTGAGCCCGGCCGGCGTGGCTCAGTTGACCTATGAACCAGGAGGTCTCGGTTGGATTCCCAGTCAAGGGCACATGCCTGGGTTGTGGGCTCGATCCCCAGTGTGGAGTGTGCAGGAGGCAGCCCATCCATGATTCTCTCTCTTCATTCATGTTTCTATCTCTCCCTCTCCCTTCCTCTCTGACTTCAATAAAAATATATTAAAAAGCAACAACAAACCAGCTCCTACCTGAGATCAAGGACTTCTAGGTGTCGGAGCTGCTCAGCAATATCTGTGACTTCCTCCCATGCTGACAGCAGGTTTTGTGACAAGTTGACGACTCTAATATCTAAAAGCACGTGTTAAGAGCAGTAATACAGAAAGAGTCACAAAAGAACCGACAGTGGTTCCCTTGTAGCTCTTGCACAGGGTCTGCACCCCTCTGGGCCCTATTCTGCACGGAGGACTTTACCTTTTTAAATCGTCCAACTGTCCATTCAGAAACGAAAAGCTGTCACATACTGCACACTAGCCACAAACGTCTACAGCCCAAGTCACTGCCGCACCATCTCGCATTGTCCAACGAAAGGGAAAAGCCGTGATGGTGCTTTTGCTTGATTAGGCCCTGCCGTGGTGCTGTCGCTGCGGCAGCCTCACACGGAGCCCTCACACCTCTCCACTGGCTGTTATCCTCTGCACCATGGGAATCCCTGAGTCATGTGGCATCTCCAGGACTACAGGGGTCAGCGTCAACGAAAGTGCTAGGAAGCTCTGGCTGTCCGGAGGGTCTCCTGCAGGTGGGAAGCAGTTGCTATGACACCCACTGTCCCTGGCCCAGGAATTCAGAGAATAACCACCAGTAGGACAGAAAGAGGCAGGTACCCGAGCGGAATGCTGGAAGGGGTGGTGGCCGTGCCCCCTCCAAAAGAGCCCAGTTTAGCAAACCCGGGTGAAGAGATGGAGAGGAGCTTGGTACAGGGCTGGGCTAGCTATGGAGACTCTCACTATCTGGGCAGCGACTGCCCCATAAACTGGGCTGCTGTTAGAAAGGAAGCCGGGGAGATGGACACAGGTGGCCGACAGCAGTGTCCGCACAAGTCAGGTGATCACTGAAAGGATACTAGGACACGTGCTGGCAATGTCTCCTTTGTCACCAGCACAGCTTACGGCACAGCTCCTCAGGGAAATGTCTCGCAGCTCGCTCAGCTGACTGCAGGAAAACAGAGTTCACATGGACCCCCACACACGGGCGCATCCACAGGCCTTTAAAACTTACACAGCATCTCAGACACATAACAAGGACCAGAATTAACAAATATCAGCACCCGCCACCCAACTTGAGAAATAAAGCATAACTGAAAGAAAGAATAAAGCATTACATACATCACAAAGACAAGTCACCTGCCTTGTCCCTTTCCGTTTTACACGCCCCCTCCACCCCGGGGGCCAGCGTGCTACATTTGGGGTTTCATCTTAAGCCTATCTGAAGTTTCACTGTATATCCCCATATCCCTAAACAGTTAGACTATTGTTGATTATCATGAGACTTGATATAAATGGAACCCTCCTGTATATAGCCTCCGGCAAATTGCTTTTTCCATCCACAGTATATTGCTCAGCAGTGATTGAGCTTATCAGCACCTGGACCCAGGACACTCACTTCCACTTTCCACAGTGGCCACCAGGGGTCACTACTAGGACGCATCACCAGGGTCAGGCCAAACCACAGCGCTGACCATGGCTAAAACGCATCATCTCATGCCCTGCAGATGCTTCATGATAACTGGGGAACTTAAACGGGGAAGAGCACAGGGAATTGTGACTCTGGGTCTGGACGGGACCGAGGTGATAAGGGTGTGCAGCTACACGGCACAGCGAACAGTTCACACTTCTGTCTCCATGTCAGGTATCAACCAGCTGGAAATGTCACCTCGAAATAGAAAAGGACCAAAGTGTCCACCTTCGTTACTCAATAGTCCATACCAGATAGTAGAGTATAAAAGTTAGTAATCGGCAAATCCATCTTTTCATTCCAATCTGGAGAAGCCCAACAGCCCTGAGCTTGGGAAGGATTTTAATTTCCCTGAATCCTGACCCTTGGATTCCTGCGATTTCCAGCTGCTGTTTGTGCAGGAAGCACAGGCCAGTTAGGGGTCCAGGTCTGAGTGCGGACAGAGAGTCGGGTGAACTTGCTCCTGAACCTGATGGGACTCCCGGTCAGCTCCTCGGGTGCCGGCGATGTGGGCTGATTGCAAACAGGTAGGCGTCTGCTCTCCCATTATCAATTCCACTCACCTTTGCTTTTTTATAACAGAGCCAAAACCAATAGTTTCCACAGGTATGTTCCCAATTGTAACAATTTGCTTTTTTGCATCATCCTCTGGTTCGTCTTCGTAGCGGTCCCTAAGTGCAGTGAGAAAGTCTACTCCAAAGTTCGCTTTGTGCGGACGAATAAAGGACCCTCCTGTTGGGTGGCTGGACAGGAGAGAAATGGAGCACAGTAAATGACCACGGAGACACTGAAATAAGATGCCACATGCAAATCCCTTAGAACGGTCCCTGCCACCAACGTAACATCTGGATTTACAAGCTTATTTACAAATATATTAGCAAATAAAGCAATTCTACAATTTTCAAAAGAAAATAGCCCAGCCAGCTTGGCTCAGTGGTTAAGTGTCGACCTCTAAACCTGGAGGTCATGGTTCGATTCCCGGTCAGGGCACATGCCGGTTGTGGGCTCCATCCTCAAGTGTGGGATGTGCAGGAGGCAGCCAATCAATCGTTTTCTCTCATTGATGTGTCTATCAATCCCTCTATCCCCCTCTCTTCCTCTCTAAAATCAATAAAAATATTAAAAATATCTACATATCACCCACCAAAAATGGCCATAAATGCTGGGAAGAATGCATGCCATGAGCCAGACCCTCTATTTTAAAGCTTTTTCCTAGAGAGCAGAGCCCAACCCTGAACAACAGTGTGTCATCCTACCAACCTGAGCCCACCAAACACCCCATGCAGTCCATCCTAATGTCTCTGTGAGGAAGGGGCAAAAGAGCGATGCTGTTCTACATCTAACACACGTGGCCATCTGACATTAACACACACACCTGAAGATCTCACAAGACCAGCATACTACAGGATTCTGTCTGATCACTGCTTCTTACTAGATATCTAGGCTAGTGCTCTTTTCTTTCATTCACTTAATGGACTGTAAATTTTTAGTGAATCAATGAGAAATGTCTACACTCATCCAATTTTTAAAAAACTGAAGAAAACAAAAAAGGACAAAGAAAGCAACCCCACTTGTAAGGATACGAGTCCGTTTTATAGCCCTAGCCAGTTTGGCTCAGTGGACAGAGTGTCGGCCTGCGGACCAAAGGGTCCTGGGTTCGATTCCCGTCAAGGGCAAGTACTTTGGTTGCAGGCTCCTGCCTGGCCCAGACCCTGGTCAGGGTGCAGGAGGCAACCAATCAATGTGTTTCTCTCACATAGATGTTTCTGTCTTTCCCTCTCTCTCCCACTTTCTCTAAAAGATCAATGGAAAAAATATCCTCGGGTGAGGATTAGCAACAACAAAAAAGAGTGCGTTTTTTAAAACATGGAAAAAATCTACAAATAGAACTGTGTGTTGTTTTTTTAGAATACACCAAATTCTACATTACAGAACTAACCCAAGAGCCAAACACTTCTTTTCCAGCCATTTTGATTAAACACTTAACTGTTATCCCAAATAACCAGGCCAATTCATAATGAAAAGTTACCTGCATTTAAAATACACAGTCCCTCCATGGCTCCCATCATGCTTGCCTCTCTCGGGATTGTCCCATTCCACTCCTAGCCAGAGTCCTAGCAGAACAAGAAACACTAAATGAGCAGTAAGTGGTGACATAGGTACCCCTTGGTATTTGCTCTGTTTTTCTGCAAGCAAATATAGTTTATTTAAATCTAGGTATGATCCTAGCTCAGGAAATTAAATTTCCAACCACAAGTAGCCATTTGCCAAACATTAGGACTGTTGTATTTCTTTTTGAAGTAACTTTACATGTTTATTTACAACAACAGCTAACACTTGCACCAGTAACTGGTCCAAGTGCTTTAAACACCTTAACTTATTTAGCTGTCACAGCAGCCTTATAGCAACATTCAGTGTAATAACCCCAGGAGCAACTACTAAGTCTGTGTTCAATTTCTCTGTCTTTGTATCAATTCTATCAGATAACCTCTAAAAGAAACCCAAAAGTAGTACCAACTGAGGTAAAGTAATGGAGAGAATGCCCCATACAATGAGATAATTAATACAGAATAAGTATATATCAGCTCCCTCTGCAGAATTGTAATTTTCAGGGGGAAAAAACCAAAAACGGCTCACAATACATATATGAAGAATGTGTCAAACTCACAGGCAACAATGAATGAAAATAGTATGTACCCACCCCTATTCGCTAAACGACGATTAAGTTCCTCCACCCGTATTACTGTATTTGCGCGACATCACTCCAATGTGCCAGGGGAACTGGGCTCATTTCCTCCAGCTGCTGGGAGTACTGACGTTTGTAGGTTAGCACCTTGCCAAGGGCACACCCCCTTCTCAGGGCAACCCAATGATAAATCATGACAGAGGGGTAAATGCCCAGTCCCTCGTCTCAACTAAGAAAGACTGAAGATGCCTGGCTGGCATGGCTCCGTGGTTGCCTCAGGAGGTCACGGTTCGATTCCCGTTTGGGACAGGGCACATGCCCAAGGTGCAGACTCCATCCCCAGTGTGGGGCATACAGGAGGCAGCCAATCAAATGATTCTTTCTCATCATTGACGTTTCTATCTCTCTTTCCCTCTTCGTTCCTCTCTGAAACAAAAAAAAATATTTAAAAAAAACCAAAAAGACTGAAGGCCATCCTAGCTTCAGAGTGCCCCATGGGGTCGGATGAAACCTTTGATCAGATCCCATCACAGTCGAACTTCTCTCTCTACCCAATCCTGCTCCCTTCCCTTCCATTAATTAGTATTGATCCCAAGAACACTCCTAATAATCTTTATGAACTCTAAATAACTGAAGTGTATACGTAAGTATAACCACAGATACCACCGGATATTGTCATCAAATAAAATTGTATACAGGAGGCATCTCTAAATTGGTTATTTCCTCAAAATTGGTTTACTATAGCCTACACAGAACAACTACAAATAAATACTTATGCACACATGCAAAATCATACGTTACCAGCCACAGGAGGGACGGTGCCATAAAAACGCACTGTTGCACATTCTCCGTTAACTGAAACTCTGCGACCAACGACATCTGATGTCAAGGTGTCATTCATTATAATGCAAAATATGAGACCTAGGAAGAAAAGTACAAACTTGATGAGAACTTAATAAAATTCTTTTAAACTTCATGTGGATGGATATTCGTGAGGTCCATGCTGCTGAACAATTTAGCCTTCATATTTTGGTGAGAACCGAATCGTTTTATGTACTTTACTCTGATCATTTTATTTCACCGACTGACTATATTTGGATAATCTAATGTGTTTTTAAAATCCTGTTTGACTCCAGACAGTGACTTGTCTATTCTGTCATTTCCTGAAGGGGGTGGGAAGGGCAGAGAAGGGGACAAAGTAATGTGGGAAAGGGAAAGGAGCCCTGACCGGGTGGCTCAGTTGGGTAGGTGTTGTCCCATCCACCGAAGGATCCTGGGTTCGATTCCCGGTCAGGGCACATACCCAGGTTTCGGGTTTGATTTCCAGTCGGGGCGCATATGTGAGGCAGCAAATGGGTGTGTTTCTCTCTCTCTCTCTCTTTCTCTCTCTCTCTCTCCCTCTCCCCCTTCCTCCTCTTTAGAATCAATGAAAAACAAACAAACACACACCATATCTGCTGGTGAGGATATTTTTTTTAAAAAGGACAGGAAACGGGAGACATGAATAGTGTCCGCCCCTCGGGGAGAAAAACACACATCCACAGACATGGGAAACAACACATGTTAAAATTAAACTAATAAAAACATAGAGACTTAAAAATAAAGAGAAGGCCTTCAAAGGGGCCCAAGAGAGCCGGGCTGGCATGGCTCGGTAGTTGGGTAGTCGAGCATCGACCCCTGGACCAGGAAGGAGGTCCCGGTTGGATTCCCGGGCTGCTGGCTCCATCCCCAGCAGGGGCCGTGCAGGAGGCAGCCGGTCCATGATTCTCATTGTTGATGTTTCTCTCTCTCCCTCTCCCTTACTCTCTGGGGGGGGGGGGGGGGAGAAGATAATTAAAAAATATATATAGAGAGAAAGGAATATAAGGGGAGGATTAGGTTTGGGAGGGAAGACCGTGAATTAAGAGGTGTCTACAGAATGCCATAAAGGACGCGGATCCCTACTTTAAAAAGCATGTTTTTATTCGACCTGGGTACCCGGGTGTCCTCGGCACAACTTATAGCTGATTCTGTGAACGCAGATGAGATCAGAAGTGTATTAATTAGGTGGGAAAGAGGCCCATCGATGCTGCTCTCTCATCGCTGGATGTTCCTCTCTCCTTCTCCCAAATCAATTTTTTAAAAAAAGACAGGGATTGTGGACTAGGATTTAAAAAAAAATCCCCAGCGATAAACTGTTTTATAAAAAGGTTAAAACTAAAAAGAGGAAACCAGTAGAGGCGATTATCCAACACCCCCTGCCTGGCTGCGTGCGTGAATGTCAGACAGAAGGGAAGCGCGCCCGTCGGTCTCCCGCATCCGTCTTTCTCCCACAGTCTGTCTGGCTGTGCAGGAACCCCGCCCCCGGGGAACCCTGGCCGCGGTGTCTTTGGGAACCGGGACGTCACACCCCCACCTGGGTCCACCCCCAATTTAGGACAGTCTCCCCTCTTCGCCCCCGTTAGTAGTAAACGCTCCGCAAACATTTTAACTGTTCTCCGCCCGCTTCCCATGACTTCTCCTCCATCACCAATATCACAAGACTTGGAAGGACGAGGCTGTTTCTCTAACGGGACACCGAGTCCCCGGTCGCCGGGACCAATTTCACGTCTTCCCAAGTGACAGGACAACCGGCTTCGGCCGGACGTG
>NW_005370653.1:1001326-1002323 GCF_000412655.1 Myotis brandtii
AAGTGCCTCGTCGGGACACCGGAAGTCCCGCCTCCGCGATGATTGACGGCCGCTGGGGTGAAGACCAGACGGTCTGCGAGTCGAGGTGGGCAGAGGTTCGGTGGACCCTCGCGGACCCAGTCACGCAGCTACCCTGGTGCTGCCCGGCGACTCCCGAGCCCGAAGAACAGAACAGCCCGGGGAGCGCGCAGGTGCCTGGTCACCGGTTACCGCGGGGGCGAGCCCCAAGTCCTGTGTGAGGTCCAGCTCCGCGTTTGAGGGTCTGCCCCATAGGAAGCAGGGAGGATGGATGGTCGCCAAGGATGGAGGGAGGATGCCTGCAAAACGGGGCAAGTCACCCAGCCAACCCGAAAGGCTGAATGGCAGTCAGTCAGTTACGGGATAAGCCGATTCCGCAGTCGTGTTCCTTTCTCAGCGCCAGATTCTCGCCTGTAGATTTCGCGGGGGTTGCCTGTCGGTGTCCAAGGAGATGACGCTCAAGGAGACGTTTAGCAGCGGGTCCCGTTCGTGATCCAAGCACGCGAGGCCGATGGTGTTGTTACTGTTGGTGCGAATGAGAGAGGCCATTACCTTAACCGGGGGGACCCTGGGTCACCACCACCAGGGAGGTGGCTTTCCTGATGAATTTTGTTAAAAGTGGGTTTTGACACGGATACCCGTTGTGACTGTAAAAGCTGCTCTTTCTGGTTTAGTGAAAGGGACATAGACTGAGCGATCCGGTTCCCTAAAACTTTCAGCAGCTCTGCTGGGTGAGGTCCTATCAGTAAGAAGGGAGCATGGAGCATCCCGCTCCTGCCTGGAGGAGGTGAGCTGTGGGGATCATCCTGACGCTTTTCCATTCCCGGCACAGAGGCTGGCAGCTGGAACGCCCCATGTTTATTTTAACTTTGTTGTTGTCAAGGATACAGGACCTTGGAGCCTGCTTCATTCTTACTTACACTCCTCCAAATTCTGTGCTTCCCTGGCTTTTTTTTTTTTTTTTTTTTTTAAACATTTC
>NW_005370653.1:1002415-1011476 GCF_000412655.1 Myotis brandtii
GGCTTTTTTTTTTTTTTTTTAAGACGCCCCAGTTCCTCTGGGGTGTGGCCGCCCTTGTTTCAGCAAGTGAATGAACCTAACTTTGTTAGATTATTAGGTTTGTTTCCGATGGGCTTGATCAGATAGGGTTTATCACTGTTTATTTTGGCGGACCCCCCTGCACGGCGTGAAGGTAGGACACCTTTAGCTCCATCTTAGGAGAAAACTGAAGCAGAATAACGATAACTTATGTACTGATATCCATCTATGCCCCGAAAAGGGCTGTAGGCTTTTTAACTTTAAAGTTTTTAGATTGCCTTTCAGCAGAGAACGACCACAGTGTTTTTAAAATTACCGGCATCCACCAAATTCAGACCAATCTTACAACAGTTACATGAATCTTCCTTTTCTTTGTAAACTACTTTCTTCTCTCCGCTAAATTGTGACACTATTTGCCTGACGCTCTATCCACTGAGCAAAACTGGCTAGGGCTACATGTTCAATTCTTTATGGTTAGTTGATTTAACCTAACAGCTTTAATAAATCATTTCTTTCCTGTAAAGCAGTGGTTCTCAACCTTCTGGCCCTTTACATACAGTTCCTCATGCTGTGACCCAACCATCAAATTATTTTCGTTGCTACTTCATAACTGTAATGTTGCTACTGTTATGAATCATAATGTAAATATCTGATGTGCAGGATGGTCTAAGGCGACCCCTGTGAAAGAGCCGTTCGACCGCTAAAGGGGTCGCGACCCACAGGTTGAGAACCGCTGTGTAAAGTATTGCCATGCTAGAATATCATTTATTAAATCTAAGTCATGAATGTCAGACCTTTAAGTTGGTTTCTCAAATGTTTATTCCCATTTTGCATTTTCTATTAAGTGACTGGGCAAGATTTACAAAGTACTTGTGCAGATTATCATTAGTACTGCCTCCCCCAAATACCTTCCATTATTCATTACGCCAATAATCAGACCTCCAGACATTTCTCTCTATATATAGTAACAAAAGTAAGTCAAAGACAGTAAATTGGTCATTCTCCTAAAGCGGAGAGTGCTTTTCAAAGACTACACAATAAGGCAGTTAGTGCGGCCATGTTGAAGAGTCCAACGCCAATTGCTCTGTATGTGAATTCACATTGTGGTGTCCATTAGCGACTCTTTTCCTGTATTTCAACAGGCAACAAAGCCTGTTCCAGGTTAATGACAGGGAAAATGGAACAGATAAGAGACATCACAAAGGACAAAGCTATAGGGCTTGGGAGGACTAAATAGATATAGGAGGCAAGGGTAGGAAATAAATCCAAGACATACTCCTGGGTCACTTAAAGAGTGAAGATGGGGTTTAAAAAAAGGGCTGGGGAAAAAGTGATTTCATTCCATTATTTAGGTTGGTAGAGGGACATGAAGAAAGAATAAGCTGCTTTTAATTATGTTATTTCAGGTAAAGAAGCAGATACAGGACCTGACTTTGAGGAGGTCAGGCTTTTGATATCGTAATGGTAATCATAAAAAAACTGAGAGCCATATTTTAATTTCTCTATATAGTTAGCATTAAGTCTTTCTGAATAATAATACTTTCTTCTTTTTAAGTTATGGATTCATCACCACAAAATTCAAATTCCCATAGTCTAGCACAAATACCCATGATTTTAAGAGGTTCCCTTGTATCAATTAAAATGGAAGATTCAAATTTTCATAAAAGTTAGTAAAGACAGCAGTAAACAGAAAAATAAATTTATCTTTATTGTTGAAAATCTGACTGAGATGTCCTCCATCATATGGGAAAGGTTTGAGCGATTTGGTGAGAAGGTCTCCTGCAGGTGCAGGTGCTGGTGATTAGATCTGAGATAAGCCAAACAGCACTGTTTGAGAAGCACAACTTTCATTTCGGGATTCAGCAACGTCTAACACAGTAACCGAGGTCTCTTTTCCTACCTCTTGGCCACAGATGGCTCCAGGGGTTTGGGCTGGGAATTACACAAGAGGGAGTCAGGGTTAAGGCACTGGACAGCTAGTTAGTGCCTGATGGCATAGCCTTGGCGACTTTGCAGGCTGGCACCAGGTCTCAGGTTCACACTCTCTCTCCTTTAATCAGAGATTAAAGAGGCCCACAGCTCCCTTTACATTCAAGTACCGCCTTCTAGCGGGCTGGTGCATGGGAAGGAAAAGGGCATTTCCTTCTGAAGTGAGCAAACTGCTCTTTTATGATTTTTACTACTAACCCTGGGAAAATAGACAAAGGTTTCAAGGCTCCTTCTTAAAACACTTCTCCATGTCCTTTTTTTCTTTCCAAATGGACAGACGTTGTTGTACCCAGATACTAATCAGTTTGGGGGCACCAGTTACTTACCAACCAACCAACTTGGGCCGGCATGAGGGGAGACTTCTTGGTGCTGTTTGTTACTATCAGCCTTCTCATGAGAGCCTTTCGTGGGAATTTCCAGGGGGAGACTGATACTCTAAGCAGGAACATTTAGGAAGAGGCATTCCCATAGTCTATGGGCCAGCGAGATACAGAAACTGGTCCCAAGTAGCCACTGGCTTGGAACGGGGTAGATGAAGTGGGAACTGCCCATACAGTATAGTTAGAAGTATTGATATTCCTAGAAGCTTCTTTTTTTTCTTTTCTTATTATTACTGTCTTCCCTCTGTCAAATCCTGAGCCAGCCACTTTCCCCTGGTTGCCTGGGGAGATATAGGAAAGGAACATACAGGGCAGACCAGGCACGGGAGAAGGTATATGAGGTGGAGACAGCAATGTCACATGGCAGAGGGAGAGCAAGGCCACCACCAGGCACGAGCCCCACAGTCTCTGAGGGCAGAGCCCAGAATGGCACTGAAGGGTTGTTGCTTCAGAGAAGGGTTCCGGCATAACAGTGAGGAGGCTCCCAAACAGTCCCAGGCCCGGCTGCCCCTTCTGTGGCACCCCAGCCCCGGGGAACCTGGCTGCTGCGTCGATGTCCCTTGAGATGGTGCTGGTTTGGAAGCTGCCAGTCCCAGGCCCAGCCCCAGGGCTGGCCGCCCCTTCTGTGGCAGCCGAGTTCCAGTTCCAGCCCCGAGGAACCTGGCTGCTGTGTCGATGTCCCTTGAGATGGTGCTGGTTTGGAAGCTGCGGCTGGAAGTGAGCGAGGTCAGGGGACATGGGGCTGGCAGGCTGCTGAGGCTCTCACCTCAGTGTCTCCGGTCGTCTCAGCACCACTGCACGCAGCGACCCCCCCAGCAGCCCAGAGATGCTTCTGACGGAGGAGGGGGGAGACCAACTTGGCGCAGGCGGCCATGTTCAGGGGAAGAGGAGAGCTGCTCCCAGTGCAGAGAAGACGGAAGTCGAATTCTTTATTGACAGAATCAATCAAACACTCATGGCAGAGTTGGCCACAAGGACCCAACACAGCACACTGTGACATTCACATGACACCTATTTAAATGTGACTCCTCTCGGTCCTTCAATTCTGTACAATGATTACAGAGTGGCTCTACATGGAAACCACCTCCCCCACACCGCCCCTGTCCACTCAGTTCATAGAGACAAACAGCTTGCTCCAAATTTATAAAAAGATAGGCTAAGAGACAAAAAAATAACCAACTAAAATAAGCTGTCAGGCCTAATCAAGAACGGCTTAATATTACTAATTCTCTTCTTTGAACATTTTACTTAAGTGCATTATTAGAGCTACCAGTTCAGGGTTCCCACCAAGCGCATCAATTTGTTTGTAGGCTTTAGCTTCAAGCTCTTTCAGAGTATTCCGCGTATATTCAAAAGAACCCACATTCTCAAGATAATGTACACAGTATTTTTTAATGTCTACGTTTTCGGTTCTCTGGCGCAAGATGTTCTGCACCTGCGTGCTTTCAGGCTTGAACCAAATAGCATGAATAGTAGGGAACGAGAACTTTCCCTCCGTGAGATCTTCACAGAAGCTTTTGTTTTCACTATATTCTTTGGAGTGTAGATTAGCATAATCATCTCTAATTTGGAAAAAGAGCCCAAGTGTATCAAGTAGTGACTTTAAATCTTCTTTGTAATCAGAGAACAACTGCATGAGACCTACCGCCAATCCAAACAGTCCACCTGTCTTCTGCTGCACCATAGCTTTATATTCTTCTTCCGTGGGACAGGTGTAGCTATCCCGCCAATAAATATCCAGGCCTTGTCCCTGATGGAGTTCCAAGAGCTGGCGCGTAAAAAGCTTAACTGCATCGGGGTGATCAAGAGTTAAGACTTTCTCTAGGCCAAGAAAATATACATAATTGGCAGAATTGATGACAGACGGAATCCCATAGATGCTGTGCGCCACGGGAAAGCCACGTCGGAGCTTCGAGTTGTCTTCGATATCATCGATGAGCAAACTGGCATTATGCAACATTTCCGTCACTTCAATGATAATCTAACAAAAAGACAATTGAAAAGTTCATTTTTTTCATATCTGAACTACTATATTAACAGATTATGATGGTCTCAGGTGCCTTAGTTTTTAAAAGTAGTAATTATTTAGCAACCTCAATATGAAAACAATAGATTGCATGAGCATTAAACAGAATTAAGAGCTAGGAGTATTTCTACGTGATGTCATAAATTTCTTGGGGATTAAGAATGAGGTTAGAGGCCCTGGGTAGGTTGCCTAGTTTGTTAGGGCATCGTCCCAATACATGATCCCAGCCTGGGTGCATACAGGAATCAACCAATGGAGGCATAAAATATACAAAACAATGTTTCTCACTCTCTCTCTACCCAAAGCAAAAAAAAAAGGGGGGGGGGGGAGGATTGGAATTGCCTAGATACCTGAAGCTTGTCGTCTGGAACTTTTAGCCAATGATTAAATGCCTGTGAAAGTTTGGTTCTCACTTGCTTACCTGCAATTAAAGAAAAAAATCTGGCAATGAAGTTAACACTTTAATTATAAAAAACATTTCAGAAATTTACTCTAAAACAGATCAGACTTGATAAATCCAACCCCATCAATCCATTACCCACTGGAGACCTTCCAGTGCTGGGCCCCTACTGGCCCCTTCTGTCAAAATTCACATTCTAAACCCCGCAACCTTAACATCAGGGCAGGCAAAAGAGGTTCTAAATCCTTCAGCAGCCCATCACTTTCATCTTAACTTGTATCAAGTTTTGGAATGGAATGGGGGAATAGGAATTATGATCTAATTCATTCCTTTTGAAAGGATGCCAGCCTAGTTAGTGGCAGTTAATTAGCACTGTCAATTTCAGAGAACATAGGCATTTTTGTTGTTGTTGAGAACATAGGTATTTTTAATGAAATGTACTTTGCTATTGAATTACCTCACACAATTACCTCTTAAAATTATCTAGCATTCCTTTAAATTAAAGTTTCAGAGAATGGACAGCTCTGCCGCTTTCCTACCAAAAAGTAACAACTGCCATGGCCTGAAGTATTCCCTTTTCTATGAGAAGGAGTATTTCAGGTCCAAGTAACTGGTTTATAAGTGAATTTTATTCTAAGAACTTACACTTGTTATATGTCTGAATTTTTACTATCATTTTTCCAAAGTTAAAAAAATATCATCAAAACATGTACATACACATAAACATGATTAGGCAAGTGTAACTGTAGGAAGCCATGACCAGGTGGCCCATCTTTATATAGGAATAATGTGGGTTATGCTTTTAAGTAACGTGATTTAGATGCATGACTATTTGGCTGTTAAAGAAACTGGTAGTATGGGAAATGGAGTGTGCGTGTGATGGTGGAAACATGAGCATGGAAGGTAACTGAAGCTTTTTGTTGGTGCACAAATTGGCACAGCTTTCCTTAATCTAGTAGGGAAGAGGAAAGTGTGGCATCCATAAATAATAAAACCTCCAAAAAGGTACTCAAATGTTTTAAGTATTTTTAATTTTTAGGTATGTTATATACTTGCATATTTTTTAAGGGTACCTCAAAAATGTCCCTTTTAATAACAAATCATCACTTTTCTCATATGCATGACCTTAAATATAAAAATCTCAAGAGCTGGCAAACCTTTTCTGAATTCTAACATTCAAATGACCGCTACTATGTAAAACCAACCCTGTTTGGTGTGGGTGGCAATAGATGTTTCTCGCTCACCCTCTCCCTCCCCTCTCTCTAAAAATCAATTAAAGAAATATTTAAGAATTGAAAAGTGTGTTTTTTGTAGTGTACTGTTGAGTATGTAGGTGAAACATAATAAAAAAATTTAGCACACCAAGCCATGGCTCTATTAATTTCGTTTTAGGTTGATGAATACTACAGAATGCCTATGTGAGTCTGAAGGCTAACATGTGAATGACCCCTACTATGTAAAACCTACTGAACCGCTACCTGGTAACTGAAGCAAGTACTTGTAGGGTTCTAGAAGAATTCTTTGGACTTTTTCTTGAGTCTTCTCCATTGTTGTTGGATTTCAAAGATGATCTGTTAAAAAAGAGAATCATAAATATGATCTCATTAATTAAATTATCGTTGAGTGTCAAACTGCAAAGGAATTTGTATCTCAAGGTATTTGTAAAGCCAGACTTTGTTTCATTTTAAAAGAAAATTCTATGGGTATGAAATCTTGAGAACATTATGCTCAGTGAAAGAAGCCAGTCAAAAAAGACTACATACTGTACTATTCCATTTACATGAACTATTTAAAACAGGCAAATCTATAGAGGCAGAAAGTAGATTAACAATTGCCTAGGTAATGTTAGGGTAGGAGGGCAAGGGAGTGACTA
The DNA here is from genome assembly GCF_000412655.1 of Myotis brandtii. NCBI lineage: Eukaryota > Metazoa > Chordata > Mammalia > Chiroptera > Vespertilionidae > Myotis > Myotis brandtii. The sequence goes on from NW_005370653.1 coordinate 1,009,102, forward strand.
CTAATGAGTGCGATATTTCTTTTGGGGGCCATCAAAATGTTCAAAAATTAGATTGTGGTGGTGGTTGCACAGCTCTGTGAGTACACTAAAACCCACCTAATTGTATACTTTACACGGGTGAACTATGATATATCAATTATATCGAATTAAAAAAAGGGAAAGTTTTCATTCAAGTGATTGGTCAGTGTTCACCTGGATTTTAAGGAATAAAACTTATATTAAACCTTTTATATTTACTCAACCGTGAAAGGCTTATATTGTTGTCAAATCAATGTTAAAACAAACCCACAGATTTAGATTCTTCTATATATAATTGATTATACAAATTAGTAAACATACTTGTTTCTATGAATATTAAAATGTTTTATACACTATATATAATTTAAGGGGAGACTTCCCTCCTGTATTTTCACTACAATCAGTCCATTTCAGAGATTCTGATTTAAGACAAGACATGCATTATTAAAAATATTCTCTTCCTTTATTCTTCTTAAATTTACATTTACTTTGGTATTTCCTAGCATATCACTCATGGTCTGCCTAGAATCCTCCTTCACTATTGAATCTCTACTCTCCTGCTCTGTAAAAATCTATTTTTATTTGTCCCCACATTAGGAGTTTTCTAATTGCTCCGACATCTTTGGCACATTTCAGGTTTTTCCCCTTTATCTGCTTTCTTTTGATTCTTTGGACAATGATTTTTTGTCTTTAGGATAATGAACTTAAAGAACTGGCCTGTCTGTGTGGCTCAGTTGGTTGATCTTCCTCCCCAGGGCACATGCCCAGGTTGCAGACTCCATCAGCTGTAGGGGTGGGGGTGGGTGGCAACAGATGTTTCTCTCTCTCACCCTCTCACTCCCCATCTTTCTAAAAATCAATTAAAAAAACATACTTAAGAATTGAAAAGTGTGTTTTTTGTAGTCTACTCTTGAGTATGTAGGTAAAACAATAAAAAAAAAATTAGCACACCAGGCTGTAGCTCTACTAATTTACTTTTAGGTTGATGAATACTACAGAATGTCTATGTGAGTCCAAAACTACTCACTTTCAAAACGCAAACTGCTTTAAACTTATTCAAACAATGGATGAATGACAAATACAAAAACATATTCTTTCCTCCGTGTGACTATTGCAGTTACTTCCTAGCTGGGTTCCCTGCATGAGCTAGTGATCTTTGTAAAACTGAAATCTTTCGAAGGGAAGTCTTCTCTCTCTTTCCACTGGAAAAACACACAAACAAACCCCAAACTCCTTAACACAGTTTGTAAGGATCTGGGTCCCTGCTCCTCCGGCCCCAGTTCCCCTTATTTCAAAAGCTCCCGTTTGACAGAAGGCTTTCCAGCGTGCTCTTCTTTAGGTTTGAAATGTTCTTTCCTTATTTACCCGCAGCCAACCCCTCACCTCTCACGTCGATCCTCCCGGGCTCGGTAAAGCCCTCCCCGAGGTCCCTAACCGCACGGTCTATCTCCGATCCCCTATCACCGTGCAGCCAGCACTCGCCGCTGCTGCCCTTCCGCACCCGCCTGTGCGTGCAAATTACAGGGCTGAGGTCTCCCACTAGGCTGAGGTCCACCCAGGCAGGAGCCGGACCGGTTCCTCCGCCCGGTAGGCGTTCAGTGAGTACGCGGACTGAGCGAGCGAACGGAGACTGCTTTCTAACGCATTCGAGGGTGAAATCGGGGCGCGCACATTTGCGCATGGAAAAAAAAAGATCAAGGGAAGGATCTGGTGTCAGAATGGCTACAGAGAGACCTACAAATGCAAGCGCAGCTCGGAAGCGCAGGCAACCTTTCCGGCCGACGACGGGTCTGCAGAGAACGACCCGAGAAGCGGGCGGGGGGTTGAACAACTCCTCCGAGGCCGACTTTCCCCCGCGGCGGGGCCGGGAGCCTCCAGCATCAGCTCCGCCTGCAGGGTCGCCGGGCCCTCGAGGCTCCGCTTCCTCTCCGCTCCGATGCCCCTTTCCGCCCCGATCCGGCCCCTCCAGTTCTTCCCCTTCGCCAGCGAGGGGACGCAGAACGTTCGGACCCAATCCGGTTCAGCATCCGGGGCCTCACCATCCTTCTTTCTTTCCTCCAGACCCCGCCCTCCTGCCCATCCGGTCCCCCCCGCCTGCCGCCACCACTGCCGCTCACGGTTCAGCGATGAGATCACAGCTTCCGCGCCACCGGTCCGGGAGTAGCTGGGCCCCGCATCAACTTCCCACTTTATAGCTCACACCCGGGCTCCTCCCGACGCTTCCATGAATCCCTCCCCCTACTTCATCAAGGAACTCTCCGCCCTCCTCGGCCGCCAGCGCCGCCGCATTATTCTGTGCAAGAAAATGCGCCATCCCGGTCCCACTGCGCAGGCGCCGCCGCCACCTCCCTGCACAG
>NW_005370653.1:1011575-1011906 GCF_000412655.1 Myotis brandtii
TGCAGTTCTCGCGGGCAAGGGCTCGCACCCGGGCGCCCCGGGTCGGACTACATTTCCCGGTAGGCTTTGGGGCGTCACTTTCTGTTTCCATAGAACTGGTGGGAAAATGGCGTCGTTGTTTGTATCCCAAGGGCCAATAACAACGAAGTGTGGGCGGGTTCTAAGACACCCTGGCCAATCCGCGGTCGTCTCAGAGGCCATCCGGGAAAGAGGTAGGGGAGGGGAGACAGCTTAGGGGAGTGGAGAGCGGAGGGAAGCGGGGGGGCTCGGGCGGGGGGAGCGATGTTTGCCCGTCAGTCGAGTCCGGAGTGAGGAGCTTGGGCGCCGGAGC
>NW_005370653.1:1012841-1061429 GCF_000412655.1 Myotis brandtii
GGGCCCGGGGTGCCCGTGGCGGTGACGGTGCCTTTTGTGTCCCCCCAGGTGCAGGTGAATCTGGTGTTTTGGAGGGCGCCGCGGTCCCGGCATCACCATGAAGGTAAGATCGCTGCGGAAAAGGAACCTCTGGGGCCGCAGAATCCAGGAAGCGAGGGGTCGGGTCGAGGGCGTGCGCTGGGCCCTCCGAGCGCTGGGTTTGGGCTTGGGGTGCGAGCCCTTTTCGGGGGGGACGAGAGTTAGTGGGGCGGTTGTCGGTGCGCGGTGCCGAGGAGTTGGAGCCAGTTTTGGGGATCTCGCACTGAGGATGGCTGTCCCGTGTTTCGGGCGCCTCTTTTTGCCGGAAATGAGAGGGAATAATTGCATGCAGGAGAGTGTTTCTAAGGGTAAAGCAGAAAAAGCAGGTCACGTAATCCGACTCGAGAACCTGAACTGCATTGGGGTTCTAGCGGTTACACGGATGTAAGGAAACCCCATTGATTGTGTGAACCGTGCCGTGAGCTTTTAGCGGACCTACTTGATTGGCCACGAAAATACCAGCTTGACGCAAAGATTTTTTGAAAGAGGATTTTGATGATCTTTGCACAGCTCGGAGATGGCACCTGTCCCTGGCATTTCCGGGGATGTAGGAGGGCTCCGTGTGTACGTCTTTGTTGAACTACATCTGGTCTGGGAATTGTCAGGTGTAGTGTTGCTTTGCGATGACACCGATGGCCAGGTTCCTCTTAAATGTGAACGTGTTAACTGAAGGAGGATATTGTCCGAGAAGTGGAATTTGCTTCATTGGTGGAAGAAGTGACAGCAGTACGAGTGCAGGCTGTTCCCTGTGGAGACGGTGTGATTGGACGCTGTGATGTTGTTAAACAGTTTAGGAGAAAAGCCTTGGGCCCCTGGGTGTCCAGGTTCAACTGGTGGGACTTGGGGGCAGCAGTATTTTCATCCACGTTCAGAAGTGCGTGTGGAGCGGGTAGAGTGTGTGCACAAGGACAGAAGTGCAACCGATAGTCTGTCTAAATGTAAATGCCGTCCACTTTTGACAGTTCCTTTGAACTATTTTTAAACAAGTTTACTTCGCTTTTCTTCAGAGGCAGGAGTGCTTTTAAAAATTGTAAGGCTTGTGTTTATGGCAGAAAGAAAAAGCGGTGGCTGCTGAAATGTTTATCAGCTATACAAAGGAATTATGTTCAATCCAGTGATTTTTTAGGCTTTTCCTTCTTGAGTTTGAGGTGCTTAAAACACCTAAAATGTGTGTATCTGCTGGATTCCTAGCTCACCTTCATGTAAACAAAAAGACAACCAGGGATGTTTCATAAAGGAATCCCTTTTTGTGAGTCACAGGTGTGACTAACGCCTGTGACCTGTGTAAAACAGTGACAAGTGAGTTTGTTAAGAAAAATGTATACCTTGCTTGATGTTGGATAAGAATTTCTTAAGAAAAATGTTGGGTTGAATAATAGGTAATACATTCAGAAGCTGAATAACACAGGATTTCATTTGGAATACATGTTGTAATTTGTCATAATTCCCAAAGTAGTGCCTGGCCTGTTAGGAACTCTGTTAATCTTTGGTTAAAAGAAATGTAGTAAGTTGAAGGTGTTTTAGATTCAAATTTCCTTTTCCTTTTCTTTCTTTCATTTCCTTTTTCTTCTCTTTTTTTCAATGTGTGTTAACCTTAAAAGTTTCATGGTAAGTGTTAGGCAAATGCAAATTTTTGAGTATCATTTTAAAACTACTGATTTTAAATGCTCAGCATTTCCATTATTCCTGCCTTTAAGAAAAGATGTTAGTAACGTTAAAAAGTGTTATTAAAATACACTTCTGATGTTATACCAGAAGAACTCCCTGTTACTGTATAAGTTTTCTCTTAGGGAACCTCCTAGTAATCAGTAGTACTAAAAACTTAGCTAATTTCTTACAACTTAATTTCTTGTGTGATGAAAGTTGAGAGGCTGCCCATGATTGGTATTTTGCTTTAAAAAAATTGCAATTCAAAAAGTATTTAGTATTGATTATTTTGGACTTAAATTTTTTCTATGCTCCCAATTTTCCTATTGTAATGACAACAGCCTTGTAGAGGGATTTATGCCATTTATTAGCTCTTACCGAACATATTTATACTTGATGTAAGGAGGTGGAGTGTATAGTGTTGATGGAAGAAGACTTGAGGTGGTGAACACACAATACAATGTACAGATGTTGTGGAATTGTGCACCTGTACCCTGTATAATTTTGTTAACGAGTGTCACCCCCAATAAGTTAATTAAAAGGGGGGGGATCACTGTAGTTATGCTTCTGACAGTACAGCTTAAAAGTAATGATGCTTAGCCCTGGCTGGTGTGCTCAATGGTTAGAGCATCAAACCAAAGAGTTCCAGGTTTGATTACAGACAAAGGCAAGTACCTGGTTTTGGGTTCGCTCCCTGGCCCTATTTGGTCAGTTGGTCCTTGGTCCGGGTGCTTGCTGGAGGCAACCAGTGGATGTGTGTCTCACATCTTCCCTCCCTCCCACTCTCTCTCAATGGGAAAAATGTCCTCAGGTGAGAATTAACAACAACAAGAAGTAATGATGCTTAAAATTTTTACTGATTTTTAAAGCATAATAATTTTTTAAAAATGAAGTAAACTTTTAAGCTTGTTACGTTCTATTAGTCACAAAAATTTTTTAAATTTTATTGTGACATTTGTTTTGAGGTAGAAGTGCTCTTTTGGTTGTTGCTTTAAATCCCAAAATAAATACAGTGAATATGTTAAGTATTATATGTTTTAGAAGGAATTTTCTTGTAGTGCTATCTTCAAGATTGGTATACTCTGTCCTGCGATATTTTTGTCCATTGTGTTTTTGAGAAATCTAACACATTTTTGTGCTTTTTTTAAAAAAAAAATATTTTTATTGATTTCAGAGAGGGAGAGGGAGAGAAAGATAGAAATATCAATGATGAGAGAGAATCATTGATTGGCTGCCTCCTGCATGCCCCCCACTGGGGATTGAGCCTGCAACCCAGGAATGTGCCCTTGACCTGAATCAAACCCAGGACCCTCCAGTCTGCAGGCCCACGCTCTATCCACTGAGTCAAACCAGCCAGGGCACACTTTTGTGCTTTTAACATAGATCATGATTTAGGTGTTATGTTGTATTTATTTTTCATACTTTTGATAGCCCTTTCAACATCAGTGATAGCACATTATCAAGAAATGATAGACTATTAAGGGTTCTAAGTTATTCTAAGACTTAATTATATCAGATTCATTTCCTACTTATTTTTTCCTGCATCTATATTAACATTACATTGTGGTAAAATTTCTGTTATTTGTTTATTGTTATTTTAGAAAAAGAGAAGAAGGGGGAGAGATTGAGAGAAACATTGATTTGTTCCACTTATTTATTGATTCTTGTATGCGTCCTGACCTGGGATTGAACCCACAACCTTTGTGTATCAGGGAGGTGCTCTAACCAACTGAGCTACCCAGCCATTGCCATGGTGAACTTTCACGTGAAATGGGAAGGCTAGACATTTCAGAATGTTTAGGGAGTAAGTGCTATAGATGGTTGTACTTAGAACTAGGGAGATGCTTTTTTTTTTTTTTTGGATGTATCAGTTTCTCCAGTAATCACTGGCTTCAGTCATATACAAATAATGGGTTGATTACAAATGCCTTTTTAAATGCCCTTTGCTTGTGTGCATTTTCTTACTCCCGCTTCCCCTCCCCTCTTCGCCTTTTCCTTCCTCCTTTTTCTTCTCTCTCTCCTTGCCACCCCCCTTCCTCTCTCTCCCCCCTTCATAAATCACTCATTTAACAGCCCCTTGCATGTGTCAGGCCGTGTGGAATGAAGGTGAATAAGCTATACACCTGCTCTCAGGGAGCTCACAGTGTAGTAGAAGACAGAGAAAACAAAACATAGTGCATATTGAATTATAAGAGTATTGATTCAATATATGGTAATTGTAAGTCCTGTGGGAGGATATCTAAGTCAGAGAGACCCATGGAAAGTCCTCTGGAATTGACATCTAAGCAGAGAGTTAAACGTTCACTAGGCAGAGAAGGGTAGAAAGGAGTGTTTTAGATAGAGAGGAGACAACATTTGGAAAATAAAGGAAAGCAAGGTAATGATGTATTTGGAAACTAAGGAGTTCACTGTGGCTGGATTATCTTAAAGCACAATGTGGTGGAGGTGGGAATAGGAGGGCAGTGATGGGGGATGAGGCTAAGTCAGGAGTTGAAAATATTCTTGGAAGGTACATGAAGTCACTGGAGGTTTTTAAGGAGGGGTAAAGACGTTGGATTTGTATTATAGAGAGATCACTTTGGTAGCATTGTATTGACTACATCAAAAGGGAGATCTGAATGGAAGGGAGATTCCAGGTGAGGACCCCAACTGAGAAGTGACTAATGCACAGGGAGTGGAGCAGAGGGGATGGGTCTGAGATAGCTAGGAAGTAGAGTTTAGGGCTGAGGAACTCACCTGGGGTAGGAGAAATATGCAGGTTCCTTGGGGCGTGAGATGGATGTTGTTGTCATTTGAAGCATGTTGTCATTAAAGATGAGTAGGGTTTTGAGTATTTAAAGGACCTGTAAGAGGTCCACATCCATATGGATCTACTTATTAAGATGTGAGATTAAGAGAGCAGTTTGATGGAGAGCAATCAGACTTGATTATCCAGCGTGAATGTTAACCTCATAGTTAATATTTAACTACAATATTCAACTGGATTTAGGTCCATAATGTGACAAATGTATTTTGTCCTATAAATTTGTGGTCTTTTTGATGAAAGGCAGTTTTGTAAAATACCGACTTGTTTTCTGTCCAAATTGCTAACTCTTTGCTTATTGAAATTTTGAAAAGTATGGCAGATGAGTACATTTTCCACTGAAGAATGCACTTTTGCTAACTCAGCCTATAAGTTCAGTCATTGAAGAGGTACTGTGTACTTTCCTGGTACCAGGCATGGTTTTGGTGTTGAGGATACATCAGTGAACAAAACAAGAGTTTACTACCTTGTGGAGTTTACTTTTTATTAGGGTAGACAGACACCAGCAAAATAAAACACATGTGGTAAGTGCTATGAAGAGAAATAAAGCAGATTCGGGCTGAGAGGTTAGAGTGACAGAGGGTGTTATTTTAATTATTTATTTATTCATTCATTCACTTGTTGTAATGAAAGGCCTGTTTGAGGAGATGACATTAAGCATCGTGTGAGACAAATGATACAGTGAGCCATTCACTCACCTGGGTGGGGAAGAGCATTCCAGGCGAAGCTGCAAGTGCAGAGACCTGCAGTCTGGCCGGTTTGATCTTGGCGTATTGAAGAAACAGGAAGAGGCCCTCGGGGCTGGAATGGTAGTGCAGTGTAGGGCTTTGTAGTCCATGGTGAGGACTTAAGGGTAAAATCTGAGTGTGTGAGGAAGTCATTGAAGGGTTTGAGCAAGAGAGGGAAGTGATCTAATGCACATTTTCAGAAAGAACAGTAACTGCTGTGTAGAAGCACTGCAGGGAGCAAGAGTGAAAGTAGGAGATGAGTCTAAGGCTCCCAAGTTAGTTGAGAGAGAGGTGGTGGACCACGGTGAGAGGTGGCAGTGATGAAGGTGGGATGATGAGAGGGTTTGAATGGAGTGAATCTGAGGGGAAAGTCCTGTTTGCTGCTACTTACAAGTGGCGCCCTCCCCCTTTGCTGTGATTAGCTGGTAGGTGGAAGTCTTAGAACTTAGTACAGCGAGCAGGTATGGCCTTCCCATACTAGTGAGCAGTGGGCATTCAGATCAACAGTTCTCTCCATTTTACTTGGTTTTGTTTGAATTTTAGAAAATGAGATAAAATTCACCCTCTTGAAGTATACAATTACTTTTTAGTGTTTTCACAAGATTGTGGATCCATCACTGCTATTCAACTCCAAAACAGTTTCATCTTCCCGAAGGAAACCCTGAGCCTTTTAGCGGTCACTCCCCTGGCCTCCCCTGGCAATTACCAATCTGCTTTCTGTCTCTAAGGATTTGCCTGTTTTGGACATTTCCTTTGAATGGAATCATCCAATATATAGCTTTGTGTGTCTGACTCCTTTTACTTAGCATAGTATTTTCAAGGGTTACTCATTTTGTAGTATATGCCAATACTTCATTCCTTTTTATTCCTGAATAATACTCCATTTTATTGATATAACACATTTCATTAATCCACTTGTCAGTTATAGGACATGTGGATTATTTCTACTTTTTGCAGATGAATAATGCTGCTAATAACATTTGTATACAAGCTTTTGTGTGAACATATATTTTAAATGTTGGGGGGACCTAGGAGTGGACCTTTCCATTTTTAGGGACGTAATCTATTATGTGTGATAACCCTGTTGAGAGGTGGATGACCACCAAGGAGTTGGACTTTAAAAAAATTCAACATTTGCCCTAGCCGGTTTGGCTCAGTGGATAGAGTGTCAGCCTGCAGACTCAAGGGTCCCAGGTTCGATTCCGGTCAAGGGCATATACCTTGGTTGCGGGCACATCCCCAGTAGGGAGTGTGCAGGAGGCAGCTGATCGATGTTTCTCTCTCATCGATGTTTCTAGCTCTCTATCCCTATCCCTCCCTCTCTGTAAAATATCAATAAAATATATTTAAAAAATTCAACATTCATTGAACACTTATAGGCTAGTCTCTGTACAGTGAACAAAACATGTAGAAAGTCCTGGCCCTGTGGGTCTTATATTTTAAGGTCATGGGAAGGTAAGCAGACAAATAAGAATAAACATAAATAGATTACCTAGTTTGTTAGATGGTAAATAGTATGAAAATAAGAGGGGAGCTGGGTAAGGAGGAAGGGAATGAGGCAGGCTGTAGTATTAAATAAGGTGATCAAACAGGCTTTATTGAGAAGACTTGATGGAAAGATGTGAGGGAGCTAGTCATGTGGCCTCAGACAGCTTGACTTGTTCAGTGAACTGCATAGGGCCAGGGGGCTGGAGTGGAGTCAGGAAGGAAGAGACAAGGAGGGGGTGGGATTGGACCCATAAAGGGCTGCAGGCTGGGGGCCCAGCGGATCAGATCAGATCACCAGATCAGGAATGTGGATTTCACTCTGATAGAAATAGGAAGCAACTGGGGGCTTTGAATAGAAGAGTGGTGCAGTCTCTATGTACTGGCACATTTTCATCGGTTTTTAAAGGATCTCTGACTGCTGTGTTAAAGACCGGCTGTAGGCAAGTGGAAGCTGACCATTTAGGAAGCTGTTTTAATTAAGGATGATGATGGTGGTGGTGATGGAAGGAGACATGACTTGGTGTGGTGAACACACAATACAATATACAGATGATGCATTACAGAATTGTACTCCTGAAACTTACATAATTTTACTAACCAGTGTCACCCCAATTTTTTTTTAAAAAGGGGAGATGAGGGTGGTATGGTGGCCACCACAGTGAGGAAGGTGAGCAGTAGTCAGATTTTAGGTGTCCTCAGAATCATTTTTTAAAAATCCTTACCTGAGGACATGCTGAGAGAGAGAAAAACATTGATTGGTTGCCTTCCATATGCCTCCCGCACTGGGGATCAAATTGGTAACCCAGGTATGTGCCCTGACCTTTTGGTGCACAGGAGGAAGCTCAATGAACTAAGCCACTCTGGCCGGGCTTAGGTGTCTTTGGAAGGTAGAGCCAGCAGGCATTCCTGTCAGATTGATGTAGGGGAAAGAGAAAGGGTCAAGGACACAAGATTTTCTGGCTGGTAACTGGAAAATGAATGAAGTTAGGGCTGCATAATTTTTGAACATAAGCATTTATATTTTCTATTTGCAAAAAATGCTAAGTGGTGTATTGCTCTGCCTAATGTGGCTGTAAACAAAATATGGACATGCTATATTAATTTTTTGGTAACAGACATTTAAAAGACCTGCAAACTTTTATTCTTGACAAATTGTTTAAAAACAGGATTCTTACTGCCTTCCTTTTGATGTCACAGAACAAAGATGTTTCTACATTCAGAAGGATGGACTAGTGTTCTGTGTAAGATGACACCCACAGGAAGCACTGGAAACCATAGTCACACTAATCCTTTTGATATTTAAAAGTTGTAGATTTAGAATGTGTATATTTTGATAAGGCATAAACTGCAAATAGAATTATTAAAAATTTGTATTACTTAAGTGCAAAGCATCACTTGTAGCATATTACTTAATCATATTTAATAAAAGCCTCATATGCTAAGTGTCCAGTTGACTGGTTGGCCATTCAGCCAATCAAAGCATAATATGCTAATGATATGCTGAGGCCACTCAACCACTCGGTATCATGTGCACTGACAACCAGGCAGCAGACGCTTCTACTAGTAGGTTAACTTGCTGCTGGGGTCCAGCCGATTGGGACTGAGGGAGATGGGCCAGACACACCCTGGAGCCCTCCCGCATCCCTCCCTGGCCCCAATTGTGGCCCTCTCGCAATCCAGGCTGAGGGACCTCCCCTCAAGTGCACGAATTTTGTGCACTGGGCCTCTAGTTTGAATATAAAGGACAAAGGAAAATATGGCCTCCATTAAACCTAATGGATGTTGAATGAAACATAAACTAGAAGTAACTTTAGTTCCCAAGATATTTGGAATATTTTAATTTAATTATTTTACATCAAAATAAGACTACATTTGTTTCCTCTTTAACTACTAATCAGTATGTTTAATTTAATTTAATTTTTTAAATGGAATCTTAATTATTGATTGATTGTTTTGAGACAGAGAGAGATCAATTTGTTGTTCCGCTTATTATGCATCATTGGTTGATTATGTGCCCTAACTGAGGATCGAACCCACAACCTTGGCATATTGGGATGTCACTCTAACCAATTGAGTTATCCAGCCAGGGACTGTTTAACTTAATTTTAAAAGAGAGCTTATATTATAAAAATTATTACATTTCTACTCATTCAGAACTGCAGGAAATCCTGACATTCATTTCATAGAAGACAATGTGTTTCTAGAAGTGTGATAATATTCATACTGTGATTGGAGACACCATTCACATTAGGGGAGTAAAATGAGTTTATAAAAGTATGTAAACAGTTTGCTGGAAAAAGAAAAGGCAGGTATTCTAGAGTCAGCCTACAGAGACAGAGAAACCAAACTTCATGTTCATCATGACTATACTAATGGTCATATTTTAGGCTGGTAAATAGGAAAGGGATAAAATAAAAGAGGCAAAGAGGGAAAGTTATAAAACACTTGTCTTTCTCTGAACATAGTTTGCAGTATTCCTTAATTAAGAATTGCTCGTACTCAGAAGGTCCAAGTGTGGGTATCATGGTTTCTATAAATCTCTCTTCCCCAGAATTATGTGCTGAATTTTAATATGGTCATACATTTTCCTGGGGAGCAGACCCAAAGCTTAGCTTCTCAATGGAAGCTAAGTCTGTAAAATAAAATACTACAGAAACGCAGCTCTACAGAATCATCTGTTAGCTGATCTGCTACCAATCATCTTAATAGAAATAGTTGTTTGCACATCTTTCTACTCTTACCGTGAAAGAAACAGGTAATCTGGTCAATACTCATTTTATTTTCTAATTTTCATTTGTTTATATCACTATACAGTTAGAAAGAGTTTTTATTATACTGTTTCTGAAATGTTAGCATTTATATGAATAGCTTAAAATTTTTGCCTTTATAATTTCTAAAGAGAATCTGAATGTTTTCAGTTATAATTATAAATAAAGATCCTTTGATTAATGGACACATCTTATAAAATAACTTTAAAAGGTTGCTCTGAAAATCTGGAAGTATAGTTTTTATCACACTGGGTATTATTTATGAAACTATTATAAAAGTTAATGTATGTTTGCTCTTACCTTTTCCACATTCAGTTATTTGCCTAATGGGGTCATTTGCGGCAAGGATATACTTAGCTTTAGGGTACAGTTAGAGATACATATAAAATCCTGCATCACTCTGCCTGGTGTGAGTGTTTTTCCAGTTTAACATGGTGTTGGCAGTGGGTTGATCCTCTGGGCCAAAATTATGATTTGTAAGGAGGAAGATTTTACAGAAAATAGTATATGTATCATTTTTAAATTATAAATTTAGCTATCAATTAAAAGGATACTAATTCTGTATATAGTTTTATACTATTAAAATGCGTCACTTTATATCTTGCACAGTGAAGTGGATACTTTATGCAGACTTTTCTTATTTAAGCCATTTTCTTCTAATTTATAGATAAATTTTTGGCAGTGCGACTTAACTCTAGGTTATTTGAAGTCCTGTGTGTCAAGGTTTTACAAGTAACAGACTGCTATCTCCTAATTTGATAAACTTGCAGTATAATTGCTTATGAAAGCATAGTCATTAATAACTTTAATAATCTTCATTGAAAAATCGTACTTACGTTTTGTCATTAATAGCCAAAATGAAGATTATAAACTGTCAAAGAAAAGATTCACTTTATACTGATAGTAAAAATTATACTTGAATGTATAAAAACCATCTTTTTTTGAGAGAGATCTTGTTTCTAGTGCTCTCTCTGTTCCTTACTGTTGAAGTTTGGATAAGGTCATTTATGAAAGTAGATATCAGTTTCATTTTTTTGCAGAATGCGGATAATAGTTACCTTATGATTGTGTAAGTACTAAACGAAATAACGTTTAAAATGTCTTATGCCGTGCTTGGCATAGTTCTTAGCAGTCAGTACACGTTAGCTATATTGTTTTGGTAAAAGCCTGTCACTCCTGCTATAAACCGATAGAATAAGGATCTTTAATTAAGACTGCTTAGGATTCGATTGGAACTCCTCTGCTTACTAGGTTGTGGGCAGTTTTCTTAAACTTTCTAAGAAGGCTGGTGTTCTTGTCTAAAATGAGGAATGGTCTTAGTACTTACCTCATGGGGTTGTTGGGAGTGGCTAAACGTAATAACAGGATCTACTACATAATAAATTCTCAATAAATTGGAGTTATTGTTATTCTATGGAAAGAATGTGTAAACTCTTGTGAATTTAGGCTTTCAAGGTAATATAGTGACAAGTTTTGTTTTTATTTCTAATTTTTTTGTTTCTTTTTAAAAATATATATTGATTTCAGAGAGGAAGGGAGAGGGAGAGAGAGATAGAAACATCAATGATGAGAATCATTGATTGGCTGCCTCCTGCATGCCCCCTACTGGGGATCAAACCTGCAATTCTGGATGTGCCCTTGACTGGAATTGAACCTGGGACCCTTCAGTTGGAAGGCTGATGCTCTATCCACTGAGCAAAACTGGCCAGGCAGTTTGTTTCTTTTGTTGTAATTTTCAGATTAAGAGTAAAACCTGTTATTTTTGTCTTAATGGAATCCTTTAAAACAAAATGTTTAATGTAAGGTGAAAACCAGATTTCTTTATTCCAAGAACTGGTTGCTCTCATTTCAAACCTTTATCGTAGCCCTTCCTGTTGCTGAGGGTTCTACGAAATACTTGTCCTTGCTTCTAATTTGCTGCTGGCTTGCCTAGGTAGGATTCTTTCAAGGGAAAAGTAAATTTTGCTTCCAAGCCTAGGGGGTGGTTATTGGATTAGGTGAACCACTATAGATAGTTATTTTCTGGGTAAGCATCCACTTCTAGCCCTGTTTATTTATGTAGGGCAAAAACACACTTTTCTCCTCTAGCTCAGATCACTCTTCTGATGTGGCATTTAGTCACCTGAAGCTGGTCTAGATGGTGAGCCGTGGGGGTGGGTGAATGAGTGCTGGGGCCCTGCCAGCCCTGAGTAGTTGTCATTCATTCATCTGTTGGAATTCTCTCCATTGTGGTTTTTAATGCCTCTTTGAGATTGTCATTTACAAAAAGTTGCTTTTATAGATTTATCTGTATGTTTAAATACATTTATTTACTGGAGGTTTTAGCATCAAATTTAGTACTTTTGTTTTCTGATTCTCCTGGCTGCATTGGCACTGCCTAATAAGTAGTTTGAATGCTTACTCTTTTTAAGAACCTATCTCAATAAAATGTCATCTAGCATGTTTTGCTTTAAAAAAACACATCTTGAATAACTGAATATTTTCTAGGTAATGTCAACATTAGTCAGCCACTTGGAGAATTGATTCAGCTATTCTCTTTTTTTAAAGCATTTTATGTGTTGGTGTACTGAAGCCCAGGGCACAATGGAGATTACTGTTGACTCATTTGGGCACTTAACACGTTTCCTTGGCATTTTGGCTTCTTGAAGGATTAGTATTCACCAATAGCTAATTTCAAAATCGCTTATCCTTTTTAGTGTTCTCAGGGAATTCAGTGTTTTTTAGGAGCCAGGGAGGGCATTTGGTAGATTGACTAGAAAAATAATTGTTTAAGCAGTGCTGATAACTGTGAGGTAGCTGTTGCCTTGACAACTAGGAAACTGTTCTGTTTGCTAAACAAAGGGATGGTAATTTAGTAGTTTAATTTCCTCTTGGCATGGAGGTGTTACATAAAACATTTTATTTTAGCCTCTGAGATGGTCTATATTATTGACCAAAATCAGAGAAGCAGAGCAAAAAGAGAAGGTAAGAGGTTTTTTTTGTTTTGTTTTTGGTTGTTTGTATACATGTTCTACCTATCAGGGTGGGTGTTGGTCAAAAGAGTCTTAATTAATCGGCTCACAGTTCTTTGTGTCTCTCTGTGTTGGACCAAAGTACAGTAGCCTCAGAATAGGTGTATAGCCTTGGTTATCTTTCTGTCACTCTCAAGCAGTGGTTCTCAACCTTCTGGCCCTTTAAATGCAGTTCCTCATGTTGTGACCCAACCATAAAATTATTTTCGTTGCTACTTCATAACTGGAATGTTGCTACTATTATGAATCATCATGTAAATATCTGATATGCAGGATGGTCTTAGGTGACCCCTGTGAAAGGGTCGTTCGACCCCCAAAGGGGTCTCGACCCACAGGTTGAAAACTGCTGCAGTCTAAAGGGTTGTGGTATACACTTCCTTATGGAGCATCCCACCAACTCTTAACCTCTCTTGCTATAGAATGCAACATGATTATTTCTGAATTGAATATGGGATAATATTTATACACCCCCTCATATATATACACAATTATACTGGCATCTGCTGTTTATGTGTTTTTATTTTATTTTATGCTTTTATTGATTTTAGAGAGAGGGACAACCACCCTTGTCTTAGTTTATGTAATACCTTCACCTTTAAAAAAAAGTTATTAAAATTATTTGATATAAATATGGGCAGTTTTGTTACATAGCATTATAATTTTAAAAAATACATTTTATTGACTTTTATTTATTTATTTATTTAAATATATTTTATTGACTTTTCACAGAGAGGAAGGGAGAGGGATAGAGAGTTAGAAACATCAATGAGAGAGAAACATCAATCAGCTGCCTCTTGCACACTCCTTACTGGGTGTGTGCCCACAACCAAGGTATATGCCCTTGACCGGAATCGAACCTGGGACCCTTGCGTCCGCAGGCCGACGCTCTATTCCCTGAGCCAAACTGGTTAGGGCCATTTTTATTGACTTTTAGATAGAGAGGAAGGGAGAGAGAGATAGAAACATCACTGAGAGACACATTGATCTGCTGTCTCCTGCATGCCCCCTACTGAGGATCGAGATCAAAACCCAGGCATGTGCCCTGATCGGGAATCAAACCCGGAACCTCTTGGTCCAGGGGACAAACACTTAATCCACTGAGCCACACCAGCCAGGCACATAGCATTAGAATTAATAAATAAATAAATAAATAAATAAATATGTTTTTGGAAATGCTAGCCACAGCTGTTAGGAGTGAATTTACTTTAAGATCCAAATGAAAATGATTTTTGCATTATTTGTTGCTGTATAACTGTATTTTCCCACTTACGTTTTATGAAATGTAATGGTAATAGATATTAATGGGAAGGTAATAGACGTTAATAGGAAGAAAAAATAAGAGGTTCTTTGGACAAACCAGATTGGGAAATGATGAGGCAGAGTGGGAATTCATTCAGTAAACCAGTTTTCCCAAATTTTCCTTCTTTTTTTTTTTTTTTGGTGGAGCTTCTTCGGATATTAGTATTTCTCGTGAAACACTTTGGGAAAAGCTACTTACATAATCTTTCTTTGGCTATGGACTTGATTAATATAAGCAGAATTCCTTAGAAATACAGATCCTATGTACAAGTATACCTGATTGTAAAAAGTCAGAGCAGCTGCATTAGGACTGTTAAAAACTAAATCAACAAGTGGGGAAACCTCACATATTAGTTAAGGTTGATGGATAAACAGACAGTGAACCCATGCCTTAAAGCATTTGAGACATTTTGACTAAGTTTTATTGGAGACTTCCCAGATTGGATTTTGTAGTTTGAATACATGTAATTCCTCCTGCCCCTTTTATGCCATTCTGTCTAAAAGTTGTCTAGGTATTCTGAATTTGGGTGCTTGTAAAGATACAGCCTATAAGAAGAAATTTTCTCTGACTTTGAGCTTTAAGAATCTGCTTTTTCATGGTCATGTAGTAAATATATATTTGAATGGATGGTGGATGGAGGGGGTGTGAAGGAATGGTATATATTTGTGATTGAGCAAATTCATATTATGAACCATGTATATTTTAATAGAAAAAGACGCCTTTATATTTTATATCATATACATTTAGTACATTTAAGTAGACTTTGATATATATATTGTAGTTATCTTTAAATTAGTGTATTTTACAGATTGTACTTGTTAACAAATACATAGTTATCACAGCTTTTATAGCTATAACAAGATTTGCTCTGCCATTCTGAGGTCTGACTGTGGGAAAGAATCAGAGCTTAAATCTAATTGGTTTGCATTTTTAGGCCCTGGATGAGCCTCCCTACCTGACAGTGGGCACTGATGTGAGTGCTAAGTACAGAGGAGCCTTCTGTGAAGCCAAGATCAAGACAGCAAAGAGACTTGTCAAAGTCAAGGTACAGTCTATGTAGATTTTATAAATTATATGTCCAGTATTTACTATTTAAACTTGGGTGAGTATATTTAATAATTTTCTCCTGCAAGATGAGTTTAGTTTCTAGGAGTAATGGCTATGAAAATACCTGGAAAAAATCATTATTTGTGATTTAGAAGTATTTTAATTGGAATGAAGTTAGATTAATATAGATGGTATATATATATAATATATATTAATATATACACATATTTTAAGCCCAAGGATTTTTTAAAAAATTGATTTTAGAGAGAGGGAGGGAGGAAGAGAGAGAGAAACATCTGTGTTAGAGAGAAACATTGATTGGCTGCCTTTGCATGCACCCCAACTGGGATGGAACCTGCCATCTTTTGCTGCACAGGATGACGCTCCAACCAACGGAGCCACACCAAGCAGGGCAGGATATGGTTTTTATTGATTTTATTTATTTATTTATATATTTTTTAAAATATATATTTTATTGATTTATTACAGAGAGGAAGGGAGAGAGATAGAGAGTTAGAAACATCGATGAGAGAGAAACATCGATCAGCCTCCTCCTGCACACCTCCCACTGGGGATGTGCCCGCAACCAAGGTACATGCCCTTGACCGGAATCGAACCTGGGACCCTTCAGTCCACAGGCCGACGCTCTATCCACTGAGCCAAACCGGTTACGGCTTTTATTGATTTTAAAGAGAGGAAAAAGAGAGAGAGAGAAACACTGATGTGAGAGAGAAACATCAGTCGGCTGCCTCCCACAGAAACCCCTACCGGGGATCAAACCCATAACCTAGGTATGTGCCCTGACAGGGAATCAAACCCATCCCCTTTTGGTTATACAACGACACTTGAACCCACTGAGCCACTCGGTCAGGGCAGTATACTGAAGGCCACCTTACTATAGACTTGGTGTTGTGTGTGTGTGTGCATGTGTCTAATTAAATTTATAATCTCTAGGTAACATTTAGGCATGATTCTTCAACAGTGGAAGTTCAGGATGACCACATAAAGGGCCCACTAAAGGTAATTCATTTATTTATTCATTATTAATTCCGATGCTTCAGTGGTAAACGATTAAAATTATACCCGGTCGTTTCTTTTTAATTCATTGACTATCTTGTTGAATTGATAAATATGTATTGCTCTCTAAATAGAATTTCTTTTTAATTCATTGACTATCTTGTTGTTGAATTGATAAATATGTATTGCTCTCTAAATAGATTAATAGAGAAAATGATGAGTGAGAATCATGGATCGGCTGCCTCCTGCACATCCCCTTACTGGGGATGGAGCCCGCCACCTGGGCATGTGGCTGGGAATTGAACCCTGACCTCCTGTTTCATAAGTGGACACTCATCCACTGAGCAACACTGGCTCGACACTCTGCTCATTTTTCTAATCGGATAGTTTGTTTTGATATTGAATTGGATGAGTTGTTTATATATTTTAGATATTAACCCTTTATCAGATTAATGATTTTCAAATACTTTTCCCATTCAGTAGGTTGCGTTTTCATTTTCTTGATAGTTTCCTTTCCTGTGTAGAAGTTTTTAAGTTTGCTGCAGTTTTAAAGACCATGTAAATATAACTCAGTATTTTCTTGATCAAATGGGAACTTTTTTTTTTTTTAATATATTTTATTGATTTTTTACAGAGAGGAAGGGAGAGGGATAGGGAGTTAGAAACATCGATGAGAGAGAAACATCAATCAGCTGCCTCCTGCATACTCCCCACTGGGGATGTGCCTGCAACCAAGGTACATGCCCTTGAGTGGAATCGAACCCGGGACCCTTGAGTCCGCAGGCCCACGCTCTATCCACTGAGCCAAACCGGTCAGGGCTCAAATGGAAACTTTTAAATGATTGTCATTAGTGTTACATTTTAACTCTTAAGGAGACTTCAGAGCCTATTCCTTAATTTTCCTCCCCTTCCTCCACCGCCTTCAAAGAGGAGTGGTTATATGGTGCACGGACAGTCAGTTTTCACAGATGGCGGTTCCAGTTCTCAAAGTGATGTCTGAGGACTCCTGGGGGTTCCTAAGACCCTTTTAAGGGAAAACGGGCACAACTGTTTTCATAATAATTCTTAGATAGTATTCGCCTTTTTACTATGTTGACACTTTCACTGATGGTACAGAAACTGTAGTGGTAAAACTGCTGGTACCGGCAACACAAATCAGTAATTTTATTCTACCGTGCACTCAATTAAAAAAATAAATAAAGCAAGTTTTTGGTTTGTTCACTTACCTTCTAAAAAGTTTTTCTAACTTTTAAAAATACTTTAGGTTGGAGCTATTGTGGAAGTGAAGAATCTCGATGGTACATATCAGGAAGCTGTCATCAATAAATTAACAGACGCGAGTTGGTATACTGTAGGTAAGGGAATCCATCTTTTTTTTTTTTTCTAAATATATTTTATTGATTTTTTACAGAGAGGAAGGGAGAGGGATAGAGAGTTAGAAACATCGATGAGAGAGAAACATCGATCAGCTGCCTCCTGCACACTCCCCACTGGGGATGTGCCCGCAACCAAGGTACATGCCCTTGACCGGAATCGAACCCTGGATCCTTGAGTCCTCAGGCCAATGCTCTATCCACTAAGCCAAACCGGTTAGGGCAAGGGAATCCATCTTTTAAAGAAGTTTTTTCAAAGATAATACAACCAAAGCAAAGTTTCCTTGATTTACTTTCTCCCCAGTGCCATAGACGATATAACTGTTAATGGTTATCTTTCCAGATTAAAAAATTTGTTTTATTAATATGTGCATAACATATTATTTGAAATTATTTAGTTATGCATATTATAGCATTGGATTTCTAGCTTTTTTTCATTTCAAAGTGTATCTCAGAGAAATTTCTTTTTCCATCTTAACCTTTTTTTTTTTTATCATCAGCCTAGGATATGTTTATTGATTTTAGAGAGAGGAAGGAGAGAGAGAGAGAAAGAAACATCGATTGGTTGCCTCCCATATTAGCCCTGACCAAGTATTGAACCTGCAACCTTTTGGTGTATGGGACGATGCTCCAAGCAACTGAGCCACCCGGCCAGGGCCATTCTAACTATTTTTCAGTGTACATTTAAGTATATTTATCTTGTTGAGTCACACCGGCCGGGCTGTTATCTCTTCCTTATTATTTTTAGTTTGTGAGTTCTTTTTATATTCTGAATATTTGCTGCTTTAGTTTGCAAGTACTTTTCTCATTGTTTTACTCATATCTTTACTATGTCACAAAATATACGTATATTCTGTGTATATATAAACTTACAGTAAATTTGGTGGGGCATTTTAGTACTTTAAATAAGTAGTTTTCAACTGGGAGCAAGTTCATCACTCAGGGAACATTTGGCAATGCCTGGAGATATTTTTGGTTATCACAGCTGGGAGGGGGGTGCTGATGGCATCTAGTGGCCAAGGTTGCTGTTCAGTATCTACAGTGCATAGGACAGCTCCCCTCACAATGGAAGAGAATTATCTGGTCCAAATGTTAGTAGATCTGTGATTGAGAAACCCTGCTTTAAATAAAAATGGCAGTCTGAATATATCAGTTTGTACTCTTTCTGTTTCTTAGCTAAATCTGTAGGTTTTTACCAGCAGGAAATCTTGCTTTTCCTTTACCACCTTGAGAAGGGTTAATAGCATTTAAATAGTTTCATGCTGCAATGCTAACATTTTTATTTGGTGTTTTCCGATTGAGGGAAGAAGTTTTTTTTCATTTAAGGTCCATTGTTTCTTTTTTGCTAGAAATTGGAAAAGATACTCAATGTTTGAAGTTGATTATTAGAAAACATAAGATGTGACCTGAATTTTGAATGTAATATTTAAAACAATAAATAGCTCTATTTCCGCTCGGAAAATTAAATAATTTATGTTATCTTGTTAATCTTTGAAAAACTCTTCAGCAGTTTCCGTTTTTACCTTCTCTCCTAGTTTTTGATGATGGAGATGAGAAGACGCTGAGACGGTCCTCACTGTGCCTGAAAGGAGAGAGACATTTTGCTGAAAGTGAAGTAAGTGACCATTTAACAAATGAACATCTCCTAATAGTCTATATTGGGGGGAGCAAAGTTTGCTTTCTCAAATCAAGCAACTTATATGTTAATTAGGAAAATTCATCAAAACATAATACCATTATAATATAATCTGTGAAGCCTGCTTGAGGCTTTGTGTTTGAGTATTCTTTTTGTCATGTAAATGATTATAGGAAAGAGAGGTCTGATTTGTAGCCCACTTGAACCCCATCATCATGAAAATAATGTAGTTACTACAAGCAATCCAGAACTACCATTGCTAGTAGCTGACATAATTGCAGCCTCCTTAAAGAAGCCTTGCCTGGCTGCCCTTTCTAAAATTGTCCCTTTCATCCCTCTTAATTGTTTTAGGTTGGTTTCATTTTCTTTATAGCACATACTGTTCGCTGACTTTAAAATATGTGTATGTGCTTGACTATTGGTCTATTATTGTCTGCCTTTCTCATT
Organism: Myotis brandtii; assembly: GCF_000412655.1. Classification (NCBI taxonomy): domain Eukaryota; kingdom Metazoa; phylum Chordata; class Mammalia; order Chiroptera; family Vespertilionidae; genus Myotis; species Myotis brandtii. The sequence goes on from NW_005370653.1 coordinate 1,032,185, forward strand.
GGAAAGTGTCAGGAGGGCAGGGATTTTGTGTCTTGTTTACCGCTTGGTTCCCAGTGCCTAGAACAGTGCCCACAGAGTAGGAACTGAATAAATGTTCGTTGAATGAATAAATGAAGTGCTTATATTTCTTAAGGAAATATAAAGCATTTCTCAGAGCTTTACATACATTATTACATTTACATTATGAAGTAGAAACCATTATTTTCTTTTACTTACAGATAATGAAACATGATTAGAGCTGGTTCTTAAACCAGCACTTTTTAGTACCAAATCCATGATCTAAAATTAAAATGTGTTATTCAGTTACTAAGAAGGGAAAGTTCACAACGTTTTGTAAATCTGTAGCTTGCTACTCAGAATTTTTAAATGGACGTATGGTTATAAACAGTGCTATAGTCTCTAGACCCCCTCCCCAGTCAATAAAAATTAATGCTCAGAGGGGCCCAACCATAATTTTTTTTCTAGTCACTATTTGGAACAGTGTTTTTGGGGGGACATTTAATATTATTTATTAAATCACTAGACTTGCAATGTAATAACTTTTTCTGGGTTTATGTTCTTACCCACAGACTCTAGACCAACTCCCACTCACCAACCCTGAACATTTTGGCACTCCAGTCATAGGGAAGAAAACAAATAGAGGAAGAAGATCTAATCATATGTAAGTCCATTTTCATAACTGTTAGTTAAACCTGAATTCAGCCAAAACCGGTTTGGCTCAGTGGACAGAGCATCGGCCTGCGGACTGAAAGGTCCCAGGTTCGATTCCGGTTGAGGGCATGTACCTAGGTTTCGGGCACATCCCCAGTAGGAGATGTGCAGGAGGCGGCTGATCGATGTTTCTCTCTCATCGATGTTTCTAACTCTCTATCTCTCTCCCTTCCTCTCTGTAAAATATCAATAAAATATATTAAAAAAATAAATAAAATAAATAAATAAATAAATAAATAAACCTGAATTCATTTCTCCTAGTGTTGCTCTAATAGTTACTAATTTTAAATTGTAATTTCAAAATGCTAACTGAATCTAATAGTAATTTTAGATCTAATAGTAATTTCAGACTCCTTAGCATGGGTCCTTGAGGTTCTCCATGTTCAGCCAACCTTAGCAGCTGAGTATCTACCTCTTATTTCTCCCTACATGTATGGGGATACTGTAGTCAAAATGGAACGGGCCAGCATTCTAATTGTGACTATGCTTTGGAGACAGAAATTGGGTGAGCATAGCTCTCATATTACAGCAAACCCATGAAAATAGGTATTAGTTTTATCCTTACTAAAAATTGGGGAAATTGGCTGCAGATACAATAAGTAACTAATCTAAGGAACACAGGAATGAAAGGATCCCCTTACTGGGGACCGAGCCCACAACCTGATTGTGGGCTTTCTCTGAAGCAGATTCAGCAGAATTTTTTGTTTTGTTTTGTGTTTCTTTTTTCCTTTTTAGTAGTATTTTTTACTCTACTTTTGTCTAATATCAAATAGATGGTTTTAGATCCCCTTTCTAACGTCTTTCTAATTTACTAGTTCAATATACAATGTAACTGGAAGGAATTTTTAACAATACAAAAGAATCATATTGTGCATTTTATGAATATTTGTGCATATTTGATATTGAGAATAACAGTGATGATCTCTTACCAGATTGTCTCCTCTCTCTCCCCTGACCCCCAGTAATAAAGATCTGCCTGCCTTCTTGTAAAATTAGCTTTGTACTAAGAGTGTAAAATTACTGTCTATAACTCCTTTAATCTGAATGTAGGATCTAATATATTTTACTATGTATAGCATGGGGGTATTTTATATGGGGCCTTCAGCTTTTTGAGAATTTGGGGACCAATGTTAGTCTGTTTTGAACTTTCCCTTAATTGTTTAAAATAGCACTAAATAAATGGGAAATATTTTTAGGAAAATGATGTGTTTTTCTCTAGTGATAGTCCTTTTATGTTGGTATTCTTTAGAAATTTAGGAACTTAATTTTTAAATTAGCCGTTCTGTGGACATTAGGAAATGGGAAAAGATTTCTAGAATGTCTGTATTTATCAACTTGGTCTGCTTATTCTTGGTGAAGATAAGTGAAATTTCTTACTGTTTCTTTCCCTAGACCAGAGGAAGAGTCTTCTTCATCCTCCAGTGATGAAGATGAGGACGACAGGAAGCAGATTGATGAGCTGCTAGGCAAAGTTGTTTGTGTAGATTACGTTAGTTTGGATAAAAAGAAAGCACTATGTTTTCCTGCATTGGTGAGTAACTTCAATGAAAAGAGTTTCATTTTCAACTACATAAGTTCATGAAAAAAACCACAGCTGCTTGTCTTAGTGTTTTTCATAGGTGCAAAATGGGGAAATGGTTTTAGCATCATTTCGTTCAGAGAAAGATTAACTTTCAAAATTGCCTCTGAGTACAAAGAACTCTTGAAGTCATTTAAGAAAGGCAAAATTCATAGGCCTCTTACATTGGCACTGCCTTTGGGAAAACATGCTTTCTCCTCACTAAATAACAGCTGAGGCTATTTCAAATAAAAGAAATCTTTTAATGTTAGTAGGAAATCTTACACGGACTCCAGAAAGGTACCCACTTTGAAGTGTTTACTTTTTAGAGTGGGTAGTATTACAAAGAAATGTAATGTGTTTTAAATACATATTTAACAGTAAATAATACAGAACCCCGTCCCTAGCTTTTTTTAAGGATGGAGACTGTCTTGATGAAGGTTTTAATACCTGATCCCATTTTGGGGCCTGCCCTTCTCTTACTGTGGTGCAGACCCTCGCTAAGACGCTAGCTCCCCTCCATTCCGCTCTCCACTTCTGATAGGACGCGCTTGCAGCCCGAGCCTGTGCCAGAGGCAGTGGGGGAGCCGTAGACCTGGGAAGATGTAGGATGTAAATTGAAAAGTACGGGTGACTGTGTCCACATGTGTGTACCTGTTTGCCCTAAAATTAAATTTAGTTTTTAAACTAAGCTGAAAAACTTCTTTCTAAAAGGATTTAAATAATTGGTTCTGATGTAACTATCCGTAAATGTGTATTTACTAACCATAATTTCACCCTTTTTTTTTATAAAGGTGGTTTGTCCTGATTGTAGTGATGAAATTGCTGTGAAGAAAGATAATATTCTTGTTCGATCTTTCAAGGATGGCAAATTGTAAGTATAACTCACTTGTTATGAAAAAGATGCCGTTTTTCCACATTAGAATGGTAAATGATAAAGTTATTTCCAGTGACATTACCCTTTTACTTTTCGCCATTGTATTTACTAACCATAATTCCACCCTTTTTTTTATAAAGGTGGTTTGTCCTGATTGTAGTGATGAAATTGCTGTGAAGAAAGATAATATTCTTGTTCGATCTTTCAAGGATGGCAAATTGTAAGTATAACTCACTTGTTATGAAAAAGATGCCGTTTTTCCACATTAGAATGGTAAATGATAAAGTTATTTCCAGTGACATTACCCTTTTACTTTTCGCCATTCAGAAAGTTTCAAAGTATGATCATTTTTCATGTTACTAGTAAGTGTAGTAGTATGTCTTTCCTTGTTCATGATGGTCTTTGCTAAACTACACTCTCAGTATTGTCTAATTTGTCAATTTTGCCTGTGTAATAGCTGGTGATTTGTTGAGGCAAATTTGATATATCTTCCATATCTAACCCTTGATTGATATACTAGTGGATACATTTATGGTTCTTGAATGTTTAATTAGGACTCTTAAATTGTATCTTAAGTGTTAAGAGAGATATTTTTCATGTAGAACTTTCTTAGAACTGAGTTACAAATTTCTATTTTTTTTCCCCTTTAAGAATTGTGTGACTCTGCCTTAAAGGATGACTATATCTTTAAAGGATGATCATATTTTAAGATTGGTGTTTGGGTTTTCAAGTTCTAAAAAGTGATTTTTAAAAACAATCTATGAAAACCATGTTAACTAAATGGAGATAATGAGAGAAATTTGAACACTGAAATTGAATACTGGTTTGATGATATTAAGAAATTACTAGTTTTTAAATGTGTGATAATGGTATGATTATATTTTTTAAAAGAATTTTGAAGCTCCATAATGAAATTATATGTCTCGGATTTGCTTCAAAATAATCGAGCTCAGGTAGGAGGGAGTAGGTAGGGGTATAAATGAAGCAGTGATGATGAGTTAATGATTATTGTAGTTGGGTGATGGATATGTGGGAGGTCATTGCACTATTTGGTCTACTTTTGTATATGAGATTTTAAAAATAAAAGCTTAAAAGAAATAGGCAAGCTGAAACTTGTATTTGGAATAGTTTTCAGGCTTTTTGGTTTGACTGAAACTAACCAAATGCAGGAAAGATGAATAATCATTGATCAGTGTCAAACAGGAAATATATATGACATATATGGTAGAACCTCTTATAGATGCTTATATCTGATCCCTCTTTATAGTTGAGGACTTTAGTCTAAAATCCAGTTAAAATTTTGTTAAAAGAACATTCACGTTATAAACTAGTACATTTTCTTCCAATATTAAATTTAGTCATTTCCTATGATTATTCCAAGATAATGGCAGATTCTTGTTGTTTGACTTCTTATTTATTGGATTGATGCATTCTGCCACCCAAACATTTTTATCTGTTGTTATTTTTAGTATTTAAGTACTTTTCATTTAGGATTTCATTGCCTTTAGCCAGGGGCCCTTGATAATTTGAGAATACCTTGTTTATAAAATGTCTCTATTAAAGGTGGGGTCCTTTTGTAGATGATTACATGTATTAACATTTTATCTGTAACTTGCACCCTTGTGTAAATGTCAGTATTCCCATATTATTTTCAGCAGCTTTCTGTGGTGTGTAATTAGGCTCTTAATTAATTTCTGTTGTATTTTTGTGTTTGCTTTTTCTTTTAAATTGAAAAAAATAATACAGTACTTCAGTACCAAGAAAGGATGTCCATGAAATTACTAGTGATACTGCACCAAAGCCTGATGCTGTATTAAAACAAGGTAAGGGTAATCTTGAAATAAATTGTTAATTAAAAAAACTGATGAGTGTAGGGTTAAGGGGGGAGATGAGGACACATTTGTAATACCTTAACTAATAAATAAATAAAACTAAACAAAAAACTGATAGTATTTTTGGAGATTAAGTTTTCTTAGGTTGAGGTGGGTTGTTGGGTAGAGATTAACCAACGAATTTGTGTGCATATATGCATAGCCATGGACACAGTAGTGTGGTGAAGGGAGATGGGTTCGAGTGGAGGTCAAGGGGGGAGAAAGGGGACATCTGTAATACTTTCAATAATACATTTTAGCCGAGTCCGGTTTGGCTCAGTGGGTGGAGCGTCGGCCTGCGGACTGGGGGGTCCTGGGTTCGGTTCCGGTCAAGAGCATGTGCCTGGGTTGTGGGCACATCCCCAGTGGGAGATGTGCAGGAGGCGGCTGATTGATGTTTCTCTCTCATCGATGCTTCTGGCTATCTATCTCTCTCCCTTCCTCTCTGTGGAGAATCGGTAAAATATATTTAAAAAAAAAATAATAATACATTTTAAAAAAGGATATTTTTTAAAAATTGCCTTTAAAGTTATACTTAGCTTTCTGTGACTTTGAGTTTTGTAAACCCATGTGTCTTTTGTTATCATAGTTTCCTTTTTTTTTCAGCTTAATATTATTTAAAGTGTGAAAGAACTATATCAGCAGCTATTGCTATAGTCTGGCTTTTGCCTCTAAATAAAATGTTAGTTCCTGAGGATGGTAGAAACAGGAATCAAAGTAATTTTGATTTGGCATTTCTCATACCGTAATAATAGTTATCCTATATAATAAAAGCATAGTATGCAAATTGTCCCCTTGACTGGGAGTTCATCTGGGAGTTCAACCAGAGGGTGGGGCTGGCCAGGCGGAGGGAGGAAGTACCTGGCCGGCAGCCAGCAGCCGCTAGGGACCCTACCAGTGCACAAATTTTGTGCACTGGGCCCCTAGTATTTCTTATATTATATTATTCAGTGGTTATATTAAATGCTGTAATTGCATTTCTTACTAGATTTTTACCATTGTATATAGCTGCTTGTTTTCACTTGGCCTATATTCATCAAATCTAATAATACGTTGTGTAGACTGGTTAAAAATCATCAAGAATTTTATGGTTTAAAATTTATTTCCATGTATTGTAAAATGAGAATTACTGCATAGCTAATTTTAATTGAAGTTAATTGTTAATACAATTCAAGTTTAGCGATCTAGAGAAAATATTTATATTTTCAGGTATTGTATGTTCATTACAATGGTTCTGGCTGGCATGTGATTCTATTTAATTGTCATTTGTTGGGTAAACGATTAAAGATTTACCTAACTTAAGTATGTTTTTATTAGACATGCTTAATTTTTATTTAAAAGAAAAAAACTGCTCTTTTGTATTTGTTAGGACCTAGGTCCCCTTCCAATAGTAGCAGTTTTGTCATGTATAAAAATGGCTGCCTGATGCTTAAGACTGAGAGGATTAAATGAGCAGCTACACAGAAAAGCCATCAGCTCAGTGCCGGCACACAGCAGGCACTGATAACTGTCAGCGGTATTTACACAGTGGTCTTCATTTCTTTGTTTACTGTCTGTAGACAAGTCAGTTGTCTTCTTTCTCCAGTTCACTAGTTTATGGTCTGTTTCCAGCCTTTGATCAGGCGCTAGCGTTTCACAGAAGCAGAACTGTTCCTGCTAACTGGAAGACGGAGTTGAAGGAGGACAGCTCCAGTAGTGAGGCGGAGGAGGAGGAGGAGGAGGAGGAGGAGGAGGAAGACAAGGAGGATAACAGCAGCGAGGAGGAGGTCAGTGAAACAGTGAGGCCTTTACATTAAAATTACAGTTGGGTTTTCGAGTTAGAATTTGGCGCATAAGTCATTAATTACTTGAATACTTTGAGTATTAGAAATATTTCATAATAAAATTGTATTTGTGATACTCATCGTAATCAAGTAGTTTGCTTGCTTACCTTAAAATAGAAATAGGGTCTTGTGAAAATAAAACTAACTATAGATATCCCAATAACTCAGAAATGTTTCCTAATTTTACTGTGCTTTCGGTTTAACCGATGATTAAGGAAATACCCATCTAACATAAGAAAACTTTCACATGCTTTTCACTGTCGTGTAGATAGCTGTCACCTCATACAGTGTTTACATCTGTGTGTTTTATTGAAATACCTAGAAAAGTACAAAATACATATTCCACCTAGTATTAAAAGAATAAGTAAAAAAGTAAAGGTTAATGAGAATCTTAAATGATTTTATCTAACATAAGTGGATGTGTAGTTCTGATAAGATCATAAATAAGACATCTGAATTTATATAGATAAAGAAGCTGAAGTTTTAGATTTTGTTGTAGCTAGTACTTTAGGTCTAGCAGCGACAAGTACCAAGAAAAGATGTCCGTGATATCACTAGTGACATTGAACCACGGTACTCTTTCATGGTTTGTTGAGCGACTTTATAAAAGTTATTGGGTGAGAGGTACAGATAGCGAAGGCTAGTATATTTGATCGTGAAATGAATTGTATGTAATGTTTTCAGGAAACTAAGTTCATGTCAATATGTAATATTTTAGGTAAGTTATGAAATTCTGCCACATAACTATTATTGGCATAGGGTTGTTTTATGATATGATAATCTATAGTGACAATGTGTAGTGTAAACGTGCCCCTGGTTTCCGTCTTCTCTCCCACTGCGTTCTATTTAAAATGCTAAATGAGTAATTAGTCCCTTGTTAAAACCTTTTCAGTAGCTTCTTATCGCTCTAAAAATCAAGCTTCACTTATAGGTCCTCCTTTATAATCCAACCCCTGCCTTCTTTTTTTCATTACTTTTCTTGGTATGCTCTCTTTCCCCCCACCCCCAACTTGGAACTTTATGCTATAGCAATATCAAATTATATACCTTCTACTACTCACCTTTGCACCTACTCTACCCCACAGTGCCCTTCCCTCCTCTTCCCTCCCCCAGTCAGCCTGGCACCCTCCTGTTCAGTTTTCAAACCCGACATATGTCACCATTGTAAGGGGAAACCTTCTGTAAACCATCACCTTTCTCATCTCAGGAAAGTTAATCACTCCGTTTGCTAGTCTAAACTACTACTGGTCCGTGTACATATTTTGTCAATGTACATAAGTACATTGGTTTATGTCTGTTTCTTAATTCCCCTACTAATCTATAAGCTCCTCAAGGGTAGGGACCTTGTCTTCCTTGTACTTATTATATTCACAGTGTCTGACACAGTGTGTAACATGTAACAGATGATCAGTAAATGTTAATTACCAAACGGTTGGTGCTTGGATTTGTGTTTTTGTGAAAGCAAATCTGGTTTCCAGTTTAAACATTTTTTTGTGTCATATATAAACTTGACTTAAAAATTTTGCAAAAGGAATTAATTTGGCAGTTTATGAAAGTTAAATATTGTACCATGGGAACATTAGGTGATATCTAGAAAATAGATTTCCTTAGACTTACATCTGACTACTTTACCAACACACAGCATATGTGGACCATCTTTAAATTGAGAAATACAGATTTATCCTAAACAAGTTAATAATTGTCATTTATTCTCCTGTGCCCAGCTAGCAAGCCTAGTAATTTATCCACATGAGTTTTTGTTTTTAATTGGCCTTCCTCTGCTCTGCTAGCATTTAATATAAAGGGGTAACATCTCATTTAAACAGTGGCATTAGACACAGTTTTAAAAATTAAAGAGATTTATTTAGACCATCAATAGAAAAGTATGCTCCCACCTTTACTATGAGAGATACATTGGCCTCAGCCAGAGTAACTGTAGCCTTGGTGTATAGTTTGGACCACTTGCTCTGCAGTTACTCTTAGTCATTGCTTATTTTTCTTTCATTGATTCAGCACCTGACCTAGTGCGTCCACCGACTGGTGCTCATAAAATGTTTGTGAATGGATGATAGTCACTGAATTGATGAGTTCCTCCCTCTCACCTACTACCCTGCTCCTTGCAGGTTGCTTCAGGACCAGCTCCCCACTGCCACAGCCCCTGGCCACAGCAGCAAGAAGCTAGTCCCTCCCTTGTAATTGATAAATCGGGGAACTATTTTATTACTTGAAGATTTCCCTAAGTCTGAATCTTCAGGTATTGTAGATCAAGTTTGTTCCCCACTTTACCGATTTGACACGCTTGCAGTACTCCACAGTGGGGCTGTGTGTAATGATGGACACGTGTAGTTACAGCTACTGGGACCCACACTTGTACAGTTCTATGAGGAGCAATAATCGAGTCAGTTTTGATGTTAAATTAAACCCTGACCCAATTTCATAGAAGTGAGAGTAGGTCTTCGTGAGCCTGTGACCCTGATTTAAAGAGTTGATCTCTTACATGGGATAAACCAAAAGTTGGTGAACCGTCTTTGTAGTCTCTTTTCTTATATGAGAATTTACAGTTGGGATTGTCACTTTGGAAATACCTTTTAGGACATATTCCTCTGTAAAGCACAAAATGTCTAGAATTTCCTGGGTTCGAACAGCTTAGTATTAAGAAAAAATTTGTATTTGATAAAAAGCCTTTGAAATATTTTAGTGAGTATTAGTCTTTGCTGTTGGTAGGAAATCTGCTTGTTTTATTCAATGCTTAACTGAGCAAAATAATATTCTATTCTTCTGTGACTAAAACAGGAAGAAATAGAACCATTTCCAGAAGAAAGAGAAAACTTTCTTCAGCAGCTGTACAAATTCATGGAGGATAGAGGTGAGTGTGTTTTTTTTAAATTAATGTAGGTATCCGATATATAGTTAATATTTTAAAAATAATAATTCTGTTCATTAAGCTTCCTATTTCTGGTAATCATGGCTATCTTTTTGGTTGCCAATATCACCAGCACCTAGCATAGTGTCTGTCCCATGGAAAGTGGAATGAGGAATTTGACAGAGTTTTGATAGATACATGGCCGTGGGCCCAGAAATGCCTGTGTTCTGTTCTGTCGTTTCTTCACTCCCATCAGCACTCTTATACCAAAGAACTCTGACGCTAGGGAGCAGCAGCAGAGTGGGAATCGTAGTAGCAACATTGTAATCGCACCTACATAGATGCCACTAGGAAAAGGCCTCCTTCTCCAGAACCACTGTTTGACATACGTGTGTGTGTGCGCGCATCATGTGACTACACTCTAAGACGAACCCTAAGTCTTTTTATAAAGGCTCAGCCTCACAACTAAGAGAATGAAGCCAGACACAGAGAGCCAGAAGTAAAGTGTGACAGTATTCCAAGGTGAACCTTGGCTTACCTCACTGAACCTGCCTAGTGTTGTTACGTAAATGCAGGGGTTGGGGGAAAGAGGAACAGGTGCTGACCTTTGGTGGTAACCCAGTTCTCCAGGAACTATTGGACTGTTACCTTCTTGCTCATCTGCTCAGAGTGTAGTTTCTCCTTTCCCGGGAAGATGCGAGCAAGGGAAAGGAGGCGGGAGAAGCAGAAAGCTCTCTAGCTTGAGGAGAAGGACATGATTGAATAGGATTTGGAAATGCCACTTTACTCTGTAATTACTTTTAAATCTCCGTTTGCTTGCTGATGAGTAGAAGCTGGCTGTTTGTCTTTTGCTCTCATAAATGATAGTGGCTACTATAATGTAGTTATCTTTTTATAGAATATACATTGTCCTTGGTTCCTGTGTTATTTCTTTGTATAAATGGAGGCTTGGCCTAAGAAGGTAGGCTATTTCTTAGGCTTTTATGTAACATAAATAAAAAGTGATGAATAAAGTCTAATATTAGAACAGTGATAAAATATGATTATGCCAGTCATATTTTTTGGAAAGGGCCATAGGTTGTGTAGCTTTGTTTTTTTATTTCCTCTACCATTTTCTAAAGGCATGATAGTTTGTGTCCTTGCCCTACATTTTTCCATATTAGAATGAAAGAATACTATAGCTTTACTCTAGAACAGCGGTTCTCAACCTGTGGGTTGTGACCCCTTTGGCGGTCGAACGGCTCTTTCACAGGGGTCGCCTAAACCATCCTGCATATCAGATATTTACATGACGATTCATAACAGTAGCAACATGACAGTTATGAAGTAGCCACGAAAATAATTTTGTGGTTGGGTCACAACATGAGGAACTGTATTTAAAGGGCCAGAAGGTTGAGAACCACTGCTAGAATCATTTAGAGAAGTAGTAATTTAGTAAAATGCAAAGAAAGTAAGCCCTGGCTGGGTAGCTCAGTTGGTTCGAGTGTTGTCCTATCTGCCAAGGTTATAGGTTCAGTCCCGTGTCAGGGCACATATAAGAATCAACCAATGAATGCATAAGTAAGTGGAGCAACAAATCAATGTTTCTCTCTCTCTCATCAATAAAGAAAAAATTAATCTTTAAAATGCAAAGAAGTTATCATAAAAATAACTCTGAATGTTAAGCAGTTGCCCATCATTTCAACAGTTTTACCAAACCTTGTTTCCCTGATTTTTAAAATTATTATTGTGCTTTCTTTGGTATTTATTCTTTAACTCATAAGGGTAATAAAAGTGGAATGAAATCATATAAGGTTTCAACAACCTGGTAAGAGGGGAAAAATTTTAATGAAATGGACTTAAGTAGAAGACATGTTTTTCGTATTTTATTTTTTATTGATTTTAGAGAGGAAAGGAGAGAGAGAGATAGAAACATCAATGATGAGAATCATTGATCGGCTGCCTCCTGCACGCCCCCTACTGAGGATCGAGCCTGCAACCCGGGTATGTGCTCTTGATGGGAATCGAACCTGGGACCTTTCAGTCCGCAGGCTGACTCTCTATCCACTGACCCAAACTAGCTAGGGCAACAGGACATGTTTTTAATGAACAGCATTTCCCCCCCATATATGCAGGGTAGGACAAAAATAGGTTTACAGTTGTTCGTATGGAAAGTGCAATAAATTAATAAATAATCACATAAGAATGAATTGTTTATACTCAAAACTGTAAAGCTACTTTTGTCCCACTCTCTGTGTGCGTGTACACACAGCCCTTTGCACTGTATTTGAATCTTTGGAAATTTTAAATACAAAAATGCAGTGCGATTTTAATATATTTTGTGTTTTCCTTAATAGGCACACCTATTAACAAACGACCTGTGCTTGGATATAGAAATTTGAATCTCTTTAAGTTATTCAGACTTGTACACAAACTTGGAGGATTTGATAATGTAAGTATTACAATCAAAAGTGAAGCATGTTTTTTATACATGTTTTCTATCTAAATTATTTATTCCAATTAATAAAAAATGGAAATGACAGGTTAGGAACAGAGCTGGCTTCCTCAGAACAAATTTAAATTTAATTAAATATTTTTTAAAATGAGCTTTCTGACTTACTGTTAAGTTTGTCAAACTTTCATAAACCACCTAGTTATGTCTGAAGTCACAGCATAACCATATCCATGGAAATTCTTGCTTATGTCTCCCACTAAACTAACATACTTGGGAGCATGGATCTGTGTTAATCTTCTTTATATCTGTAATCTTGTCCACTGTGCCTGATATATATAAAACATATCATTCGTATATGTGGTTATATAAACATGCAGAAAACCTTTTTTTGAACTAGAAGAAATTATCTTAAGATTGCCATGATGAATGGTGCTCATCTAATTAAGACTGAAAATTTTTTCTGTAGAATCAAATGCTTTAGTAAAATCCATAGAACTGCTTTGATTTATTAGCTTGTAAGTTTTATGGGACATGATACTTCATTTTAAAATTTCTATCTTGGCTTCTTCATTATAAATTTTGATTAGGAATTTGGACATTTTCTTATTTACTAAAGCAGGGTTTATTTAAAATGAAGTGGTATAATATTTCAACATTTGTGAATTCTCTGAGATTTGTTAGAATACTAAAACTTATTTTAAAATGTGAATCAATTTTTTATTTAGTATTTATTGAGATTGATATTTCATTCATCCATTTGAGACTAAAACCAATAAATAGAAACATATTTGTATATACTACGTTTATAAAAATATTTTTAAATTCCTACCTTTAATTTGGAAGTTTTCATTTCATTTTGTCCATTAGATTGAAAGTGGAGCTATCTGGAAGCAAGTCTACCAGGACCTTGGGATTCCTGTCTTAAATTCAGCTGCAGGATACAATGTGAAATGTGCTTATAAAAAGTAAGTCGGCGTACTTGCTATAGCTGCATTCAGTATTTTATCTAGAAAGCAGGGTGGGATGTATCCCATAACTGAGGCTCTAAGAAGAAATCAGAAATTTTCGCTGGAGTAATCACTCTATAATATAACATTTTCTAGAGTGTATTCTATGAACACTAGATCTACAAGATCATCTGTGAAGAAGTTTTTGTGACCAAGTAAATTTTGCAAGTACTGTGTTAGGTTAAAATGCTAAAGTTTTAACAGTTAGGTATGCACAAGTTTGATTCCTGGTCCTGCCAGTTACTAGCGATCGGTGCCCTTGGACCATGCCTTTGTTCTCCTCAGCCTCAGTATCCTCATCTGTAGAATGAGATAGTACTGTTTGCCTCGTAGGATTACTCTGAGGATTAAATGAGATTTTACGTGTACTTAGAGGTCCAAAGCCTCACTTACAAAGAAGTGCTCAACAAACAGGCTATCACTGGAACTTGTAAAAGCTACTGTTGTTACAGTTAGTATATTTAAGATTATGATTGTCTTCTCACTTTTAGCATAGTTTTTTTAATTGAGACTTTCTTTGAAAAATGTTTCTATTTGGGTTAAAAAGATTGGGAAGAGCTGAACCAGAATAAATGAGAATGTTAAGGCTCCATATCTGAAAAACAAGAGAAACGAACAAATTTAAATCACCACAACTCTACAGTAATATTTCAAAATTTTCCCCAAATGTAATTTCTCTTCATGTTTCTAGATACTTATATGGTTTTGAGGAGTACTGTAGGTCGGCCAATATTGAATTTCAGATGGCACTGCCAGAGAAAGTTGCTAACAAGCCATGTAAGGAGTGTGACAGTGTAAAAGAAATAAAAGTTAAGGAAGAAAGTGAACCAGAAATGAAAGAAATAAAGATTGAAGAGGAGGAGAAGATAATAATAAAAGAAGAAAACCCTACTGAAGATGATGTTGAAAGGAAGGAAAATTTAAAACCCTCTCTGGTAAATCAGATACTGTCCTTTTCCACCTTTGGTACATTTTCTGTATACTCTAAAGATTTGTTAATTTATTGTATAATTTTATACTTAGATAGATTAGATTGTGCATTTTCTTCAGTAAGTGCTATTTTGGTGTTTACAATAGCTGTTCAATATTTTTGCCTAGTATTTTAAGAATGGCAGGAGTTTCTTAAAATGACTAATAACTTTCTCAATATTATCATTGGTTGTACCTTTTTTAATTAGATCATGGAATTAAGTTGGTAGTATTTACTTTTGTTGGTTTAGTTGCTCTGATCTTTTTCTAGGGAAGTAAAAAGAATTTATTAGAATCTATATCTACACAAAGTGATCAGGAAAAAGAAGTTAACCTAAAAAAGACAGAAGAAAATGAAAATCTGGTCAACAAAAATGATGAAACAACTGGGTTAGATGAATCCCTCAGCATAAAGGTAGAAGCTGAAGAAGAAAAAGCAAAATCTGGGTAAGAACTCTGTTTTTGGTTAAGATGCATTTTGGCTGAATGAATTCTTGTAATTTTCTCTTTGTATGTGCGTGTATGTATGAATCGAAATTTGATTGACAAAATATAGAATAATTGGCTGATTTGCATTTATTACATAAATAGCATTTGCCTACTTCAGAGACCCTACTAATGCAAATGTAGCAAAAGGTCATGTTTTTGATTCATTCTCTTTGCTCTCATCATGGAAATTTATAAAATTTTCAGCTAGAGAAAAGTACTTCTTACTACATTAGGCTCTGCTAAATAACCAGATAATACAAATTTGGGAAAATGATTTTCTCCAATGTTTTATAGGTGGTATGTTGGCTGTAGATTTTGACAGTTGTATTCATTTCTTAAGCAAAAAATAAGAATGGAAAAGTGCTAATACTTAATTTTTAAAAGGCCGAAATTGTTATGCTGTGTTTTATGTGCAAGTAGCATTTACTTGTTTTGGTTCATTTGGAATGATGAATTATTTAGCAATGTAATTTGTACACTGCCAGTGGACCCCTGGATTTTATAGGTGATCTTTGGTGTCTAATCTTATTTCTAAGGTTTAAAAACGCTAAACATTCCTCATTGCTAGTGGCCCATTTAAGTAAGTACAACCAGTGTTTTTTAATATTTTTCTGAAATTTGGCCAAAGCATGAAGCCAAGGAGGGAGGAAGAAAAAAGAAAAACATGTTTAGATGAATATAGTAAAAGGTATTTATCTTTGTTACGTATCTGTGTGTACAAATATATATTTCACATATTCCTCACTGCTATTGCAACTGTTAAGAAACTTAGTGAGTATCCAGCTTTTTGCCTAAAATCTCTTGATCATTTTAGTGTTATTTTGCAAATTTGGCCTCAGCATGCAGATAAACTTTAAAGGAAAAAACAACAACACTGGGTTTAGATGAATATAGTGTGTTCATTATATTTGGTTGTAGTTCTCTGTATGTAAATGTTTATTTGAAATTATATATGCTGCTACTGGAGACTATTTGAACTATTAAGAAAGAACTTAGTAAGGATTCAGCTTTATGCCTAAAAATCTGACACTTAAATCTGCAGTTACTTCTGGAGCATCTACTGTGTCGAAGGCACTCTGATAAGCCTTTATTTTCTCTTTGTTACTAGTAATTATCTTTATTTTTCAAATTAGTACTTTAAAAACATTATTAGTATAATCTGTATTTTGTAGGGTTTTATTAATTCATTTAATTCTTCAACTAGATGGCTTTCTTACTTACTACAGAGATATATACGTCATACCACAAACTGAAATTAGTCTGGTGTGACTGCCCTAGTTTGATAGATATTTTTTAGAAGCATTATGTGTGAGAAATGTCCAAAAGTGATTTCTGAATTTTATTAGATCAGTGCAATAGAAAATTTTACAATTATAAAGAATTAATATTTAAGTATTCCTCTAATATGTAACTTCCGCTAAGTAATTAGCTACGACCAAGAATTTTCAATAGCTTGCCTCCGTATTCCAGTGTCTGGTCCATAATAGGTATTGATAAGTTGTAGCTTTTTTCTTTTAATTTGTTTCATTGTAAGGAGTGTCACATCAAACTGGGAAAATTTGATACTTCTTTGTGAATTCAGATGAAAAATCCTTGGTGTGTGTGTACATTTAAAGGCTATCTTTCTTGGCATTCTGTGTTGTATCTGGTTTAGCGCACTTACTTCTGATTTTGCTACTGAATTCTTAGAAAAGTAGAAGCATTTTCTATGGCTGATTCAAGCCAGTAATTGTGTTGTCTGATTATTTATACATCAGTATATTATTTTCATGACTTTTATTTGATTTGTGTCTGAAGATTTGTGTCTGAAGTTGCTATTAAATGTGAAATTTTTATTATTTTTTTATTGTTTTGTTAGTACAGAGGATTGGGTTTTTATTCCAGATTAAATAAAGATTACTCTGGCTACCACTTAATGTAGGCTTGTGCTTGCAGTTCTTGGCATTTATCAGTTGTGCGGAGCGTATTACATGATGTAAGATAACGTTAGAATTGTTTTCATTTTTTAAAAAGTTTAGACTTTTTAGTCTGTCTTTCTCCTTTTACATCATGATTCTGAGGTGCATGATAAATCTCTTGTTTTGTTGTGGCCAGCACAATACATTTCCTTTTATCCCTGATATTTTAACTTTTAATTTTATATATGTATATAGTATATATTATACAGATAAAACATTTAAGTTTGTTAATAATAGCTTATTATCCATAACACCCTTTCTGATAATTTCTTAAATATTTTAGCCTTACTAATCTTTAATTTTAAAGCTGTTAATGTATTTTCAATAATAGAGTTCATATTTTTTATCTTAGATTACAGTAGGTTTCCTTTAGATTTTAAGTATATATTCCTTTGGCTGTTATTTATTTATTTATTTATCTATCTATTTATTTATTTATTGTTGAAAGTATTACAGATGTCCCCTTTGTCTGTCTGTTTTTCCCATTGATCCCCTCCACCCCCACCCACTCTTCCCAGGCCTTCACTCATGTGGCTGTAGATGAGTCTTTAAAAGAGGAATAATTCTTGAGAATCCTTATAGACTTGGTGATTTATTTCAGAGAGATTTGACACATTTGACGCTTTCATGAACTCAGACTTAATTTCACAAGTTTATTGTGCTTCCCTTCATCCCTCACTGTATAGAAGGAAAGAAATAAAATAAAAAGGGTTATAGGGCTGCTTTTATCTCTATTTCTATATTATTTTTGTTGCCTGTATAATTAGGAATGGTAAAATATGTTATTGCTAAAAAGATTGCATATAAGAATATTAAAAATTATCAGTGGAAGTTGGATTTTTGTATAAATATTTCTATTAACTTTGAAGTTTAATGCTCAGCTGTCTTGTGCTTCTGTTTTATGATGTTTATTCATTGTCAGCTATAAAGTGATGGATTCATTTTTGAGAGGAATCTATTGTAACACATTTAGACAAACTGCAGAGCAGATAAAGACTTAACTAAATGTCAAATTTTATACCAAAGCATTGATTTTTTTAATCTAGAGCTTGGAAAGATTTATGATTTGAGATTCTCTCCAACTTGTTTAATACCGATTTGTGGCTAATATAACATGAATATGAATACTCAGTTTTAGAAGGTACAGGATACTGAAAAGATCAGAATGGCTGCAGTGCTGCTTCTGAATGGTGTAACTTTTAGTTTCATTTGTAACTTTAAAGTTGAGCGAGTTGGTAGAGAAGATTTTCAGTGAATATGGTAAAGAGAGCAGAAATTTTGAAGTTTAGAAGAATAAAAAAGAAAAAAGCCTTGATGGGATATTAATGTGAAGTTGGTAGAATATACTTGTGAAAGGTAAAATAATATTTTAGTATATAACATAACATTTGATTTTAGTTGGAGCACTTTTTAAAGTTATTAAGACTAGCCATTGGCTAGTAAAAGTTTTTGTTTTAAATATCCTGAGGCTGGAAATATTTGAATAAAAAATAATTTTAGTCAGAAAATGGCTATGAGGTGTAATGATTTTTGTTTTTGTCAACTGAGATGTAAAACACTTTCATAATAAAACCTGAGACAATTGTAACAGTCGACTGTACTAGTTTCTTGCTCTGCAGCACAACTCCTGTCCCTCTGGCTGTTGGAAGTTTTCTTTTAATGCACTTATTTTTCATTGTTCATTTTCTCTAAATGTATCTTTTCTGTAACCACAGTCATCTTACACAGTTTTAGTTTTTAATATTAAATTGAAAATCAGAGAATTTCATACACATGGAACCTGCTGTTCCCGGAACAATCACAGCCACAATTTTTATCAATTTATGTGGTTTGGAACTGAAAAGCTTATGAAGTGTCTTTTATTAACTGCAATTTTTTAAACCTTTCAAGAGATGAAACGAATAAAGAGGAAGAGGAAGATGATGAAGAAGTAGAAGAGGAGGAGGAGGAGGAGGAGGAGGAGGAAGAAGATGAAGAGGATGATGACAACAATGAGGAAGAGGAGTTTGAATGCTATCCACCAGGCATGAAAGTCCAAGTGCGGTATGGACGAGGGAAAAATCAAAAAATGTATGAAGCTAGTATTAAAGATTCTGATGTCGAAGGTGGAGAGGTCCTTTACTTGGTCCATTACTGCGGATGGAATGTGAGGTAACTTGAGTTTTAGCTAGTGATTGCTACCTGAAAACTCTTATAAATAATTTCCTATTTTAAAACTTAATTAATGACTTACAGGCTTATTAGTATTTTCATTGAGGTCATAGCACTATATAAAAAATATGTAGTTTTTAGTATGTAAATGCTCGCGTAGTGACTTCCTCCCTCCTGTTGTTAATAACTTGGAAGACATCCTTAGTGCCTGCCCAGTTAATGTTTACATTACATGTGGATTAGTCAAAGCAACACTTGGTGAAATGATAGGAAAATCCTTAAAGATGTGAAAGAGATTTGAGCTTCTTGATGTCTACAAGCCAATGATCAGACTTCTTGCTCTCTTGCGTTTTCAACTACCTTGCCATAGTAACCTCTTTGTAATCCTCCTAAGTCCTCATATGCGGACGTCATATTTCTTTCAATAGGCAGGGAGTTTACAATGGAGATTTCTTAAGAAGCTTTAGCTATTTCAAGAAGGCCTTATCTCCTCCTTAACAGTGCTTGTGTTACAGTGTTTTTCAGAAGCCTCAGAAATGTATTTTCATGTTGGAAGCACTGTGGTTGCAATGTAAGCAGGTCTGCTTAACTTAACTAGAGTGCACTTCCTCCCTTTTCCTACCTGGGGAGCTGAAAGGCAAAACAGGTTCAGTTTCAGGTGGGGTTAAATGAAGTGTTTTTCTTATCATAGGTTTCCTTTGGTTTATCCAAAGAAATTCTGTATTTTAAGTTTGTCAGTTTTGGGATCTGACCATCTAGGTATCTTTTAAGAAAAACTTATTTCATTTTGGAATGTTTAATACTATTTTTGAAATATAGCCTATGATAGGGTTGTAGCCCTTGGAAAGCTAATCATAGAAGTTTTAAGTGGTGGTTTCATGTGTGCCTAGTCTCTTCAAGGAGGAATATAGTTCTCATGCTTTATATTTAAATTATAATTTGTTTGGAAAGTCACTAAAAAAATTTCATCTTTTTCTTAAAAATAATACTCTGTTCCTTAAAAGTACATTTTGTGTTGTTCGGTTGCAGCAGTAGGAAACTCTAGAAACAAGTCTAATCTGATTTCCTTCTTTATTTTGAGAAAAGTACAGATCTGATCCATTGGGCTGGTTCTTTATTTCTGACCAACAAGATTAACAAAAGTTTTGAATTTTAAGACTTATCTGTCATCGGTGTTGTCCTGAAACCAGCTTTTCCAGATACTGCTTTTAAAATCATGTGTAATTAATTCTTTTGTCCGTTGGTTCTTATGCTGCCTCTATGGTGCATGATGTTTCTCACTGTAGTGCTGGCATGAATGATATGTTCAGAGGAAGATGCTTGAAATCTCAGATACAGTGGCTGTAGGAATATTTTGCCCACTCTTTGGTATTTAATCATTTTGATCCCACTAAATGGTCTTATTAAACATGAATGTAGAGGGAGTTCCATTATTGCCTAAGGTGTAAATGTTGAGTATGTTAGTTTAAAATTAGGAGAAAATTGAGTCGACAAAAATTAATTATTAAATAATGCCCACAAGATAGATAAAAGCCACATCATCTTTTTGCCCTCTCCTTTCAGTCCTTCTGGTTATTTTGCTAGTTTATTTTATTTTATTTTACATTTTATATATATTTTTGCTAGTTTATATATAACAAGGCTGTTTTCCTAGTAGCCTTTCAAAATGCTTTAAATTCTGTGATGAATGGATAGAATTTAAGCATTCTCTAACTTTCACTATAATCAGGGCTTGATTGTTTTCTATTAATTATTTCAAACAAGAGGCTTAATATGTATGTGAGTTGAGACATTCATAAAATTATTCTGTAGTTAAGATAACTTTCCGTTTCCTTAAGAAAAGATTGACTAAAGGAAAGTATCCTATCCGAGGAGCACTTGGGTTTTAGAGGGTAGAAAATGTTGGGTATATTAACTTTGAAGTTGATAGTGGGTTGGGTAGGATAACGGGCGATATTCGAAGGAGGCATTCAGGTGTTTAATAATATAGAAAGGAAAAGGAGAACTAACTATTCAACAAGACTTGCTTGTGTCACTGAGAAGGATGCACTACTGACAGCTCAAGCATTTTGTGGTCTGAACGTTGACAAGAAGAAAACTTACCATCTCGGTGAAGAACTGTAGGGGTGGATCCCCACCCACTGCAGCATCGTAGAGAAAACAACTGTACTTCAGTAGATTAAGCAGTTAATTTCCTGATAGTCAATATCACAGCATCCTCTTTCTCGGCAATAATAACCAAAGTCTGTCCTGCTGATGAATAAGAAGTCACTGTGGGGAGCATTGGAGATCTTGTTCCCCAGCGTGTGTCGTCAGTTTGACTCAAATACAATTTTAAAAAAAGAAAAGAAAAAGAAATCACATGTAATTTTTGCTGCTCCTTCTTGTCTGAAGTTATCTAATGAGGACGGCAACAAGCCCTCATCACCTCTGCAACTGTTTTCACATTATTTTCAGAAATTCAGCTTGATCTCTGAATTTACACTTGATGTGAAATTGAAAACGAAGATTTATGCATGAAGGTTCATGAAAGTAGTATTATTTTCAGTGGCAGCCATTCATTACTATGACAATTTAGAAAATTTCATGTGGGGCTATTTATGTGAGTTTTGTGTGATCTGAAACATTTTCTAGCAAACGGTTTTCTTAAAAAGAAAATATCTTTTAAAAAATACTGTTCTACATTATTCTTTTTTTTCTAAAGTGCTATATAAACCTTTACATTAATATAATTATTATTTATACCCTTAATTCAAAACTGAAAAATGTGATAACTAGTGAATGAATATTGAACTACTTTGGACCTCCTGGCAACAGAATGGGAGTAAAGCAGAAATTCAGATCTGAATAAAAAGCATTGGTTTATAAACGCCATACCTGTAGAATATATAGACTAATGGATTGGGACAGATGTGGCCTGGCTCTACCTGGAGCCAGATTCTTCTCTATCCTTCTATATATGGCAACTCTGAATTTCCTGGGGACCTGTCCAACTGTTCTATTAAGGTTCCAGTTTCTCCATATTCAGATGAAAAAGTACCATGGCAGTCAGAAGGCTGTGAAAATTTTTTTTTGCAGCATACAAAATACTTTGTATCAGATAGTCCTACATGTAGAGAAATGTAAAACAAAGCTTAAAAGCAATAAGGTGAACTTAAAAAATTACTTTGGAGTTGACTAGTTTTTCAGTGCAAGTGAAAATAAACATTTTTTTGGTGTGAAATAAAGAATCAGTTATCTTTACAACTCAAATGGGCTTTCTTTCTGTTTTCAACTTAAGAGGGTTTATTAAACGGGACTTTTCCATTTAGTTAGTTTGTAGATTAGCAGGTATATTTTATGTAAAATATAAAAATTGGACCCGTTTCATTTGGTGGCTTTGTAGATTGGCAGGTAGTACGTTTGTCTAAATTTACACAAATAGGAACCCCCTAAATTTATCATTATTAGTAAAGTAAGTTTTTGGGATACTTTAGAAAATCAGTATCTGAGTCACAGTTGCTAACCATTTTCAGTGGTCTATAAATAAAACCTGCTCTTCCATTGTTCTTAACACTACTTATTACCTCTGCCTAAAGACCTATACCTTTGCTTCATTTTATAGAGTTAAATTCTCTAGGAAAATGGATTGACATCATTACTGTATCATTCTCTTGGGGTGGTTGTGTCAAATTTTAAATTATGCTATAATATTTATGTTTCTGTCATTATGCTGTTATTATCTTTATTATGATGAACACCATTCCTGTGTCTTTGGTATGGATTTAACAGTATTAAATGAAATAGAAATATGCAGTGTTAATAACATGCTTAGAATTTTAGCTTTTCAGTAATATACTTTTATTTTTGTTGTATCCTAAGTACATTACTAAAAGCATAAAATGGTGTTCAGTGAGTCTTCATAAATTTTGTTTTAGATATTTTCTCCAATTAAAAATATATGTATAGCCAGAGAGCTCAGTTAGAGCATCATCCCAGTAAGCCAAGATTGCAGGTTCGATCCCCAGTCAGAGCACATATAAAATGCATAAATAAGTGAAACAACAAATTGATGTTTCTCTCTTTCTCCCTTCCCCTCTCTCTAAAATCAACCAATAAATAAAAAAATAAAAAATGTGTTAATTGAGATTATAATAGAAAATTCATCAAGTCCAATAAATAAAAAAATATGTGTTAATTGAGATTATAATAGAAAATTCATCAAGTAGGTAAATATTGATAAAATTGCTTATAAAGTTTATTATTAATAACTAGTGCTTTTCATCATGAGTTGGTCTTTTTTCTATTACAGTGTCCCATAGGTTCTTAATTAAGGGAGGAAACTTCATCTCCTTGCAATGACAGCGTAAATTTCCACTTTAGATATGAGGTTTTTACAAGCTTAGTTATATGATATATATAACTTAACCTTTTGTTTATAGGAAGTAAGATATGAAATATGCATTGCTCAGCAATTATTAAATGAATATACATTACAGAAAACAAACTACAAATGACTAATATTTTACTGTAATGGTTATTACATTTTATCTTAATAATCTATGCATATTTTAGATGAGTTTTTAGTATTATGTCAATTTGGTTTTGCTTATGAAATTATTTTGGAAATATCTTTATTTTGCGTGTAATTACTTTTTCTTAATCTCTACGATTATGTCTTTTGGGTGTATATATTAACATATGCTAAATGGGTTTAGTTGGGTTGAAGAAGAACCACATCTGAATTGATGTTGGGCACAGAAGCCATTTCTATCTGGTTGACTGACATTCTTTTCCATTTTTATTATTGCTAAGTGATTGCTTAGGTGATTTGCCAACATATCCAAACAAAAACTATAAAGCTTTCTTTTTTTGAACTCGACTTTTCTCTGGTGAGAGCAATTATGTTGTGGTCTCTGAATGATTTCTTCTAGCTTTGTATAAATATTTTAATTCCTCACATTTTAAAAATACAAATATGTGCGTACCTTCTTTCAGAAGGTGCAGAGGTTTGTATTGTTCCTTTTGTAATTACCATTTAGTGTTGCCTTCTCTGCTCACTTGAAAGCTCCCTGCGGGAAGGAGGTGTGCTGCCTTCACTGCTGAGTACCCAGTGCTCAGTGCAGAGCCTGTCACATGATAGGCACCTATGACGTATTTGTCACGTGACTCTGCCCTTGTTTGTGCTTTTGGCCTTGGAGGCCCTCTGATGCGGCGCCTCCATCTCCCATAGGCCAGGGAGTGACCTTCTTGGAGTTCACAGACTTGATCAGTTCAGGGCCCTCTGGTGCGGCGCCTCCATCTCCCATAGGCCAGGGAGTGACCTTTGGAAGGTCAATGAGTTGCTTGTGCATCTTGTCTTTCATGTTTGTTTCATTAGTTAGATGACTCAGTAGAAATATTTTCAAATAAGTCATGTATATACTTGAAAATATTTCATTAGTATTTTAGTTAAATATCAGGTAGGATACTTGTCTAGATCCTATGCTTTAATTATAAGGAATTTATTGATAACAGAATTTAAGAAGTATGGTCGAATCACTAACAGGCAGTCTTAATTTTTAGAGAGAGAGAAACATTAATGTGAGAATGAAATATAGATTGGCTGCCTCCTGCACACCACCTACCAGGAATCGATCCCGCAACCCGGGCATGTACCCTAACTGGGAATCAAACCTTCAACCCTTCTGTGCATGAGACAACGCCACACCGGTCGGGGCAGTTGGTAGCTTTATGCATCAAACCAGGAAGTTGAACTAAATGATCTCCAGGGTTGTTTCCAGTTCTAAAATGAAATGATTCTATTTATGACTTTCTTTTTAATATGCCATAAGTATCTCTGTGGTATATGTCTGTTTATTTATATCAATTTCCTTTAATTTCAGATATGATGAATGGATTAAAGCAGATAAAATAGTAAGACCTGCTGATAAAAATGTGCCAAAGATAAAACATCGGAAGAAAATAAAGGTAAGTGCTTATTTTTCTCTACATCATAATTCTTAATTAAAGAGCTTTCCCCCCCAGAATTAGGCATTAAGTGTGTGTGCATTAGTGTTAGCAGAGTTGGAAATACTCCCTTGAAATAGCAAATTTAGCAAAAGCTAGATTTGGGTACAATAATATTGTCACTTATGGAAAGACATTTTGGAAACGGTACTAAATGATCTGTGAGACTTTTTTCAGTTTCGGCCTTGTAGAAGGCCACCAGCCAGATTTTACTGATCCATGTCAGCCCTCTCCTGCCCCTCTGAGTTCCAGCTGGGGAGCCCTAGAGTAGTGGGCCTGGAGCCTGGGTTGAGTACTAACTGCACCCTCCTCAGGAGGGAAGGAGGCTTCTTTGTCTGACTGCAGGGAGCGGCTTAGAGCAGGTTCCCAGAGGTGCCGCTGTCCTGGAAGTTGATGTTACTTTTACGTATGATCGAATTGCTCCTTCTAAGATTAACTCTCTCTAATGTTTTCTTAGAAAGTAGACCATTAGCTTTAGAACAGTTGTTATCTTGTTAATGGCATTTTTATATTTTGAATGGTGTATGTATTTGAGGTGTTTAATAGTTCTGAAGTTCACTTTTCATAGTCAAAGTGAGAAGCTGTTTACTTTCCTGCTAAATGATACTCTAGTGGCTCCTTATAGTGAAAGCTTTTCCCTAAAATGGTTATTCTTTTCTCCCTGTAACATTGGGTCCATATTTAAGTTTGGGTACAGCAACTGAGTAGCTACAGCTCAGGCCTCATCAAACACTTTTCATTTCACTCTCGGTCTTTGTTGGAAAGTATGGGGTGACATTGGTTAACAAAATTATATAGGTTTCAGGTATTCCAGAGGCAATGCTAGTCTTAATTGTCTATCTGATGGCTAATTTATTTCAGTTATTTAAATATAAATATTAGACAAAAACTTTTTGCTCATCCTGCATTATTTGTTAAATAATATTGAAAAAACATCTGTGGCTGTTTTGAGGGGCTTTTCGTATATTTTTGTTATTTAATATATTTTAAGAGTTAAAATTAGTATTAACAATGTTACTAATAAATGCTTCATGATAAATTATGGCTAACATGAAATGCTTTTTTTCCCCTTAACCTAGAATAAATTAGACAAAGAAAAAGACAAAGATGAAAAATACTCTCCTAAAAACTGTAAACTTCGGCGCTTGTCAAAACCACCATTTCAGACAAATTCATCTCCTGAAATAGTATCTAAACTGGATCTTACTGATGCCAAAAACTCCGATACAGCTCATATTAAATCCATAGAAATTACTTCTATCCTTAATGGACTTCAAGGTAAATATAATAAATGCCCTTTTTGCATGCAAGTGTTTGTTGTTAGTTTTTATATATCAAATTTTATAAAGGTAATTCATTAACATCAAATTGGTTTTTTAATTGAACCATAATTTTTTTTGGTTCTAGTACTTGAAATAAAACCAGCCATTGATTGAGGCTTAGAAATATTTCTGTTAGTAGATCCAAGGGCACCAGTAAATTGTAGTTAAAATTTAATACTCACCCTATTGTATTGATTCAGTGCTTTTTTTCAGGTACATCTTTTCTGTTGCCATAGCAAGCACAGTTGGTGTTATGCCATATTAGAATATAAAATTAAATTGAATTTTTTGTAAAGAATATTTAACTTTGCTTATCTTGATTACATTTATTATATTCTCTTTTATGGTGACATTACTGCTTAATATTTACAGCAGAATGAAGTGTAACTATCAGATAATAACAGTGATAAAGACTGGTGGGAGGGGGAGGTTTATAAATCTGGCTGGCAGGGAAAAGGGGGGGAAGATCTGATCTATCAAATGAAGCAAAAGAATGTGTCTCCATAAAAAATATTTTACATTTTTTGTAACTTGAAAAGAGTTCAGATTTTTTTGTTGTTAATCCTCATCTGAGGATATTTTCCCATTGATTTTTAAAGAGAGTGGAGGGGGAGAGACGGAGGGAGAGAAACATCGATGTGAGAGATACACATCAATTGGTTGCCTCCTTCACGAACCCTGATCAGGGCTGAGGAGAAATTAGCAAGTAACTAAAAGAGGAAATATTTTTAGAACTGACAGGCAGAAATCTTTAAATGGAAAGAGCCCCTCAAGTACTTGAAGTGATGAACAAAGAGCCATGCCACAGTACATTTTATCTATAATAATAAAAGCGTAATATGCTAATTAGACCAGACATCCTTCCAGACAACCTTCTGGACAAAGCCTGGGCTGCAGGGGAAGCCTGGGTCCTTGGTGCCTGCCGGTGGCTGGAGGGAAGCCCGGGTCCCGGGTGCCAGAGGGAAGCTGGTGCAGGCAGCTGGGGAAAGGAAGGTCTACTCTTGCACGAATTTCGTGCATCGGGCCTCTAGTGAAATTATAAAATAGCAGGAATAAAATCATCACCACAAAGGAATGAAAGAGTGTTTTCAACACTATAAGCAAAAGAGCTGCACCATCAAAATTTTGAAGGAAAATAATTTCAACTTGGAATTCTGCACCTGGTTAAACAAATCACACAATGAAGTTTGAGGGTCAGGATGTATTCAGACGTGTAAGGACAAAGACTATTTTCCTCCCATGTACTGTTTTAGGAAACTGTTAGGTGGTCCAACACAACATGGGAGTAAACCTAGAAAAAGGAAGATGTGAGATTGTTTTAACAGTGGGTCTGGGTCACGAGAAAGCCTGCAGGAGATTCCTAGGATGATGGCTGTTAGAACTGACCCAGAGAGCAGCCCCCTAGATGGAGCAGAAAATAGGCCTCCAGGGTCGAGATTGGGTGAGTGAGGAAATTGGAGAGAATGCTTGACTTAATGGAGCAGTGAAATAAAGGTGAAAGGCATAAGAAAGGAAGACAGCATGAGTAGAAAAGGACTTTTGGAAACTCCGTGAAAAATAAAAGGCTATACCAGAAAGAAAATAACAAGTGGACTGTCTCTGCAATGAACCATATTTACATGTTATAAATACTATATTTAAATAAATATATAGAGAGAAAGTATGGGGGAAGAGGGATGAGGTATTAATAAGAGAAAATCCTCATTGCTTATATCAGGTTAAACTTCATAAATCAACAAATAGAATATTATTAAGAGAAGGTGGTAATAACTATCAATAGAAATAGTTATAACCACCTATATGTACTGCTTTGATCATTTTAAAAAATTTAGTTATGCAGGAACACATTGGAAATTTTTAATGTTTTTACCCATCTTAATTGTCTCATTTTTTTAAAAATTTAAACCTAAAGAACATACTACATGGATTTCTCTTTTTTTTTTTATTTAAACCTAGTTAAAGAACATACTACATGGATTTCTTAGACTGTTATAGTTAAGATTCTAAATTCTGGAATCAAATGACTTAAATTTAGACTTTCTCTTGCCATTTGGGGTAGTTTAACCTCTCTAAATCCTAATTTCCTAAACTATAAAATAGGGATGATAAAAACACACTCCTCAAACACACACCTCACAGCTTTAATGAGGTATAATTTACAGACAATAAAATTCACTACTTTAATGTTTACAATTTTATATGTTATGGCAAAAGTATATAGTAGTGGAACTATCGCTCCACATGAGGCATTTCCGCTATTGGTGAGTGTCTTAGCTCTCAGAAGCTTCGTTTCCTCACCTGTAAAATGGATTAAAACCTGGCGAGCAGGGTGGCTATAAACAGAGGAGCTAATATATAAAGTGCACGGCGCAGAGAAGATACTGCTAATCTTCCTGTCATACATCATTTTTCTTCTTTCTTTTCCAGCTTCTGAAAGTTCTGAAGACAGTGAGCAGGAGGATGAGACAGGTGCTCACAACATGGACAGTACTGGCAAAGAGGAATCGAAGACTGAGTATTTGGCCCACGCCAGAAATGACCTTCTTTCAAAGGAGGAGCAGAACAGTTCATTTTTGCTAGAAGAAAGCAAGGTCCATGCAGATTTGGTAATATCTAAACCAGCGTCGAAATCTCCAGAAAGGTTAAGAAAAGATATGGAAGGATTGTCTGAAGATACGGATTATGAAGAAGATGAAGTCACAAAAAAGAGAAAGGATGTCAAGAAAGACACCCCCGATAAATCCTCAAAGCCACAGGTCAAACGCGGGAAAAGAAGGTATTGCAACACAGAGGAGTGTGCAAAAACCGGGTCGCCCAGCAAAAAGGACGACAAGGCCAAGAACAAAGACTCACTTTGCGTAGAAAACAGTAGCAACAGCTCTTCTGATGAAGACGAAGAAGAAAAATCAAAAGCAAAGCTGACACCAACCAAGAAATACAACGGTTTGGAGGAAAAGAGAAAATCTCTGCGGACGACTGGTTTCTATTCGGGATTTTCAGAAGTGGCAGAAAAAAGGATCAAACTTCTAAACAACTCGGATGAAAGACTTCAGAACAGCCGAGCGAAAGATCGCAAAGATGTCTGGTCAAGTATTCAGGGCCAGTGGCCCAAAAAGACGCTGAAGGAGCTTTTTTCCGACTCCGACACGGAGGCCGCAGCTTCCCCTCCGCACCCGGCCCCGGAGGAGGGCCCGGCCGAGGGGACCCTGCAGGCTGTGGCCGGG